>NC_137608.1:1361165-1391165 GCF_963280865.1 Gymnoscopelus braueri
TTCCATAGACGTCATTTGGTGTTTTCAGTGATTACGATAGAGGGCGCTCTTCCGCAACCTGTGACTGATCCTGTATGGGACTCCCGAAGAAGAATACACCCAGAAATCACGTGATCTAAAGAAATTCCTCATCCAAAACATTTATAAAAATATTTTTTTCTCTGATTTATTTTCCCAGAAAATCGTTTGGCGAAAGCGAGTCATATTCAACTACCAATAACTAAAGAATGGAAGATCGCAGTTAAAAAATTTCTTTTCCAGATGATAGAAGGGACCCTCGCCCCCCCACCCAGACATCTGTTGTTTACATCTTCTTTGAAAAAAAGACATTCTGTGGGTCTCGGAAGATTAGTAAACGCTGGCGGTGGCGGATGAATTAATTCTTTAATTCCTGGCAGTCAATGTGTTAATAAATAATATAAAACATTTTAAAACATTGAAAAAAAAAGACTAGCACAACACGTCGCAGCATTGTGAGCTTGTAGATCTGCAATTTTCACTAGTTTAGGTCTCGGGCAAAAAAAATTTGGGAACCACTGCAGTAGATCACAGAGCAGACAGAAAATATTGTAGCGCTGTCATCCATTTAACTGCCTCTGTTTGCTGTTTGGATTATCTTTCTGTTGGGACTGTTTTGAGATATTTGTGTATTCTTCTTTTTGTTTGTTTGTTTTTGCCTCTTTAGTTTTGCACTTCCTTCTGTGCATTGTGCGATTTAACCAGTGGTGGAAAAAGTACTCAAATGTTTTACTTAAGTAAAAGTATCAATACTGCATACTGTTTTATATATATATTTTTATTGGAATTATTTAATTTTTCAATTTAGTTTTTTCAAATTTATGTCTATTTTTTATTTAAATGTATTTTTACTTTGAAATGTAGTGAAATGTTGTGAAAATGTAGTGAAATATGTTCATTTACTAACAAAAGTATGTAATTCCAGAAAAAAAATCTGCTTGAAAACATATTGTTACAATTGACCCCGGTCACTGTGTTACAATTCCCCGCAACTACTAGCATAGGCTGTTGACGTTAATTTGTGACTAATAACATAGAGATACAATTAATCTAAATTGAAATGAGCTGTCATCTAAACTTCTGTACGTTTACACCTCTAAATCTGTTTTTGTTGAAAACTTCTGATGAGATGAAATGATCATTCTATCCTTCCATAGGCAGAGAGAGGACCCTACACAAGAAGTCTCACCCCTCTAGCTTATTTCTGATTAGAATTATTGAGTGTGTTACGTTTTCCCCCTGTTACTATTTTGACCCCGGTCTCCCCTACAAAAGTATTGGTATCCAAATGTACTTAAAGTACCAAAAGTAAAAGTACTAAAATGATTGAAAATAGCAGATCTACAAGCTCTACAACACTTCATTGCAAATGCGACGAATTGTGAGCTTGTAGATCTGCTTTTTTTAGTTTGTTGCTAGTTTAAAACGCCATAGGGTTGTTGTGGTTATAAATCTTGCCCAGTGTGCAGTTTGTAGCGGGACTGCAATGAATAAAAATGCAACGCACGCATATAAAGAGAGAGGGAGGATCTAATTATGTATTCTCTAGGGACACACACTGGGCAGGACACCGTGCGTGCATCCGTGCGTGCCTGCGTGTGTGTGTGTGTGCGCCCGCCCGCCCGCCCGCCCGCGCGTGCGTGCGTGTGTGTGAGTGAGTGGGGGTGCTGGTATTGCCAGTGGTGGTGCACAGGGGGAAGGGGGCGGGCGTTATAGTAAGTGAAAAGAAAAAGATATGCCCCCCCCCCCCGCGCGCGCGCCCCCAAAAATAACAGGTGGTCATGTTGCCCTCAGCCGGTGGCACTTTGAACCCTGACACTTGACCTTGTGTAAAACAAGTCTACCCCCCCCCCCCCCCAACACACATACACATGCACACGCACATGCATTTTCCTCTGGCGATAGGGTTACACACACACACGCGGCACCCACATGCACACGCACATACGCGCGAGCGCGCGCGCAACCGCACTCACACACACCATTTTCTCTCACTCTTCCCTCAGTCTCCTGTCTCTTTTCTCCCAGATAAAAAAAAAACAACAAGCTCTTTCACAGAGCAAGGACAGTGTGCGTGTGTGTGTGTGTGTGTGTGTGTGTGTGTGTGTGTGTGTGTGTGTGTGTGTGTGTGTGTGTGTGTGTGTGTGTGTGTGTGTGTGTGTGTGTGTGTGTGTGTGTGTGTGTGTGCGTGTGTGTGTGTGTGTGTGTTGAGGGGGGGGGGTTACTGTACTCACCGTGGTGGAAACAATTTGAGAATGAATAATGTCTTTATACTCCCTGGAGGCACTGCTGTCTATCTCACTTTCCCCTGTAGTCTCTCTCTCTCTCTCTCTCTCTCTCTCTCTCTCTCTCTCTCTCTCTCTCTCTCTCTCTCTCTCTCTCTCTCTCTCTCTTGCTCACTTTCTCTCTATTTCTCTATCTCTAGTGTTTCCTTTTTTCTTCACCAGAGGAGGCACGGCGCTATGGGGAGGGGGGTGTATTAGCATAAAGGAACAAGCAACAACAGCGCTGGTTGGTGTGTGTGAATAGAGCTAACCGGTGGCTGGATTAAGTATATCATTGAATGGAATTGTGCAGTAAAATGATGGGTTGGGAGGGGGGGGGGGTGGTGGAGGGGTAGAGGACCCCCACACCCCCCACACCCCCCATCTCCACATCCCCATCTGGTCCTTTTAAAAAGACTACCTTGTGGTAATTACCCCCCCAGATGGCTTTGTGCGATGGGCGCTGTAGCCGGGGCCGTCCGGCCAGGTGCCTGTAGGCCCCGCTGTGTCGGCGGGGAAGGGGGGGGGGGGGGGATCTGCGGAGGGGGCGGGACATTTAGCAGTGGCAACAACCTGCCACAAAATGGAGCCAAGGTCAACCCCCCCACGCCCCCTCCCCCACGATTATTCTCTCTTCCCCCCACTTTACTGCCTTTTTTAAACATGTATATGAGAGGCCTGCGTGATAGACCACTGCTTCTCCACCGGTGGGTCGGGACCCTCTCTGGATGTGACATGGGCCCTGCCTGCCTGCCTGCCTGTCTGTCTGTCTGTCTGTCTGTCTGTCTGTCTGTCTGCGTGCTCGGGACCCATAAAGGTCTATTTGGATATATATTTTTAAAACTACTCCTCCCGCCCAACACTCCCGTTGACGTGACAGGTGCCCCCCCCCCAGCCTGTAGGAGTACAGTAGGTGCAGTGACTAATAACACCCTCCCCGCCCCAGCTTCCCTCCACCCGAACACAGGCCAATTGTGTTCGTATAGACACTCGACAAAGCTGGATACACCGCGGTCAGTGGTGTAAAGTAACTAAGTACATGTACTCAAGTACTGTACTTAAGTACAATTTTGAGGTATTTTGTACTTTACAGGAGTGTTTCCAATTTTCAGTACTTTTACTTCTACTCCACTACATCTCAGAGGCAAATATTGTACTTTTACTCCACTACAATTATTTGAAAACTTTAGTTAGGCTAGTTGCTTTGCAATTATCAATCATTATATTATAAAACATGCATTAACCACTTCAGCCCTATTTTATAGCCGATCAACAAGGATTTGACTGTAGCATCGTATTATTCAATTGTTTATAGTTTGACTTTGTTGTTGTTCACATGTGAGTCAATTTCTATCACACTGCTGTGTAGAGGGATTGCTACTCACTTCTAGAATTGTCTCAGATTGAATCAGACATATTGCAGGAACACCCGGCTCATAGGAAGCTGCCTGTCCCATTTTTCGATGCAACTTTCAAATGATGATGAAAGAGTTAAAAACATGCACAGCGAAAAGTGCACGTTGTTAATTTAAAGGTAGGGTAGTGATATTCCTTTGTTAAAATAAGCGTTTTCCCTGTCTCTCCAGATCCTTATTAAACTGAAAATGCTCTTTCAGGTCGGGATACCAATTTTATCCAATCAGGAGAGAGAACTCATACAGGATTCAGGATGAGTGAAATTGGAAGTGGTGACACGAATGAATGAACAGACACAATTGGACCTGGAACACTATAAAAATTAAAGCTGATAAATGGTTACTCTCTCCTGATTGGTTGGAAATGCGCCACCCACCTGAAATTGCATTTTATGTTTATTAAAGAGCTGGAGAGACAGGGAGACCCCTGTTATTGAACAAACACTCTATGGCAATGATTACTTTCAGAATATTGTGCTTTAACCTTTTAACAACATATCACTTAAACTCACTAATAAAACACAACAAGTACAAATGGACCAACAACTTAAATGAATACTCAGGATCTTTGTGTGGTGAAAAGAAATTGCACCAAAAATTTAAAATTACCAGTAAAAACAAACAAACAAACAAACAAACACACACACACACAAACAAACAAAAGCATGCAAGCAAACAACAAGCAAACATTGCTTGCATTGATTGAATACTTTAATAGTCAAAAAATTTAAACAGCTCAAGTACAGTAAAACATTATGGGCTAAAAGGATAACACAAACAAGTCCTGTGGACTTGTTTCCATTGTGGTCCTATGTATCAAATTAATCAACAGAGCATAGAATATTAACACATTAATACATCAACAAATTAACATAGCTATATTTACAGAGGAGAAAAAGGAAAAAACGGCGACCCTTCATTTCAAAGGGAATTAATATCTATCTCTACTTGTAGATGCTTTTTCATGTGGCTCCAAATACTCTAATTCTAAATTCTCCAATAAGACCAGTTTGTTTGGGACATTTGTATCCAGAATATAAAGTGTCTGCTCCGCTCTCTGAACCCTCCCAAAGGGACAGGGCCCCGTTCAGAAAACATGCGGTCCAATACAGCTACGGTGAAAGAGCTCCAATTGCTATTTATTGTTTTCTTTTCCGTGGGAGTTGGTGGACACATTGATTCAATGTGACATTCATCTAAAAGGGCCCATTTATTCATTGGCTCTGACGGGAGGAGGGGAGAGGACTCTTTTCTGTTGAATGTAGCCCTCAATATTGACTTTTTCCGAAGGGAAATCAAAGAAGCTAATGATCTTCTTCAAATGGGCGACATGGTTCCTTGGAATTCCGTCCGAGGCCATTTCACTGAATATACGAGCCTATTGTTGAGTGATGATCAATGCTTTGAGCGGCTCGGCTCTGCCAGGAACAAGTGGGGCTTATTAAAGCCACTAACATATCTATCTGTAAGCGCAACAACCTGCAGACATTAGCTGATGTTTTCTCATGCTGATTCTGGGGTTCTCCACAGTGCAGTGTGTATCAGTGGTGTAAAGTACATGTACTCAAGTACTGTACTTGAGTACAATGTTGAGGTATTTTGTATGGATTATTTCCAATTGTCAGTACTTTTACTTCTACTCCACTACATCTCTGAGGCAAGTATTGAACTTTTAACTCCACTACAATTATTTGAAAACTTTAGTACATATTTGAAAACTTTGTGAAATGGGACATTCTGCATAATGAGTACTTTCTACTTTTGGTACTTTAAGTATATTTTGATACCAATACTTTTGTACATTGACTCAAGTACATTTTGAATTTAGATACCCTGTGTATACAAGGCACGTTTTTTTAATACCACATTGGCCAAATTGTCAAATATTGGGTTAGAAAGAGGCAAACATTGTGCAAATAGCAGATCTACAAGCTCACAACACCTCACATTGCAAGGTGTTGTGAGCTTGTAGATCGGCAATTTTCATAATACTTTATCTGTGGAGACTAAATGTAAAGCCTCAACTCCTACAATTCCAAGTGCTTCCAGTACAAATATGATTGTTTTGGGGGGTTTGGGAACCACTGCTCTAGATCAGTGTGTATTTAACTCTAGGTCAGTGGTTCTGGTTCTATAACATTTTCAAGTCAAGGGCCCCCAAATGAATATGTATTTGGCCGCAGACCCCCATCTGAGAACATCTTGTGCCAGGGACCCCCCCCCCCCCCCATACAAGATTTGTGTTTTTAGAATGTTTCAACAATAAAAATAATAATAATAATCACAAATTTTGGAAAATAGCTCACAACGTGTCGCATCACAACGCATTGTGGCTTTTCTTTTTCAAATGGCAGAGTGATGCTGATTATGTGCGACAGTAGTGCTGTGATCCGGAGCTGGGCTAATGGGAGATGCAGTCTTAAAGCAGTATTAATGTTTAAGCCTGAGAATTGTAATATTTCTTTGTAGGCGGCAATTTATTTTCTTACTCTTTGGATAAATTACAGTCAGTTTATTCTTCATAATATGAATGAGCCCAGCGATTTTACTCATATATTATGAGTAAAATCACTGTCATTTGTTTATTTTTGGAACACAGTTCTTATATGACGTGATCTAAGATTTCTTCCTGGATTTTCAATAGAAAACTAGAAAAAGTGCTCCTCGGATCACAGGTCTCCGCCAGGTCAGGTAGATTATTGTGGCCTCCTGGTGGCGCTATAATAGGCCAATGTGAAAAGGGTGCATTTATTCTTAGGCCTTTCACGGCAAGCAGGCACTGCATTCATGATTTGAGGCATTTTGTTCCAAAAAATTGTTTTGTATTAATGTATTAATTAATTAATTTCTTTCTCGGCCTAGTGGGAAAATGCGTGCACAATTTCACGGAAATTGCACGCTGCGTTCATGATTTGAGGCATTTTGTTCAAAACGGACCAATCCTGCAGACTTTGGAAGCCAATGTTAGCCAATTAGGATGGAATAGGAAATATCGGATAGATCCGTCAGGATCACATGACTGTAGAGATACTGTGTACCGATTTGCGTGCTTTTTGGACAAAATCTGTAGGAGTAATGTAAAATAATGTGTTTTGCAAAAGTCGGCGTCAAGGTGGTGAAATGACAGGCTGATCTGAGAAATTCCGGCCAGAGGTTCTGAATTGTCATCCAGGGAGTGTGTGTGCACAGTTTCACTGTGATCGGGCCAACGGTGCCGGAGATTAGCTGCTCGCAGACAGAAGGACGGACACACGGACGGATGGATGGACGGACGGACAGGGTGCAAAACATACTCTCTCGCCATGCCTTTCGGCCTGGTGGAGACAGAAATAACTCAGGAGGATAGCGGCCTCTAGCGGCAGTGACGTCAGACTTCGGTTCTCTACATGGGAAAGTTATTTTCCACTTTGAGAACCACAACTCTAGATGAGTGTGTATTTGCTCCAGATCGGTGTGTTTTTGCAGTGCAGAGTGTATACTGCTGTGTTTTGGCGGCGCACATGGGTGTGTATTGTGTAAACAATGGGTGCTTGACCTTTGCCATCGACACACTGGGTGAATCCCTGGGCGCTCGTCATGCAGGCTTAAGTATTTAGGCTTTATTCATGAAACCAAAGATGAACAATGATGAGAGGAGAGAGTCTCTCTTAAGCCTCTTCAGCACACAGCCTGCCTGGGGAATAGCCCAAGGGTCTTCAAAAGGGGGTCCGGGACCCCTATAGCGGTCCTAAGAGGGTAACAGGATGAGTGGGCACTGAGGAACAGTGGGCACCTCAATGTAAAAAAAAAATGTTTTCCCAAAGTGTTAAAAAATTAAGTAATGTAAAGCAGGGGTCTTCAACAGGGGGTCCGGGACCCCTAGGGGGTCCTCAGAGTTACTACAGGGGTCCACCAAATATTTGTGTGATATGTTTTATTTATTTTTTTACATTAACCTCTTGAACCCTAGCATCCCTTTTCTGAGGAGGAAAAATATCTGATCTACAAGCTCACAACGCCTCCCGCTGCGAGGCGTTGTGAGCTTGTAGATCGGCTATTTTTGGCAAAGAGTTATAGGTGTAGAGGGAAATAAGAGCAGCAAAGGTTTATCAGACAAACAATTTTATACAATATAGAGGGGGTCCCGGCTTCATCTCTCTCTCAGTTAGGGGGTCCTTGGCCTGAAAACGTTGAAGACCCCTGATGTAAAGTATACATGATTAGAACAGGCTTGAACATTCGCCAATTAAGGCCTAATATTTCTACAATTGCAACAAATTACAACAAAACCTGTTTATGTAATCATTTTGGGCATAAACACCAAGTTCATGGATACATTTAAGTCTGATAATGATATACCGTGCAAGTTCACACCATTTTTTAAATATATATTTTTTGGGACAAAATAGCCAATTTTGATCAAGGTGTCCACTCTTTACACTACACAATACTTGACAGGCCAAGGCAACGAATATTGTTGCATTTTTCAACCTTCATTTGTTATATTTTTGGAATATGTCCAAATCATGTTCAGTGATATCTAATCTGCACATCAGGAAATATGTAACCTTGACAGTACAGCACATTACAGGAAACCCCTGTTTAGAGTGCATGGTCATTTCCCCACAATGTAATGGGCAAGACCATTTGGTAGAGGTTAAGGGTTGTGTATTTATTGTCATTATGTAACTCCAAAGGTGGACAATAAATCAAAAATAATTGTTCCATTGATTAGAAATCGATCTTTCAAAATATGCTCCTCATTGACTTACATTCACTGAAACAGCTCTCAAAGTCACTCTTTTAGCACATCCCACAAACACAAACAAAGTTTATTCAGACAATATAGAACATCACCAAACCCAGCACTGTTTTTTTTTATTTATAAAAAATGTAACTTCCGGTTGATTTTACTATTTGAAGATCCGGATCCACGGATCCAGTCCGGGCTTTCTTTCTAATAAAAATAAAAATCAACAGGAAGTTAACATTTGTACATAAAAAAAAACTGTACTGGGTTTGGTGATGCTCTATTATCTGAATCAACTTTGTTTGCGTTCTTTTATGTGCTTAAAGAGTGACTTTGAGAGCTGTTTCAGCGTACAATATAAGGAGCATATTTTGAATTATCAATTTCTAATCAATGGAGCAATTATTTTTGATTTCTTGTCCACCTTTGGAGTTACATCATGGCAAGGTAACTACTAATTCACCAGTCCGAACCATAGACTGTAAAAAATATGGACAAATTCAGGGAGCCCCATTGGTTTCTACAGATGGTTTTGAAGCCACTTTTTTGACAAATTCAAATCTGCCATCTTCGAAAAGAAAAGAAACCGGAAACGACTGCTATCGGCCAGTCGCGTAACGAGGCAACAGTAGGCCCCGACGCGAGGTGGTCACAGCGGGCCCTCATGAACGCCAGGACGAAAATTTTGCGGTTATTAGTGGTTTCTGATTTTCGCGGGTTTGTGACGGAATTCGGGTACATAAACAACGGTTTTGTAACCGACCAAACACTACTGAATGAAGGAAAAACACAGAAAATGGCCATAAAAGTCAAACATCTATATAACGGTCATCCCCTCCTCCCATAAAATTAACGTGACAGTCATGGTCCGAATTTGAGATATTATGTTGCGACATAAAATCAACCTTGGTTAACAATTACAATGTTAAGGGGCCCACCGAGTTTAGTTTTTTTTAATTCATTTTGCACGCAACCGCATTGTCTGCGTGACGGTAGTGACGCCCCTGCTATCGGCTGCAACCGCAGCGAGGGCAGGTCTTCACTCGTTAGAACCAATAGAAGCCCTAGAAGCATACCCTATACACCTATCTTGCATTTTAAAATTAATGGGACCATAATTTACTAAATGCATATCATGATAATTTAAAAAAAACTTTAAACTAGCGATTGAAAACATGCTGGGCCATTAATGGGAACTGCACCCTTAAGAGATTAAGGAAGTTTGTTTACAGCGGCATGCAGTTCTAGATGGATGGATGGCTGGATGGATGGATGGATGCTGGATGGATGGATGGATGGATGGATGGATGGATGGACGGACGGACGGACGGACGGACGGACGGACGGACGGATAGATGGATAGATACTAGATAGATAGATAGATAGATAGATAGTAAAGTATACAGATACAGGGTATAGACACCCTCAAACAAATAATAATACAAGTATACAGGCATATCATACAATCATTCCGCCTGGTGCAGAACAAAAAGACACTCAAATTACGCAAAAAGAGATGGGAATATAACTAGAAATCCAACGCGTTGTGAGCTCGTTGGTAGATCTGCTATTTTAGAAAAGAAATTCAAAAAGTAGTGTCAGGCCTCTATGCTTCAGTGGCATGATGCAACACACAGCCCAACACAGTCCTGCGGCTTCACCCACCATGATACTGGCCCTGACGCTACAACGCTAACACCTATGCTAACGTGACAGCCACGGGGGGACGGTCCACGGAGCATTAGCACACACCCCACCCACCCCCGGTGAGCTCAACTGAGTGCTATTGATTCTTGATTAAACTGCTGCCCAGTTCACAGAGGCAGAGAGAGAGAGAGAGAGAGAGAGAGAAAGAGAGAGAGAGAGAGAGAGAGAGAGAGAGAGAGAGAGAAGAGAGAGAGAGAGAGAGAGAGAGAGAGAGAAGAAAGAGAGAGAGAGAGAGAGAGAGAGAGAGAGAGAGAGAGAGAGAGAGAGAGAGAGAGAGAGGTGCTATTTATCTGTTGTGGCAAAGTGCATCCATTGAACAGTACCCCTCCTCTCCCCTGCCTGAATGAAGGCCCCTCGTAATCCCAGATTTTATACTTTTCCCCGCACGACGGCATCGCACGTCGGAAATAGCCGACCTACAAGCTCACAACGCCGTGGGTCTACTGTCTGTCAACGTAGTGCGACGGAGCATAAGTTCTACCCTTAACCTGCAGGACATACCGGCACCCTTACAGCTATATGAGGCTAAACGCTACAACCCACACCAGTATGCATACACGTAGAAACCAAAGGTCGGGCGGTCATAGCTGAGTCGTTAGTGAGCCCGCCTGAGGAGCCAGAGCCCCTGGTTGTCCTAGGTACTATTCCAGGACAAGCCAGCAATGTGTCGATGTGTGTCCCTGAGCAAAACTCTTAACCCCAAATTTCACCTATATGCATATACCCCAAAGGAGTGGGGACTATTCTATCTATTCTATTGCTAAAGCACCGTGACATCACCCATTGGTTTCTTACAGACCTGTTTTGAAGCCTCAGCTAATTCAAATCTGCCATCTTCCCACCCAATGCTATTGGGTGGGAATGGGGAGCGACATTTTTTTTTTGTAAAACCAATTTTTAAATTAGTGGGAGCAATTTATAAAAACACAAATCATGCTCAGTGAAAGAACATCTGAAATACCGGCCGTCTGGTCTAAAACACATAGTCCATAGTGCATGTATAAAACCTTACAGTTCTATGAGGCTATGCTACAACACACTTTAATCTATTGTGCATGTATAAACCCTTAAAACTATATGAGGCTAAATGCTACAACACACACTAGTCTTAGTGCTTATTTGCTTGCTCCTCTGCCAGTAAACTGGCGCTAGAGCTGCAATTATTGATTATTGTCTTAGTGATTATTTGATTGAATACTTTTTCGATTAATCTAATAATTCAGAAGTGAGTCGATTGTTAATCGGTTATTTTACTTATCAATAAACTATCGATTATCGATATATTGATTAAATCAATTAGTTTGATTAACTTTTGCGCTCCTAACAGCCCAAATCCCTAGAAAGATCTTACCCTGGTGCATCGTTTTTTTTAAAGCAGCCGTTTAAAATGTTTATTGTATCAGCAGACATGCCTGAGCGGATTCCAGACAGATGTTCTAACACTTGTTGTTTTGAAGACCTGCAGTGTTTGAGGTATAAGCTTTGAGATTATGACTGATGTCAATCCTCTGCATCTACATCTGATCCCCTTTTAGACCTGATCTTTCACACAGGCTATAGAGTCACAAACAAGTGCTTGGAGGAAAATATACCCTTTATAGGAGGATATACGTATTTATCTCTGTCTGTCTGTCTGTCTGTCTGTCTGTCTGTCTGTCTGTCTGTCTGTCTGTCTGTCTGTCTGTCTGTCTGTCTGTCTGTCTGTCTGTCTGTCTGTCTGTCTGTCTGTCTGTCTGTCTGCCAGTGGTGGAAAAAGTACTCACATTTTTTACTTAAGTAAAAGTATCAAAATATGATATATGAAAATATATGAAAATAGCAGATCTATAAGCTCACAATGCGTCGCGATGCGACGCATTGTGAGCTTGTAGATCGGTTATTTTCAAATGGACAAAATGTATTTAGGGCTGAAGTGGTTAATGTATGTTTTGTAATAATAATGAAAATCTGCAAAGTAACTAGTAACTAAAGTTTTCAAATAATTGTAGTGGAGTAAAAGTACAATATTTGCCACTGAGATGTAGTGGAGTAGAAGTAAAAGTGCGGCAAATTGGAAATAGTAAAGTAAAAATACCTCAAAATTGTACTTAAGTACAGTACTTGAGTAAATGTACTTGTCTGTCTGTCTGTCTGTCTGTCTGTCTGTCTGTCTGTCTGTCTGTCTGTCTGCCACAGGTATTATGGCATATGTTTTGGCTAGACAACTGGGGGTGTTTGTACTGGTTAAAAAAACATATTTCATAAACCATGGGATTGATGATCTTTCAAATTTAGCTTTGCTTAATCTAGGCTCAGACTGTAGGATTTTAGCGCTGATTTGGGCCAGATTGCTGCTGACCTCGACACAATGTTGTGACCCTGGACGACCCCTGTTTGTCTGGGTCGTCAACAGGGAGCATGGCTCTTACCAGTGTGACAGGGTCAAGGAAGGACAAGCCCCTGGGCCAATCACTGAGCAGTTTATGAGCCATCTGCAATGCTCAGATAGGATCATAAAAAAACTAAAGTAAGACTCTCACAAGACGGCTGGGATTACATCATAATCCACAGTAATCCTTGCAACATATCCTTGCTTTTCTGGGGGGAAACCGTGTATTGTCAGGATATGGAAAAAAAGACCATAAGAAAAGATTTGTGTTCAACATTCGGCGGTGTGAGGGCTGCGTAGCGGACCGAACTCTATATGTACTGTAGCAGCCCCAACCTGTAGTACTTAAAATGTCTACTCCACTGCATCTCAGAGGCAAACATTGTACGTTTAACTCCACTACAATTATTTGACCCCTTTATAGTTACTTCACAAATTTAGATTGTTAACAATTAATCAAAGTATTAATCAAAATATAAAAAAGCAGATCTACACAAACAAAACGATCACTTTTAAAAACAATTATATTTGAAAAAAAAAATACTATTAAGCTCTTAATACTATTAAGAGCTTGTGACTAAATAATAACTACATTGCATCCATTTCGAACACAGGTAATTTTTTTTTGTTTTGTTTTCCATTTCACGAAAAGTAACAGTTTTGTACATACAAGGTTTCCACTTGACAGTGAAGGGGCGTTTTGGGGTGACAAAAGAAACTCAGAAACATGACATCCATTGGTGTTTGGCATTGATTGCGGGGGCGGGGCGTGTAACAGGGTCTTTGGTCATGGCCTTACTAAAGCATACTAATTTGCTGGATCAAGTCTGTCAGAGAGTGGACTGTGGAGGGGGGGGTGTGTGGGGTACGGGGCGTACAGGGGCGGGGGGGGGGGTCCCACCATTGTGCGGTGTTCAGCGGGGGAGCTGGTCTGTGAAACAGGATTAGCACAGAGGTCAGACACCCAGCGCCGCACGCCCCCCCCCCCCCGCCCCGCGCCCCGCTCCCCGCTCAGCCAAAAGGGGCGGTTGATGCCGGCCCTGGACGTGATTGAGATGTAGAGAGAGAGAGAGAGAGAGAGAGAGAGAGAGAGAGTGAGGACTAGAGTGGTGGTGGTGGTGGTGGTGGGGTGTGTGTGTGTGTGTGTGTGTGTGTGTGTGTGTGTGTGTGTGTGTGTGTGTGTGTGTGTGTGTGTGTGTGTGTGTGTGTGTGTGTGTGTGTTCGCGCGTGCGTGCGTGTGTGTGTGTGTGTGTGTGTTTCAGACTCAGTGGGTGCTTGTCAACTCATGCTCGAGTATATTATCTTTGCCAGGCCAGAACAAAACGGGACTGGGGATTATGTTTTCACCCCTGTCTATTTGTCTGTCTGTGAGCAAGCTAATCTCAGGCACCGTTAGACCGAGTGGCGTGAAACTTTGCACACTCACTCCCAGTAGTCCAAGGAAGAACCTCTGCGCCACCATGAGGTCGATTTGAAAAATGTTGGGCCAGAGGCTCTGCCCCAAAAAAAAATTAATCGGCCTCATGGTGGCGCTATAACAGGCCATTCCTATAACTCTTGAACGCAGGTCGTACAAACAACATTTCTTCTCCCTGGATTCGTTGGATCATTACACAACTTCCCATATAGGCCATTTTCCCAAATAAGCAATTTTCCACCATTTTGCATTTTTTTCTAAACACACTTTTTTACTCCTACAGATGTTGTCCAAAACTCACACAAATCGGTGCATATTAGCCTACCTCTGGAGTCATGTGATCAAGACGTATAACATCCATACTGAGATGTTTCATATTCCAAAATATTGGCTTCCAAATTTTGTGGTAGGGGCCTCTAAACAACGCAGAGCCAAAATCGATTTCACTTCCACTGTTTGTTCCAGACACATGATCATGAATCATGTGACAATGACCATCAAACAGGGTTTTTGCACTCCTTTTTTGTACTTTTTTGAGAGTGAGAATATGTTGTGTAAATTGTAAATGTGTGGGCAGGGCCTATTTCTTAAAAACAATATATATATATATACATGAAAAGCCATATTTCACGCAACATCCAATTAAATCCTTTTTTCTTTTTTTTTGCACATTAAGACCTGAGGCCGATTCTACAAATGCCTTCTAAATCAGTAGTTCTCAAAAAAAAAAGTATATGGCCACGGACCCCCCATCTGAAAATGGTTTGTGCCATGGACCCCCCCAGAAGAAAAGATTTGTGTTAAAAAAAATCTCAACACTTTCAACATCTTTTCAAAAATGTTCAAAAATAGTAGATGTACAAGCTTGCAGCGCGGCACAAATTGACACGCTGTGAGCTTGTATATCTGCTATTTTTGAGAACCACTGTTCTAAATCCAAAGAGTTTTCTGAAAACGTATGTTGCTATGTAGGCTACTGTATACAGCTAAAATCTAAAATGACACAGATGCTTACCCAGTTTTAATGGGCTAAATGGCCAACACCGGTGGCCTTTCATGTGTTGTGCTTATTAGCTACAATACTTACAATACTACTATTTAACACCTAAATGTAAAATGTTTCTTTTGTTTTGATTAATATAGCCATTCATTTTCTATCGTCAAGGTTGAGTGGGGGGAAAAGCAGCACATGTAGTAAAAGTTCCAGGAAGTGATCACTGGTATAGGAAAGTTCCAGGAAGTGATGCACCAGGAACAGCTATAAAAGTTCCAAGGAACTTAGATAAGAAGGAAGGAAAGCGCTGGACGCTGGGCATGGGTTATTGACGCTCATGGATGGCTAACTCGCATCGGAAGTTTGGTGAAATACACAGCAGTGAATGAGAGACAGGTGGACCACCTTGTGAACAAACACTATATTCAGGAATATAAATACTGGTTGTTTTAGGTTTACTTGTTTTTCGATGTGCACACTACGTAATTTTATTGTGCTATCTAAACAGCGGGTATCGTTTCTGGCTCGGTTGTATCGTAAGATTTGATTGTCAGGCTAGCAATGATGGACAGTCTTGCGATACTTTGGCACGTTCAGAAACGTACTTTGTGCTCTTTAGGTATACCTTTATTAAATGATACAGTGTACACATCGAAAAGCAACGTGTGATATGTCTTCTTTTATTTTCCTGGGCTGAGTATTTTACAATGGTCACAGTCGTTCAGAAATAGTGTTTGTCCATTAGCTGGTCCACCTGAATCTCATTTACTGCAGTGCATTCCATCGAATTCCCGGCTGCAGTTTGCCACCCAGTGCGACAAATCTGCCAGCTGGAATTGCTGAATAGAGAAAATGACGTTGTTGGCCTGTCCTTGGTAGACTATGTGATACTTTTTTTTGTTAAAAGGTTAAAGCACTGTATTCTGATAGTAATCATAGTAGTGTTTGTTCAGTAACAGGAGTCTCCACATCTCTCTTTCTGGTAGGTGACAAAAGGTCAGCCAATCAGGAGAGAGAACCCATTCATCAGCTTTATTAGTGTGGTTGCCCTAACAGGGCAACCACACCAGATAAACTTTATTTTGGGCCGCTACTCCTCCCACAGTTTTCCCCAATGTCGTGCCATATGTCAAAACGACCGGCTTCACCGGGAATCGTGCGCGTGTATTTTCTAAGAGATTGGTTACATAGTTTAATTGATATTAATTTATTAGTGCATTAAATTTCCCCATCCACTTTAATGGGAAAATGAAAAAACTCGATTTCAAGTATTCTTTTTCTCAGAAACTGTAAGGGCTACAGTTACAAGACTTGGAGGGGAGGTTCATAATTTAGTCCGAAATTATCAAAACAAATAATTACACCAGTCGGCCTCATGGTGGCGCTATAAAAGCCCCCTTTACGTTTTGGTTTATAACTCTTGAACCATAGGTTGTAAAATAAAAATAAAAAAATCCCTGGATTCCTTGGGTCATGACGCAACTCCCCATATAGGCCACGCCCATTTGCGTCAGTATAGATTTTCCGCCATTTTGAATTTTCTTCAAAACACACTTTTTGCACCTTTTCCTACAGATGTTGTCCAAATCTCACAAAAATCGGTACACATGATCTCTGGACCCATGCAATAAACCTATCCAAACGGTATTTTGATAGTCCTTACCGTTCGTCCGTAATTGGCTTGCAAAGTTAGTGGGAGGGGCCCGTTTTACAAAGAATGCCAAAAATCACGAACGAAACGTCCAATCAATCCCACATTTGAAACACATGTCGAGGGTGGTTTACTCAACAAATCCCCAAAAGCATTTCCACTTTGATCCATAGGGGGCGCCACGAATAAGCAAAACGTAACGTTTGATGCAAAAACATGATTTTTGGGGGGATCAGTTCTTATCTCTCAAAAAGAAAAGCAAGTGATCTCAGGAGTGACGTGACAATGTAATTGGCGCAGCCTCCGACGGTATTCCTCCCAGCGTATTCCTCGAGTCCCGGCGGCAGCGACCCGCGACTCGCGTCGGCGCAACCACACTATGCAATTGCCCTGAATTGCGACGCGTTTAGTTTTTATAGTGTTCCAGTTCCAATTGTGTCTGCTCATTTCGTGGTGTCATCACTTCCCACTTATTTTCACTTATTTCTGTATCCTGACTGAGTTCTCTATCCTGATTGGATACAATTGGTATCCCAACCTGAAAATGCATTTTCTGTTTAATAAAGAGCAGGAGAGACATGGACACTCTGAACAAACACTCTATAGCAATGAGTACTGTCAGAATATATAGCTATTTAACACTTATTTTAACCAAAGAAAATCACTTACCCTACCTTTAATTTACCTTCCTTGAAAAGTTCCAGGAAGTGAGGCGGCCAGGGTTCCATTTTAGCCCTGAAATAGTGTTTGGTTTGGTTTGACAAAGAGACTCTTTAAAAGCCTATGCATTGTTATCCAAGTCTGAACTTTAAACCACTGAATAGTGTGTTTGATAATATTTAATAGCTAAAGGGAAGCTTGGTTGAATTTAAGAAGATTTTCTGATGGTGGATATTATGAACTGATACAGAACAAAGAAACAAAGGAATCTCCTGGGGCCTCCTGACACAGAGGTTGGGTGAGAGGATTTTTTAAATTTATTTTTTCATGCAATGCGTTGCTATTTTATTTTTGGACTTAGAGGATTACCAGATTTTTGGACAGACAGAAGATCTTTAGTTTTTGTTAGATATTACTGGATTACTTATAAAGATATATTTGCATTGGAGTCATTTAAGGAAAATTAAAGAAACCTACTTTTGTGATCTGAAGAAGGGACAAAAAATCTGGGATTTATATTTTTCTGTTCACTTGTATTTTGAACGTCAATGCACTAATTGTTTAGATAATGATTTGAGTAATTTTGGGTCAGATAAAATATCGCAATTTAATTTCAAAAACAACCGTTTTGTGTTTTCCATGTGGTCTGCAATACAGGGTTTTATTCAGTGTGCTAATTATTTAAACTGGCTCCTGGCTTTAATTTGCCGTCATCTTAACCCTTTAACAGTCTGCTCAACCAATTGGTAGAGCACATTTTAAGTCACTATTTCTCATTGACAACATTGCTGAACTTAACTCAACCTGATTGAGCCCTTTCTACCATTTGGTTGAGGTATGTTATGGCAAAAAAAGGTCCACCAGATGTCACTGTTTCCCAGTCACATGGATTCTCAGGTAGCCACTTTTTAGGAAGTGAAAATAAATTAATCCACTCCTGAAAGGTGGGATTTTTTTGGTTGAAATTTCAGAGGTAAGATTTTTTTTTTGTCATATTATCATCTCAGAGGTGTTACTGAACCTGATTATGTAGCTTGATACAATAAAAAAATATCTAATAATGGTCTAATAATTTTCTGAAAAGATGCTCTACCAAACGGGTTGTTTGTCACTTTATGGTAAGTAGTGAAGCTAAACTAAAGTAATTAAAATGTACTATTTGCTATGGATAAATAGGGCTTTTGCTAATTCAGTGTTGTTAATATAATACATATAATGTTATTTCATTATATTTATGTATTAGTATGATTTTATTCCTATCTAAAAAAACATGCTCAACCAAATGGTTGAATTGTCATTTAATGGTAAAGGTAGTGGTGCTGAAATAAAAAATGGACTATTTTGATGATCTGTGTGATGAAGAAGATGACCAAACAGATGATGCTGATCAACTCTCACAAGCAGAAGAGACTGGGGAACATAATGGGAGACATATTTCTCAGTGAATGCATATAAATCAATGTATATGCATGAAACTTTTACCATTACCATAAAGTGACATCTCAACCGTTTGGTAGAGGCCTATATTTGGAAAACTGTTGGGTCTGTTAAAGAAATTATAATTGATAGTTGTTACTATTGCCCCAAATAAATAAAAAATGCAAAGAAATAATTTTTCCAATGCTTTTTTCTTGGGGTGACCTTTAAAGGGTTAAAGTTAACATGCAGAGAGATGCAGCAGGCAGAGGAGATAGGAGGTTATGGCACAAATGACATGGGCCAAGTTATTGGTTATGGCACAAATGACATGGGCCAAGTTATTGTGGAACATCTTGCTTCCATTATGTAGGCTATTACATTATGGTGTGAAATGGTAGCCTGGCATTGTCCAGACTGATAACGTGGATTCACTCTCACGTTCCTCCTGGACTTCGGCCCATATAGGGGGCGAGTATGAGAAATCAGAAAATTATCGGGCAATCAAGACCTCTGCTGCATTTACAGTAAATTAACTTTTAAAAATAATCTTAAATTGTATTTAACGCTGTAAAGTATTTTTGTTTAGTTTTTAGTTTTCTGTTTCTTTGCTCACAATTTTATCTATCTTATTTGTTAGCTTCATTATGTATTGTGTGTTGAGTACTGACATTTACTAATTTTGTATTTGCAACTGTAATAATTGTTTTTGTATGTTTTTTGTGTGGACCCCAGGAAGACTAGCTGGTTGCTATGGCACCAGCTAAAGGGGATCCTTAAAAAAATCTAAATAAAAGTTTCAACTGCTGTCCGTACAACAGTGAAAAGCATCAAAAAAATGATTTCTCATACTCACTCCCTATGGGCCGAAGTCCAGACTGATACCGGGGAGGAACGTGAGAGTGAATCCACGTTTTCAGTCTGGACAATGCCAGGCTAGTGAAATGGCACGAGGGACCCCCCAAAAAAACACTTACTGTGCCCTTTTGTGATCTTTGAGCACCTGCCCCTCCTGTGGTAGTCTAGGACCTGGCTAAGATATGTATGCACTTAATTTAGGAGAGAATATCTCAACTGTTCTTGGCTAATATGACCCCAGGGAACAACTTAGGAACTGTGACTAATTCTCTATCCGGGACGAAATACCCGAAAATGACCACGCCCTTTTTAAAATGACCATAACCGGTGCACTACTTCCAACATGGCTAAACCGTTGGAGCTACAGATTTACTGAGGTGCTCAAAATGTTCAGAATACCTATGTTTAGGGAAACATAGTAATGTGTAATATTTCTAATTTGATATTTTATGACAGAACAGCTAAAAAATGCAAAAGAAAATGCCAACATATTACAGTCCAGGGCTATAGGAATAATTTTGTGTGAATCAGTCTAGAAGCACCTAAATTGATGTAACCCAGGACATGCTCTAATCATTTAGCAAGGGTACCTGAGCCAGCAATGATGGGTCATCATTGTGTCCAAATCCAATATGGCCACCACCTGAAAAAGGTTGTGGCTAAAGCTTTTGAACCAGATGAGCTATAAATGAGCAAACTTGGTGTCCAGATTGAGTGTATACAGTAGTTGTAGGAATGAGTTAAGATCAAACTGGAGAGAACAATGTAATCTTATCAAAACAACATAATATGACTATAGAATCCAAAGGATACAGCAACAGCCAGTACAGTATGCACATCAATGCTCAGCATAAAGTGAATACTATCATAATAGTCAAAGGTGTATGGAATTTGAACAATACGTTCAAATTAGAATCAGAAAAGTGAATTGCTAAACAACAAATCGTTGCTAGGAATGTGTCTTGATGTTACTACAACAACAGAACAACTCTGCAATAACTGATACATACTACACCACACACACACACACACACACACACACACACACACACACACACACACACACACACACACACACACACACACAGTTGCATGTACTCAGTCCTTTTGATTCCTCGGGGTGATGACTGTTTTAATGTCCTAATCATACAACATCTATATATCGAGATGCAACAGACTCCAGTTTTGCAGCATTTGCTGTGTCCACTACATGACGTTTGCAGCCACAGTGGAAGAGGATGGCGCAAGCTTTACTGGCATCTGCAAGATGGGTCCAGTAGGTTCCCAGGTTTTGAGATGCTGAATCAGTGCAGCTTGGGTGGGAGGAAGGTTCTCAAGGGACCTAGTACCATTTGACCAACATCAGCCTTCCCTGACTATGGGAAAAGGAGTGCAGGTATCTCAAAGCCTTTGGAGCCTGAAGATCCTGACAGACAAAGTTTGGAGTATATGGTCATCATCATATACTGTACACCGGCAAGAGCCGTGGTAGCCACAGCAGAGTAGATGAATCCTGACAGTGGCTAGTGACTAGTACTGTATCATGATATCATACTAGTCAATGGTGTATAGAATAGTAATACTATATAGTATTACATTTTATGCTGAGCATTGTTGAACATACTGTATTAGCTGTAGCTGTAGGCCTATCATCATAGGAATTAGTTCTACTGTTAAATCATTCTTGTTTCAATAAAATTACATCGTAAGCAGCGGCGGACTGGCCATTTGGCGTACCGTGCAAATGCCCGGTGGGCCGCTGGGCCACCCAAAAATAAAAATATTATATATATAAATTTTATATATAAAATTTTCGCTCCCGTTTTAGGACTATTACGGTCATTTCAGGGTCGCGTGGCCCAATTATTAGTTACGTTAATGTTTGGGCTGGGATGCTTTCCAGCAGGGGCCTCAGTGCGGCTGCAGAGTTCATGTGCAGGGCTGGGCTGAAACAGTGAAACGCTCCCCCCCCCCCCCCGTTGACAAAACGGTCAGGGGGGTGGTGGGCCGGTCCGGACCAAAATGCCAGGGCTGAATTTTGGTCCCAGTCCGGCCCTGATCGTAAGATACATTGGTTGTTTCATAACATAGTGGCCATATTTGTGATAATCAAATTAGTGTCCTCTAGATAGATTAAATCATAAAGATAAGTATTCAAACATGTTTCTAATTGTCAAAAAACATGATTTAGACACAAAGTTTGCATTCATAGCTCAAAATGTGGTTCAAACGTTATAGCCAAACACTTTGTCAGGTGGCGGCCATATTGGATTTGGCCACTATGATGACCCTGAAGGTCGCTGGCTCGGGCGCCCTTGCTAAATCATTAGAGCATGCCCTGGGTTACATCTGGGACAAATGTGGTGCTCTTAGATTGATTTGCGCAAAAATATCCCTATGGCCCTGTAATACGTTTCTTTTAGCTGTTCTGTCAAAGATCAAATTAGAAATTTTAGACTTTACTATGTTTCCCTAAACATAAGTATTCTGAACATTTTGAGCACCTCACTAAATCTGTAGCTCCAACGGTTTAGCAGATAGACCCATGTTGGAAGTAGTGCACCGGCTATGGTCATTTAAAAAAGGCCGTGGTCATTTTCGGGTATTTCGTCCTGGATAGAGAATTAGTCACAGTTCCTAAGTTGTTCCCTGGGGTCATATTAGCCAAGAACAGTTGAGATATTCTCTCCTAAATTAAGTGCATACATATCTTAGCCAGGTCCTAGACTATGGTCTATGCACGGCCCTGCCTCACCTTATGTCTAACCTCATGCTGGTCCCCCCCGCTCTTCTTTTTTTCTTTCTGAAAACAACGAAAACTATGGAGCGTCGCACCGAAACGAATTTCACACACGTTTTACACCTGTGTGGTGGAAAAAATATATATATACTCTGTTAGAAGTAAAAGTCCGGAACTCAAAATTGACTTGAGTAAAAGTACTAAAGTAACGAAATGTACTTAAAATACCAAAAGTAGAAACTACTCATGCAGAATTTAAGAACGTATTTAGAATGTATAAAAATCTTTTCTAAATAGCAGATCTACAAGCTCACAATGCGACACATTGTGAGCTTGTAGATCGGCTATTTTCAAATGGCCAACATGTATATTGGGCTGAAGTGGTTAATGTATGTTTTGTAATAATAATCAAAATCTATAAAGTAACTAAAGTTTTCAAATAATTGTAGTGGAGTGAAAGTACAATATTTGCCTCCGAGATGTAGTGTAGTAGAAGTAAAAGTACTGAAAATTGGAAATACTCCAGTAAAGTAAAAAAAAATACCTAAAAAATGTACTTAATACAGTACTTGAGTAAATGTACTTAGTTACTTTACACCACTGGTGATGTGACAATAATTACACCACTTTGAGGACCAATATCCTATGGGACACAATCATTTGGGGGTCTGTGGTCTTCCTGTACCTCAGTCTATGTTGGGGGTCCGCAACAGGAAAAGAGCTTTGCAAGCCCCTGACTATAGTGAGCTGTGCGCCCTATTTTCAACCCAATGTACCCAGGTGTGGAGCTTGTAGATCTGCTATTTTCAGATATGGACTCAGGTGAGGAGATTGTAGATCTGCTATTTTCAGCTACAGTTTGTAGATCAGCAAATTTCAACCCAATGCACCCAGATCAGCACTTTTCAGCTCATGGACCCATATGGAGCTTGTAGATCTGCTATTTTCAATCTCATGGACTTTAAAAAAGCATTACAATATACTTAAAGTACCAAAAGTAAAAGTACTCATTATGCAGAATGTCCCATTTCACAAAATCCTTCGGAAATAGCTGATCTACAAGCTCACAACGTAGGGCGATGCAATGCATTGTGCGCTTGTATGAATTGTTAATGTGTTTTGTAATAACAATCTAAATATCACTGCTGTCCGGCAGGAACCAGCTAACTTCAAAATGTTCAGTGGAGTTAGGAGTTTTTTTTTTATCATTGATAAGAACAGCTGAATGGACCTCCAAGCTCACAATGAGGTTGGAGGTCAAAAGGTCAAAAGGGTGGAGCCTGGAGTCAGCAAAACCAGCTAACTCCACCCCCCTTTGGTGGACTTAGCTGGTTTAGCAGAAAGTTTGAGGATCCAATGGAGTTAGCTGGTTTTGTCAGAAGCGCTTTTTAATACTTTTCATTGGTTCAATATTTTTTTTACCAACACAGACGTAAAGGGTGTTCAATGGCCCTGATTTATGGAAAAAAATGCAAAAACGTCAAAATGGAGTTCGATGGTTTCTGCCCGGACAGCAACGACATGCAAAGTAACTAAGTACATTTGTTTTAAATAATTGTTGGAGTAAAACGTTCAACATTTGCCCCTGAGATGTAATGGAGTAAAAGTATAAGATATTGAAAAATGGAAACACTCATGTAAAGTAAAAGTAGGCCTACCTATTTTTTTTTTACCTGAGTTACAGTACAGTACTTGAGTAAATACTTAGTTACTTGCCAGCCCTGCTCCTGCCCTGTCAGAGCTCTGTGCAAACATCCCCATTGTTGACGGGAGCTCCCAAACCACATGAAACATTATACACACACACACACACAGACTCATGCACGCACGCACGCACGCACGCACGCACGCACGCACGCACGCACGCACGCACGCACGCACGCACGCACGCACGCACACACACACACACACACACACACGTGTGTGTGTGTGCGTGCGTGCGTGCGTGCGTGCGTGCGTGCGTGCGTGCGTGCGTGCGTGCGTGCGTGCGTGCGTGCGTGCGTGCGTGCGTGTGTGCGTGTGTGTGTGTGTGTGTGCGTATGCATGTGCGTGTGCGTGTGCCTGTGCCTGTGCGTGCGCGTGCCACTGTCTATACATCTGCCAGACAGTAGAGCTTCCTGAGCTGAAAAGTACTCGATCCCAGTACTAGATACTCCTGGTCAATTATTACTCTAGTGAAATTTGCTCCGTCACATTTACTGGAGTAGGCTACTTACTTTTAAAAAATACACAAGTACATGCTTTATTCAAAAGTACAAATATCAATAGTAGTGAAAATAGCCGATGTACACAAGCTAATGTACGAGCTTGTAGATCTGCTATTTTCACTCCATTTGAAACAGGGCTTAGTAATCCCCTTCCGAGAAATGCAGTCAAAAGTACTTTTGTCTTTGAAATATAGTGGAGTGAACGTGCAGATACTTAATTCCCCCCCCCCCCCCCCCCGAGTACAGTACTCAGTAAATGTACTTGCTTACTCTCCACCATATAGGGACAGCAGTGTGTCAGCCAGATCACATAGGTATTTAAGGTTGTTTGTTTTATCCCCCCCCAGCAGGTGTTTTATAATCATTAGAGACTCCATTGCGACCTGGGGTCCTCTAAGTAGTGGGCAAACAGTGGTGGCAGACAGTCCGTTCCGCCGTGGCGTGCGTGCGTTGCCTCTTATAGCTCAATGGAACCATCTGGTGACAAGGAGAGAGGGGGGGAACAAAATGGCCGTTGTGTTTGGCGCCGGTGTTTGCCAATGGAACCACATAATTGTGTTTCGCGGAGAGAGAGAGAGAAAGAAAAAAAAAGCCTGGCAGAGACAGAGAGAGGCAGGCAGGCAGGCAGACTGCACTCAAGTGCTGCCGGCTTCACAGAATGTTTCTAATGTCTTTGTCTGGGCTCTCCCTAAATGACTGAGCCAACATTCAACATGTTTGTATTCAGTCTTTTTTTCTTTTTTTTTACGATGGCTTCGGGAGCCTCCCTTCATAAATGGACTTTTTATATCCAGAGAATTGGCTGCTCGGGGACAAAGGCTTGCGTCTCTGTTTGTCACTCGTGGTTATCGAGTGCATGGGCTAAAAAGGATATATATATATATATATATATATATATATATATATATATATATATATATATACATACTGTATATTCGCTGTCGGGTGGAACCTTGTATGTCCAAATCTGTTACTTTTCAGACAATGGGGGGGGGGGGAAATGACCTGTGTTCCAATGGATCCAATACGTTATTATAAAGTCACAACCTTTTGTACTTTTCGTTGGTTCAATATTCATAAAATGCACACACACTTAACCGCTTTCACTTTCTCTTTTTTTTTTTTTTTTTTTTCTTTTTACTCCACTGCACATTATTTGACAGCTTTAGTTACAAGTTACTTTCCAGATTTCGATTATTAATACAAAACATAGATTAAACAGGGGCGACAGTGGCTCAGGAGGTAGATAGCGGCCGCTTGGGAAACGGAGCGGTTCCCAGTTCAACCCCCGGCTTCCCCAGAGTCAGTATATCTGCTATTAAAAAATAGCAGATATACAAGCTCATAGCATGGCACTCGGTGCCGCGCTATGAGCTTGTAGATCTGCTATTTTTTTATAGCCAAATAAATCTTAAAATGACACAGATGCGTTCCCAGTAGGGGTGTGCCGATACACTAATTTCACCAAACGATATGATACGATATTTGGCTCACAACTTCGATACGATTTCGATACGATACGATACGCACTTTTTTATTATGAAAATATATGGGGGAGAAAAAATGCAAACAAATAATTCTGTTTTTGCATTATTCAGACGCAAACTTGTAGCTTTTCAGCAACAATAGCCGTTTTGAATCCAAATAGGGCAATAGTGTGACACCTGACCCGAAAAAAACAACATGTTGTCACCCTTTTCACCTCGGGGCTGTTTGCATGCCTGATTATTATTATTGTAAAAAAAAAAAAGATTTTTTTTTTCTTTCAAAACGATACATATCGTCACGAAAACGTATCGCGATATATCGCGGGACGATATATCGGCACACCCCTAGTTCCCGGTCTTAATGGGTTAAACATTTAGGCCCTATTTTATGCAGTACTACGGGATACGTGTTATGAGCTTGTAGATCAGCTAATTTTGAAAATATCTAATTAAATGAAACGGGCCAGCGTTATTTATTTCCACAGTTGTTTATTTTTATATCAATACAAAAGGAACTGTTTTAGACGTACGAGGTTTCCACCCGACAGCTACAATTCCTGTGCAAACCCTCCATTCCCGCCTCTCAGCTTTGTTGTTGTGTTTTTGTGCTTGTTTGCAGAAAAAAAAGGGGTCGTCCAACGCTCGCTAATTATTCCAAAACAAAATGCTCTCCCACCACTACACATAATTATGCCACTGATGCTAATTGGCTCGCGGGTTATTAACGAGTCATTAAGCAATTATGGTCACCGTCAACGATATGCTAATGAATTTCACATGAAACATGCTTGGAGGTAACTGTTGGCCAAGGTGACGGCTGGGGGGGGGGGGGCTAGGCAGACCTCCCATGATGCCATGCTTGATGCCTGATGCCCGCATGTTAGCAGTCATTCAGCGCTGGTGGTAAAATCATACACATTAATACAGTGTTTCCATAACGAGTATTTTAATTTTAACGTTTCTTTAATATATATTTTTTTACGTTTCTTACAGTTTATTTTTCATTATTTCAAAATATTTTAAAAAATACTTTTAGCAAAAATAAACACCTTTTTCGAAAGATTTTCAAAAAATGTGCAACATTTGGAAAATAGTTGCGATGTGTCTGTGAGCTTGTGGATCGTCTATTTTATTTTATACTATTAAATAGGACTTTAGCAGTTCTTAATGTATTAAGTCCTCAGGACTTTTTTTCTGTCTTTAACCCATTTAGACCTGAGGCCGATTCTAAAAACGCCTTCTAAATCCTGACCTAAGTTTTCTGAAAAACTTCAAATATTTATTCAAAAATTACAAAAAAATGTTGTTGCTATATACTGTATAGCAACAACAACCCCAAAAGGGGTTCCCGTCTTGAAAGGTATAGTTATGAATCCCGCCCTAAATGGGTTAATGGCTCACTGTACCTCGTGCTGTTTATATTTCTAATAAAGTATTCAATCAATCAATACATTTTTGTAAGTTTGGGTCCCGGCCGGGGAGACACCAAATGGCAGAAAGCTCTTATCTCCATATTTTAACTTTTTGTGCTTTTTCGTAAATTAACACCCTACTTGATCACACTACAGCGTCACACAAAAGCATCAAAAGTATCAGATCCACAAGCACGAAAAGCGGTGCGATGCGACGCGTTTCGAGCTTGCGGATCTGATACTTTTGATGCTTTTGAATTTGAATCCTGAAAAGTAACAGTTTTGGACATATGAGGTTTCCACCCGACAGGGACTATAAAGCTCAAATCTAAAATGACACAGATGCATTCTCGGTTTTAATGGGTTACAACAGTGGTTCTCAAAGTGGAGTCCGGGTATCCCTCAGGGGTCCTTGAGGGGGGTTCCAGGAGGTCCCCAGCAAAATGACCAGCAGTTTAAACACGCAAGGCCAAAGCTCATAATGTGTGGCATCGTGACACGTGAACATGCCAGATCAGCAATGACATGAAAATGGGCTGGCAAATGCAGTCACTCTATTGATTTTTTAAAATATATAATAAGAAAAACTAAGTAAACACACATATATCAAAATGAGGACATATATCTTTGGATGACAATTTTATAAATGCATTATAATCTTTTTGCCAATTTTATTTTGCCATTTTTACCCTAATAATGTGCATCGGTGTCACAGACCACAAACTCCCACAAGACCTAAACCTAACCTCTAAATTTCTAATCCTAACCACCAAATTGTGATCAAATGTAGGATTGATAGACTAGGGATGTACATTATGGATTTATGTTTAATTTTAGTTTATTCAAATATTTGTATAGATTTTTTTCAAAAAGGTTCACATACAAACACATAACAGTTTAGTTTATTTGTTAGTTAGGTTTTTTAGGTTCTACATATTCTTCTTTGTTGTTAAATTGTGACAAAAATGTAATAAGGATAGGCATTAATAAGACAAGCGTCTGCCTATACCTTTTCGATCAGGTTAAAATAATAAAAACAATGATTATTGTAATGTCTCACTGGAAAAAAAGAGTATTGAAATAAACTAAACTAAACACACACAAAAAAAACACAACCTGAATCTTTCCCTAATTATAAAACTCCCCAAACCATTTAATTTTTTTTACCATAAAAAGACTCATGGGTATCTCCTACACCCAACATGTCACCAACGAGGAAGTCCGGCAAAAGATCAGCCAAGCCATCGGCCCACATGATGACCTGCTTACTACTGTCATAAAGCGAAAACTGAGGTGGTACGGACACATCACCAGATCCTCAGGTCTTGCAAAGACCATCTTGCAAGGCACCGTACAAGGTGGCAGGAGACGAGGGAGACAGAAGAAAAGATGGGAAGATAACATCGGAGAATGGACTCACTTGAAACTCAGTGAGGCAATGAGAGCTGCCGAGGACAGAGAGGGATGGAGAGAGCTGGTCAACAGATCGTCTGTGGTGCCCCAACGACCCTCCGGGGTTATGGGATAGGTGAAGGTGAAGGTGACCATAAAACATCCATCTCTCTTGGGATGACCATCCTCCTTGTGAATAGATGGGCTGTTTTCAAAAGATTTAGATTAGAACAATATCGAACTATTTCATCATTTTGAAATTCTTTCGCATCACAAATCTTCTCTTAAAATCTTTACAGATGGGGGCCCGTGGCCAAATACATATACATTTTCATGTCCAAGTCCTTGACAATGTTTGAGAACCCCTGTAGACAGATTATTATTATTATTATCAGCTGAAGCAGAAATGACTCAACTTTCAGTGATGGATCGATGATCACCTTTCATGTTGATTGATCACTGCAACCTATCCTGGAAGAAGAATCTTCTGTATAACACACACACACATTTTGAGTATCAAAATGTGGTTCCAAGTAGGGACCGAATCCAAATTTCCAGGTACCCATCAAAATTCTGTATCAATCAAATCCTAATAATTTGTCCAGTGTCCAGTAGATTTCCCATAAAACAAGCGTTGTTATGGAATAAACATATGAGAAGGATATATTAATTTCATTAGCGGTTGACAGTTATTGATGTAACATTAGTTTACAGGGACTATTGTGTTTGGTTCATTTAAATACCGGTATTTTCAGGTCAAAACGTTTCAGCATTTGCTCTGTCTCAATGCTATCGTAGTCAATACTATGTACTACAGGCCACGCTTAAAAGAATGAATGAAGATATGTTTGTTATCTAAACATTCGACGTATTTGTATATTTTTCACTACAGTATATGGAACCGAAAGAGGGATACAGAATAGATAAGCAGAATGGAAATGGATCAAATCCTAACGATCTGCCATCCCTACACACAAAGCTGCTGTTATCATAAAGATGTCTGCACAAGTACCATGCTCTCTGTGTGTGTGTGTGTGTGTGTGTGTGTGTGTGTGTGTGTGTGTGTGTGTGTGTGTGTGTGTGTGTGTGTGTGTGTGTGTGTGTGTGTGTGTGTGTGTGTGTGTGTGTGTGTGTGTGTGTGTGTGTGTGTGCGCGCGCGTGTGGTGGTGTGTGTGTGTGTGTGTGTGTGTGTGTGCGTGCGTGCGTGCGTGCGTGCGTGTGTGCGAGTGAGGTGGTGTGAGTATACATTTGCAGCTCTGCTTTTT
>NC_137608.1:1396165-1428665 GCF_963280865.1 Gymnoscopelus braueri
AAATGACACCCACTGAATGGACGCGAGCTGTGAGGGCTGTGTGTGTGTGTGTGTGTGTGTGTGTGTGTGTGTGTGTGTGTGTGTGTGTGTGTGTGTGTGTGTGTGTGTGTGTGTGTGTGTGTGTGTGTGTGTGTGTGTGTGTGAGAGAGAGAGTGTGTTTTTTTTCTTCAAGACTGATCTGCTGCCTGCCTGTGTTCAATACACGAGATGACACAGATTTCACATGGGGGAAAGGTAACATTGTGTATGATTCTGTGTGTGTGTGTGTGTGTGTGTGTGTGTGTGCGTGCGTGCGTGCGTGCGTGCGTGCGTGCGTGCGTGCGTGTCTGTGTCTGTGTCTGTGTGTGTGTGTGTGGACCTATTTTCAACATGTTTTCTCAGACGCACGCAGGCCTCTAGCTGATGGACGGCAGGCTTCACATGTTGAATAATTGAGAGCTCACTGCAGAGCACTGCGATGGGGGGGAGGGGTGTGTGTGTGTGTGTGTGTGTGTGTGTGTGTCACAGTCATGTGTTTGCGACGGGGTTCGCGTGGGGGTTGGACGAAGAGAGCATGCTCACAAAGACTCTCAAGCGCGATTCATACTGTCACGCGCCGAGCCTAGCAGATCTACAAGCTCACAACACAATGTGATACGTTGTGATAGATCTGCTATTTCTCGGCCGTTCACGCGACAGAGCATGTATTAGACCTAAATGTATAATCTTCTATCAATTACACACATTATACACATGAAAGACTTGAATTCATGGAGATTATTCGTTTTTTTGAGGAAACTCTGCAAGTGTCCTACCGACGTCTCCGCCGGTCATGAAATTATTGGCTTAGGAATGCGACAAAAACAAAAAGATCTGCATGAATTCAAGTCTTCATGGGGTGTGTAAATGATAGAAGACTAGAAAAAGTGCTCCTCGGAGCACAAGTTTCCGCCAGGTCAGGTAGGTTATTGTGGGCCAGCAATGTTCAGAATTCGCCAATAAGGATGGAATATGACAAATTTGACGGATCCATCTTGATCACTTGACTAGAGATAATGTGTACCGATTTGCGTGATGTTTGGAATGAATTTGTAGGACTACAGAGATACTGTGTACCGATTTGCGTGATGTTTGGACAGAATCTGTAGGAGTACTATCAAAACATTTGTTTTGTTTGTGCCTCCCGATGGTGCTATAACAGGCCAATCTGAAAAATTCGGGCAGAAGTTTGGCTTTGGCATCCAGGGAGTGTGGGTGCACAGTTTTGCAGCGACCGGGCCAACAGTGCCGGAGATTAGCTGCTCAAAGACACACACACTCGCGTGGACGGACGGACAGGGTGCAAAACATAGTCTCGGCCATGCCTTTCGGCCTGGCGGAGACAATAAGTAATTTTTGGGGTGAACTACTCATTCAATGTGTTTTACGACGTGATGATGTTCTGTCGCCGTCACTAGTCGGCGGTCAGTTAGAGTAACGTCATTGGGTAATCTACGTAATGACATCATCAGGCAACGACGTCACATCGTCGTCACAACCACGTCCTTTAAAATGAATCGTCAAACGAAAACAAATCTCATTTAGCAAATTTTAGAAATCCACCTGTTTCAAGCAACTGACTCAGAATAGTGGTTGTCAACACTGCTGAACGGAGTGCCTGCTGTGCAGAGCGAAGGATTGACAGAACCTGTCTGGACCGTGAGTGCGCTGGTGATCAAACAGTCATCTGCTTCTGTGATTGGCCAACCCAACTGAGCCTTGTGGATTTGTCAGACTGAGTTATACGTGTGTGCCACCTTCACAGAGCCAGATTTAAACTGCAGTGTGTAAAATGTTCTGCTGGACGCATCTGAATAGAGGACTAAACCTAAAAGAATATTCTGCTGTTGCAGTGGAGCACAAGGTGTACGCCTTTGGTGGGGGCTTTACTGGGAACAGCAGTGTGATTAAGATTGATGTGCACGTGTCAAACACAGTGTCTTTGCGCTGGAGGAAGTTGGCCACAACTGGAAGAGAATGTCCCACTGAGGTTCCCTCCATGCGCGACGGCCACACAGCTGTGCTGGTGGAGATGCAGTCTACATCTGGGGAGGGTATCCTTACTGCAACGTGCTTTATGCATTTGATGTCGACACCCACAGATGGTTCAAACCCAGGGTTTCTGGGACTGTTCCAGAGACGAGGTACTGGCACTCAGCCTGCGTCTTGGAGAAGGTCATGTACATGGAAGTTTCATCAGTCTGACCCAGACAACAAACATTCCAACCGGGTCGGCCCCTTCTCAAACAGCTGCATGTGAATGATCGCCTGTCCCATGCACTGTTTGTAAACACAGACGGTACGTGTATGTGTCGCCCAGAGAAAACATAGTCCACCCGGGACATTTCCTTCTCCTGTAGCAGCATGATGAAAACAGGTTGTCTCGCAGAACACGGCGAACAAACAGTCAACTCGAGATAGAGACGTTTCAATGAAAAACAGGACGGAGCGGATGGAAATCTTCGGATGACTCTATTTCCGTATCCGGGTGAGTTACAGTGAAAGTGGTCACTCCAGGTGATAAAGAACAGTGCAATCTTTTATTAAATCAAATAAAAACAAAAATAATGTTTTTTACGTCCGTGGCAGAAATGGTAATTGGAAAAAAATATATGTTTTTTACGTCCGTGGCAGCGAATTAGTTAATAAGAATGCTTCTGGTTTGGTACCTGCGCTAAATTTCCAGATTCGAATGACCCTTGTTTAACAGTAAATAATAATACAACAGCATCCTGGCCTATTATTATAAGGATAAAACATGCAAACACGTTTTTTTCCTCGTCCTCTTCTTCCTGTAAGTATAGGCTAATAATCACATACTAACTGTCCAGTTTAATGTAAAATAAAACAAAAACATGAAGATTCAAAGCTACAGGCTACCATTCATTTTCAATGGGAGCCAGCCACATGAAGATTCAAAGCTACAGGCTACCATTCATTTTCAATGGAAGCCAGCCACATGAAGATTCGCTACATTGGACATTTGTAGCTATAGTTGTTCTCAAACTTGTCCATGTCAAGGACCCCCAAATTGATATATATTTGGCCACGGGACCCCCATCTGAAAAGGTTTTGTGCCAGGGACCTACAGAAGAGAAAAAAATGCAAAATAAATTAAATTAAAACATTCTCAAACTCTTCGACACGAAGTGACGCACTGTGAGCTTGTATATCTGCTATTTTTGAATAGCCAATATAAATGGATAAAGTAGTGAAAATGATTGTGATGCTGTAAATCACATTTTGCTGGAGACCCCTTGGAACCCCTTGGAAAAAAAGTGGAGCTGGTTTCAACTTCAGCTACAAAGATACAAAGATACAAATGATGCTGTGTAGCTTTGGTATCTTTGTATCTGCCAGTGTGATACGCAGCAAGAGATCGGCAGTTGTTACAAACCATACAGTACAGTAGGTATTCCCTCAACACATCTGGATATGAGGGGAGGGGGAGAGAGAGAGAGAGAGAGAGAGAGAGAGAGAGAGAGAGAGAGAGAGGGGGGTAATGCCCTGATATACCCAGCATGTCAGGGCATTAAAGTTTCAGATGGCGTGGGGCCCTCGCCAGGTGGCCTGGTGTGACATGGGTTGTTGTGCGATGCTGTTTTACACAGCTCTCGCTCTCTCTCTCTCTCTCTGTCAGTGAAGTGCAGTGTTGCCAGGTCTTGGGAGGGAAATAAGCAGTGGTGGAAGAAGTACTCACATATATATTTAAGTAAAATTATCAATACCGCAAGAAATAAGAAATAATATGTTAAAAAGTAAAAGTATTGTATTCAAAATGTACTTGAGTAAACGTATGAAAGTGTTGGCATCCAAATACAACTTAAAACGTAAAGTAGCCAAAGTATAAATATAGGGCTGAAGTGATTAATGCAACAGTATGTTTTTTAATAATAATCAAAAAGTTTTCAAATAATTATACTTGAGTAAATGTAGGCTACTTAGTTACTTTCCACCACTGGAAATAAGCAACCAGGGTCTATGAAAACTATAGTCCCGTGAGCCAGACTGTTGCCTCCCACAATGTTCAAAATGCTTCCGTCATAAAGTCTGGAGCAACGGAAGCTCTGAAAATGATCAGAGGATATGAGTGACGTGATAAATGTGACGCCTCCTCCCCACTTCCGTTTCGGCTCTACAGTCACGCAAATTTGTCCTAATATAAATCAAAATAATCAAAGCATACATGGCTTGCTGCTTATTAGAAATGAACAATTTTAACAATAAAATAGATATTTAAAAATATATTTTCGTGAACGGAAATGACAAACAGATGACAGCTTCCGTTCTCGGCTTTCGGGAGGTGCAGTTCCAGACTCTATTATACTGTAGCATTCGCAGATTGTGGAATAGTTGTCTGGCTACACGAGAATAATGAAAACGAGCCCAAAAGAAGCGACTATATAGGCCGCATGAGCACTTTAAAGCTATATACACGATCGTGAAGAAAAAGTGAAAAATGTAGGACCTTTTTCCATTTTAACAATGGTACGAGGGGGGGGGGGGGGCTGGTGCAAAATGTTTTCAGATGGGTGGTATTGACAAATACATATTAATTTGGGGTCGTCCTTGACATGAAAATGTTTGAGAACCACTGGTTTTAATCAACATCTGGAAGTAAGCCCAATTAAGCACCTTAAAAACAAATCTGCAACAAACTAAAAAAATCCTCAAACCACAACTGGCAATATTTACAAGCGACTTGACAGGGGGGAAAAAAACAAAGTGGCTTGTAATAAGCAGACATGGCAACAGTGGTGAAAGTGCAGGCAGATGGAAGGCGGCCAGGGGGCTACAGCATGTCGGAGACATGGTCTCTGGGTGCCAGATCAGGCCTGCTAGATACAAGTGTTTGAATCAGTGCCATAGGGGACCCCAAGCTACATACGCTAACATGTGAATTACAGCTGTGTGTACACCCCCGGACCCCAAAGGTATGTGATAATACCCAACTCCACACAGCCTGGCATACGGGCACACACGCACACCCACGCGCGCACACACACACACACACACACGCACACGCACACGCACACGCACACGCACACGCACACGCACACGCACACACACACACACACACACACACACACACGTTTGTATTGCTGTACTTGTGAGGACGTTAATGAATGCCATTTCGAAGAATGTTGTAAATGTTTTACCGTTAAGCCTAAAGCCGGAAAATATCAGATCTACAAGCTCACAATGTAGATTGTCTATTTTCCGGCTTTTTTACATCGCCGCACAACTTAGTATAGCATATGGAACACTCTAACCCTATAACACCTAAACTTGACCTCTAAATGTCTAATCCAAACCCTAACCCCAACCGGAATCTTTGTTTCTAAACCTTTATACATGTTTTTTTTTAACCATAAAATAACCTCTTTTCTTGTTGGGACCAGAAAAATGGTTCCTCATTACGTCTGTTTTCTCAAATTCTACTGCAATAAAACACACACACACGCACGCACACAAACACGCACGCACACAAACACGCACGCACGCACACGCACGCACACAGACGCACGCACACAGACAGACGCACGCACACACGCGCACACACGCTTCATCAGATGAAATCATATCTCTTCATTAAAGAATGATGATTGTGAATGGACAATAGGCAGTCCTTGTGAGCAGGTCTCTTCATGAGCAAATCCACGCCGTCCAAATGAAAGAAAAGAGAGAGAGAGAGAAATAATAAATGAAACACCCAAATTGCTACTTCAATCTGGAAGAGCTCTGAAGTGCATGTTTTCATCCCATTTTTTGCCCAAAATAAAATGTGTATTTTTATTATCGCGCATAGTGTCGAAGGGGTTGCTAATGGCTTTTAGAATAAAAGACAACGCTTTGATTCAAGCCAGCCAGGCGCCGGGTGGCACACATAACCGTAGCCTTTTTTAACCCATTAAGACCGGGAAAGCATCTGTGTCATTTTAGATTTCGTCGGCTATTCAAAGATAGCAGACATATAAGCTCATAGCGCGGCACCGTGCTTGTAGATCTGCTATCTTTGAAAAATCATGAAAATGTGTGCAAATCTTTGAATATACACATCTGTTTTTTTTAAAGCGATTTTTTTAAACTAAAATCTTTGCTTCTGGGGGTCCCTGGAACCACATTGAGATGGGGGTCCGCGGCCAAATACATATCATTTTTTGTGGCCCTTGACAAAAAAGTTTGAAAACCACTGATATTATAACAATATACGTTTTTTCCAAAAACTGTTACGATTTAGAAGACATTTGTAGAATCCTGCAGAAGCAAAGATTTGACTTAAAAATGTTCGCTTTAAAAGATATATATTCAAAGATTTGCAAAAAAAAATCACGATCTTTCAAAAATAGCAGATCTACAACTCGGTGCCGCGCTACGAGCTTGTAGATCTTCTATTTTCGAATAGCCAAATAAATCTTAAAATGACACAGACGCGTTCCCGGTCTCAATGGGTTAACCAAAGATTCATTCCGTCGCTGTCGGGTGAAAACCTTGTACGTCCAAAATTGTTACTTTTCAGGAAGTGTTCAGAGAAAAAAACAAAAGAACCAATGTAACATTTGATCCAATGTGGTTATTATTTAGTCACAAGCTCATTGTTTCAATATTTATAAAAACCCACAGACGCACTTAGACCATTGAAACTGGGAAAGCATCTTTGTCATTTCTTTTATACGTTGGCAATTAAAAAATAGCAGATATACACGCTCAAAAGGAGTCACTTTGTGCCATGCTGCGAGCTTGTACATCTGCTATTTTTTTTAAATATTCAAATTGTAAGAACTATACTGATTAAGAAGGCATTCGTAGAATCAGCCTCACGTCTTAATTAAGCACTTTCACTTTCACTTAAGGGAATACTTCACCCAAAATATGACTTTTTTTCCTCCTATGAATTGCTCACCCCATGAAGCCTTGAATTCATTGAGATTTGTTTGTTTTTGTCGCATTCCTGAGCCAATAATCCAATACAGGCTTATAGGAGTAAGCGAGGAGGACACCAATGCAAAACTATTTAAAATAAAAATATAAACTCTCACAGTGTAATCACTGATGAGCCTATACTGATGATCCAGGTTCAAAGACAATGTTTTAAATATGGTTTTGCTCTTGTTAAGATTGGTCTCCTGTTAACTTCAATTAGACAAATATTGGATTATTGGCCCAGGAATGGGACATAAACAAAAACTATCTCCACGAATGCATGGCTTCATTGGGTGAGTAATTGATAGGGAAAAAAGATTTTTTTTGGCTGAGGTATTCCTTTAAAAAAACACACAAAAATAGCCGATCCACAATTATGAGCTTGTAGATCGGCTGTTTTTGCAACTTTTGTGTGACACTGTAGTAAGACAAAGGTGGTCCTTCATTTACAAAAAAAGAAAAAAAGAGAAAACGAATCAACTTAAAAGTTGAAACGTGGAGATACAAGGTTTCTGCCCTGCCATGCGGCGATAAAAAAAAAACCTTGAGAGCGGAGTGCGTTCGCCTTGGGCTCCCCGGCGCTATGGCTGCACTCCCCTCCCCTATCAGTGGCTGAACCAGTCAAAGAGGACGACCCACTCTGTGCTAATGCTTTGTCTGCAGCTACAAGCGATCCCTGTGAACCCAGTGGAGATGAGAGAGGAGGGGAGAACGAAAAAAAACAGCCTCACTTGCCGATATTCAGTCTTTTATTCAGCCTGGGCTGAATGGAGGCGTGCAGCTCTGCTATAACTGTATACCTGCAGCTTGAGATCATACATCAACGCGCCTGTTTTTGGAAAGCACACAAAAAAGAAAGGGTGCAAGGGGGGGCAAGGCTGAGTATTCCTCCTCTCTCCGTGAGGTGAGGATGTTGTGTGTGTCTTGTAGGTTCGGCGTGAGAGGGCAGAGATTATTGGCACCACGTGGGGGACTGGTTGATCTGGTTATGACAGAGCTCAAGGGCCAAGAACAGCACACATTAATGCTTGTTTTTTTTTAGGGGGGAGGGGTAATATTGCGATGCATGTCTCAGAACTGTGTACTCACTGTACAATGTGAAATCCTGAGTGTTCATTTAACTTTGAGAGGGTACAAAATGTATGGAGAATTAATTTGAACCACTTTAACAATATTTTCTACTTTGGCTATAAAAAAAATAACAGATATACAAGCTCATGAGCTTGTACTATATCCGCTATTTTTTTTTAAACGTGAAAATGTGAACATTTTTAACACAAATCTTTGCTTCTGGAGGTCCCCTGGCACAAAACATTTTCAGATGGGGGTCATCTGCCAAATACAGATCATTTTGGAGAAAGCTCAAATGAATGCTTGTTTTTTGGGGGGGAGTAATATTGCGATGTCTCAGAACTGTGTACAATGTGAAATCCTGAGTGTTAATTTAACTCTGAGAGTGTACAAATGGAACCAAATGGACCTTTACAGGTCTTTAACTCTCAATTAAGCACTCAGGATTTTTGCTGTGATCTTTTTTAATTTATTTATTTGCATTGCCATTACGTCAACCAATCCACAAACGTGTTTGTTGAGAGAATCAAAATCACAAAATAATGTGTTAACAGGGATGGTGAATCCAAGACAGTTTTATTTTACACTGTTAACTACATTATGAATTTAGATTCATATTTATATAGGCTATATTTAGACCAAACAATCATCAATAATCATCTGTCTGTCTGTCTGTCTGTCTGTCTGTCTGTCTGTCTGTCTGTCTGTCTGTCTGTCTGTCTGTGTATCTATCTATCTAATGTCATAACTTGAAATGTAATGTAATAACTAATTTAAATCTTTTTTTCTTTTTATAATCAAACACACACGCACACACACACACACACACACACACACCCACCCACCCACCCACCCACGGACGGGCGGACGGACGGACGGGCGGACGGACGGGCATGTACGCACGCATACACACACACACACACACACACACACACACACACACACACACACACACACACACACACACAAACTCACTTTTACACATTCAATTTACACATTTACCATGTTTCTACTAGAATTTGTAAGTATCTCTATATGAATCTAGATGTTTACATGAATCGTAAAGTAAAAATATCTGGTGTTCCCCAAGCAGTATAAAGCTGGTATTTTGCCAACTGGGAAAATGCCTTTTGGTGCAGAAACTAAGGCTCTGCACCCACCCACTAAACTTAAGACAACACTAATCTACAGCTATTCATTATTGAACATGATGTTTAATACACAAATCATATTGCAGCTTTAATCAGCAACAAGTGCTAACTGATTTAAAGGACAACTTCACATTTGACTTCACATATCATATTCATGTGAGATCATGTGAAAATCTAACATAAAACATCAATGAGTCCAAAGGGGGAAAAAGAAACAGGATGCATACATATCCGGTGCCTCTGTAATTTTTTGGCGCACGTGCCGGGGGCTGACATGTGTGACTAAAATAGTTTATTATTTATATGAAAAATATACCAGTGAAAATTTATATCAGTGTTGTTGGGCAGAACTGTGCATATTCTAACTTTTTGTGATTTTTCATAGATTAACGCCCTACTTGATCTTCTAATCCAGTGTTTATCAACCTTTTTTGTGCCAAGGCACACCTGGCATAGCCAAAAGGTCCCAGGGCACACCTAGATATACGGTATATATATAATTATATATATAATTAATTATATATATACATACCAGAGGTCGCGTTAGACCGGTAATTGCCGGTTTTGACCGATTTTTTAGGGCAAAGACCGGTAAATAAAATTCCCGTCGGACATCCGGACCGGTAAAGAATAAAACACGGCCATTCATTATTATCACCGCACCGCACATCAAACACATTTCAAATCAGTCTGTCATACAAGCTCACTGTTGCAGACACTTTGCCTCTAGATGTCGCTGTCGGATTGAGTGTAGTAGAGTAGACTTCACTGCGCAAAAAACAAGGTTTCCGGCTATGAAAACAGATGAAAATTAGATGTAAATTCAGTGAAAATTCCTGTATTTACATGAGCTAAACCACTCGGAAAACTCAAAGTTTTCTGAGTCAGTAAAGACTGGTATCGTACCAAATTAAGTATGCGTGACCCCCTGCTGGGGCTGCTGCCAGAAAATCACACCTTCAGCCCTAACCTGGATTTCCACAATTTGGGAGGGGGGAGATCTCCCCCCTCCTCCCTATCTAGAGTAATGCTACTGAGCATGTGCAATAAGCCACCTATGATTGGCTGTGACCTATACTAGGTGGGCAATCATCCCTCCCTTATTTTGGGGGTCACATTGTGAGGGGGGGGGGGGATGGGGGCTCACAAGGTGACCCCCCTCCTAGGGATCTAGGGGGGTGGTGCCCCCCCTTATTTTATTTATATATATATATATATATATATATATATATATATATATATATATATATATATATATATATATATATATATATATATATATATTTATTTATTTAGTTATATACACACACACACACACACACACATAATATACATACATGATTCTGAAAACAAATAGGCAACAATCTCAGTCAGGTAAATTGTGTTTATTGATAAATAAAAAAACAGTATACAGTATACTTTGGCTATTCAAAAATAGCAGATCTACAAGCTCATAGTGTGGTACTGAGTGCAGCGCTGTGAGAATGCCCGACTTGCGGTTGGAGTTAGTACAGAGGCCTTGATAGGGTACAACCAAAAAGGTGTATTTATTTTGATTGTTCACCGACAATACAAACAATACATGAACACAGGAAGCTCGCCACACAGGTGACATGGTGGTGTCCAGCTCTCATCCTACCACCCTCTGCCCTTCTAACTTGGTCCAGCCCAATTACTCTGGCCACAGGCACAACTTACAGGGACATGTTAAGCTTTCAATAATCACCCAGCATTCCCTATATTGCACTACTCAAACATATTGCTCTCTTATCACACTCATACCCATTACCCATTGCACTTGCCCTTCATGATTATAATTCAATAAATACTTAAAATCATTGTGCAAAATTCAACTGTGCAAAACCTCAGTAACAGAGGACCTCAGAACAGAGAGCTGTTACATTTCCTCTCTCCTCTCTCCAAGCTCTTCAATCCTCATGGTGCTGGCCAGGCTATGGGAGAATCTCAGTCACAACAGTCCTCTCCTCTCCAAGTTCTTCAATCTTCTGGACTTGAACAGGACACTCTCACACTTTCCCCCTCTCAGGCTATGGGAGGAGGAATGCATATAAATACACATATATTACCCCTCTCCTCAAGACCATGGGGACACTCGCACCCCCCCCCCTCTCTCCAAGCTCCTCAATCAACATGGGCTTGGTAGAGGCTCTGGGAAACATCTTCACACTTGGTTGTAGTTCTCGTTCACTTTAGTTCATAGAGTCAATGTCCATTAAAATAATATTAGGCACGTGCTGCTGGTGAGCGGGGGAACCAGGCAAACTGCCCACTCATCTGTCCTGCTGACATCCAGTAGGCCTATGTGCAATTTGCTCAGATGTGCTCACCCATTGTTCAATGTCATAATTGTGTGGCGATAAAAGCAGCCTGGGCTCTGTGGAGTGGTGGCTCCCCACCCTGGTCTCCTCAGCTCCTTCTCGACACTGCTCTCGACACACGGACTCTCTCCCCATGTGCTGGTCTTTGGCTGCCCGACGAGAGGATTCTTTCTCCATGGGCTGGTCTCTGGCTGCCCATGTCTGGAGTGGACCACAGACCTCCACATCTCGGCACGCTCCTCCAGCCTTCCCTCTGGCTTCGCTGCTGCCATGGCCCCTGGTCAGCTGATGAGCCCACTCTGTCCTCTGGCACCTCCGGCTTGTCTCCCTCCTCTGAACTTCTTAGCATGGCCTTTCTCCATCAGTCTCCAGACATGCAGTCCTGGTGGTCATCAACTGTAAAACATAGAATAGCAATTAAATTATGTATTAAATTACCATTATTACAGGAACACAGAATGTAAAACAAAAAACATCTTACAAACAGTTCCATATAACTTACCCTCAATCTTCTCTGTCGGCTCTTCATTGAGGCATTCATCTTTTTCTTCTGGTCATTATTCTCTGGCTGGTCCAGGCGATGGCTTCTTTTCAGAGACTCAAGTGAGTCCTGCAAGCAGCTAAAATACAAGGAAAATACAATTAGGATCTATTTAGTTGTTTATCTACACAAACAACACAATTCCACATCTACACTGCTCTAAAAGAGAACTTACATGTGACTGCAATTTTAACTGGCCAGTTGCAGAGTGCAGACTGCAGCCACCCCCATTTGGAACTCACACCTCCACCCCCGTCCTGTTCAAAGCCTATATCAAACCCCACCTTCCCCCTCCCCCTAATTCAAATCTCCCTTAGTCTTAGCTTAATGTTTTCTTTTTAGCCTTTTTAAGAATTTCTCTCCTGATAAAGTTGTTTGTTTTGTTTTGTTTTGTTGTAAAGCGACTTTGGGTACTAAGAAAAGCGCTATATAAATGTTATGCATTGTTATTATTTAGCTGGGGTAAATTACACAGTGATACAAACAAACAATTCATTACCTTTCTTGTGAATCAAGTCTCAGGGCATTGTTATCAGAGTTGTGTAAACGGCTCACAGTCTCCTGCAAACAGAATGATTCACAAAGTTAGTTGGGACTATAAAAGCATAAAGGCCTTCTCTCCTTGGGTGGACACACACAGCATGCATGAATCAGTGGAATTCTCAGTCCTTAGTTCTGAAGTAGCCTAAAAACTAAGTAAAACCCAAAGGAAATGTATGTATTAACTCAAAGATAACAAAGGGGAAACTGTAAACTTAATACATGTAACAGAGGATTTTTTCTTTCAAAAAACAAATAATCTGACAACTCTGCAGACATGTAATTGATAAATGCAAATTCAGTTAGTTTGCAAAAACAAACAAATTTCACAATTACGACATAAAGTGTTCCAGGTTTCCTGCTACAGTAATCCATGGCATATAATATTATGCTCTTGTGATACTAGTGCAATACAATATAATGTATCCTACTAACAATTTATAAATACGTCATGTAGGCTTGAAGCTTACCTTAATTCAAGTATGTTGAGTCAGTCAGCTAGTCAAGTCAACTGATTTTCATCTGGCTGCAGTGGATGGCAGTTAAGATTTCAAAAATGTGATAACCTGATTGGCCAAACTGAGAAGGAAAGTCATTGGTTGTGAATGGCTGTGCTGTAGAGAGACACTGCAGCATTCACATGATAATTAGCAACTTTGGTCAAAGCTGTCTGGAATGGGAAATGTTGTTATACTTTATAACATCTCAGAGGCAACTATTGCACTTTTTACTACAATGTAATTAATTAAAAACTTTAGTTAAGATACTTAGATTTAGATTAAGAGTATACATAAAAAAACATAGATTAACAAATTAAGCCCTACATTATACAAAGCATTGCAATGTGATTTTTTTCAAAAGACCATAGTTAAGATTTTAGATTTAGATTATTTAAAAAACATAGATTAACAAAGATATTGAAAAAAATATATATTGTTTTGTTCCATTTTTGCAACGTAAACCTGCCAAACCTGTGTTTTATTGCTGATTAAGCTCATTTGGGGAGAGAGAGAGAGAGAGAGAGAGACTCTTTATATGGCAACATTCCAACAGCAATACACATCTTCATGTTCATTAAAGACAAAACTAAGTGAACCCAAAAAAAAGAGGACCCAGCACAGCGAAGGAACCCAAAGTCAACACTCTGCACCAATGTTTTAAACCTGAAAATCTCTTGCTTGATAAAACACCCTCTTCCTGTTAACCTGTCCTCATCACCCCTCATCCCGACATCTACATTACTATTGTATTCTTGGGAACAGATATGGGAAATGTTCTTATTCACTTAGATTATAAAAAAAAAAAGATTAACAAATTAAGCCCTTAACAAAAATATTGAAAATTATATTTTAGTTTTGTTCCATTTTTGCTTTGGCAATGGGGAGAGGGAGAGGGAGAGGGAGAGAGAGACCCCCTCTTTAAACAAAGAGTGAATTTGGATGTCAAAGGAAATGGCCAGTCTCCTGCTGGGTCTTTGTCTGGCAGAGGAACGGTAAATCACTGATTTCCAAATGTATATAGACAAATTTCACAGTAAACATTTTCAACTGTAAATTTCCAATGACATACAAAAACACCAGCAAACTGCGGGTTTACTGAGCAACTGCAATTGCCAGAATTTGCCCATTAATGCCTCTTTTCATGCAGTGCTTGTCACGTGCCGAAAATAGCAGATCTACAAGCTCACAACACATTGCGCACCTGACGTGTTGTGAGCTTGTAGATCTGCTGTGTTTTGAGCGACTCCAGGGAGCGTACGTTACGTCATCAAAACACCGATCGATCACGTGCCTAAAATAGCAGATCTACAAGCTCACAACACATTGCGCACCTGGCGTGTTGTGAGCTTGTAGATCTGCTGTGTTTGGAGCAACTCCAGAGAGCGACGTAACGCCATCAAAACACCGGTCAATGGCATGTGCTGGTGGTCCGCTGGTGGTCCGCGTAGACTACACGATTAAGACAATTTAGAATGGCGAAACAATCGTCTCTTAGTGCATTTTTCGGTTGCAAAACGAACAGAAAGAATGAAAAGCAGCCCCGTTTATCTGATGCAGAGCAAGAAGAAGTAGAAGATGAGCCCCCTGCGGCTGCAATACCTGCGCTGCCTGCAGGAAGCAAAAGAGGTTTCAAGGCTGAATGGAAAGAGACATACAAATGGTTAAGATGTGAAAAACATGATGGCGAAGTTGAGAAAATGTTCTGCTCGTACTGTGAGAAAACTGGTAGGAAGAATGGGTTCACAAAGGGATCTTCAAACATGAGATCTTCAGCGCTTTCAGAACACAGTAAAGGTAACGACCATATTGTTGCTGTGGAGTTAATGCGGCAGCAGGCAGCGATGAAACAGCACTCTGATACGGCTTTACAAGCGTCCAGCAACACACTCGATTCGCAGCTGAAAGTAGCTTTCTACATGGCCAAACATGATGTTCCCTGTCATCAATTTGAACCACTGACTGAGCTGCTGAAAGTTGTCAAAGCCCCTGATTTCTTAACGGCAAAGGGCATTTACAAACACCACGACTCCTTTAATGACATGGAGAAATCACTGGAGTCTGTCATTATGAAAGAGATGGATGAAAAAATACAGAAGAGTGACTTCATCGGTGTCATAATTGATGAGACTGTCAATATAACAGTGGATCGAAAACTGATTATGTATCTGAAACTGGAAAATGCAGGGAAAGTTGAGACCTGTTTTCTTGGGAATTATACTGTTGAAGCTGGAGATGCACAATGCATATATGACATGGTAGTGGGTGCACTGGACGAGAGAGGGGTAGACATGAGTCGGGTCACTGGTCTGGGCTCAGATGGGGCCAGTGTTATGACAGGGAAACGCGCAGGAGTAGGCGCTTTACTAAAAAAAGTCAGTCCCTATTCCATCCAAGTGCACTGCATTGCACATCGAGCTGCGTTAGCAGCAGTTGATGCAGCGAAGGCCGTGAGCAAAATAGATGACTACAATATAAACGCACTGTTAGTTCAGTATACTCATTCTACAAACACTCTGCCACACGAACCAACCGCCTCCGCCATTTTGTGGCCCTCAGCGACGAGGACACAAAGAGCCTGAAACAACCATGTGCCGTGCGCTGGCTTTCCCTGCATCGCGCAGTAGAGAGCATCCAATCCAACTGGCCTTATCTTGTCAGGGAGCTCAGTGAAGAAGCTGCTGGAGGTAATGCATCAGCACAAGGAATCCTGAACAAGATCCAGACCTTCTCATACATCGCCCTTACTCACGCTCTATGTGACATCCTCCCTGTCATGACCAAGCTCAGTCTTGTATTTCAGAAAGACGATGTAAATCTTTCCACTATCCGCCCCATGGTGCAGGCGTCTATCACGGAACTTTCACAGCTACGTGAAGCCCCAGGCCCAGAGGAACAAAAGTTCCATGATGAGTGCAACAATGATGTCTACAAAGATGTGACAATGACACAGGCAGGTGACCGGTATGTTACAGCGTTCAAGACGATCAAGGAGCGCTACATTGTCCATCTGATTGATGGCCTGAAGACCCGCTTCCCCGAAGAGGACCTAAATCTTCTTAATTGCCTAGATGTCATCCTAAACCCAGCTAGATACCCACAGAATCCGGGTGAGTCCTGTTATTGTGGCTATTGCAGCCTTTATTTCATGTTTAAATCATTGTATTCAGCCATAACATAACACAGTAAATGAAAATGATATAGGCTTATAAATAAAACGAATACATTTAATAAGACACTTTAAAACGATTTAAAGAGATAACAAGCCCCACCTGTAGTAGGCATAATACATACATAAATAGATAAATAAAAAGCCTAAATGGATGACTGGTTGAAGCCCTCTAAAATAGGGTATCTACTGTTTTGGATTATAGGCTAGCCTAATAATTATTGGCTACTAATTATCTTTCATTTCCACACAGATCTTCGGCAGTATGCTGCACCAGCTGTGGAGCGCATTACGGATTATTTCACAGGCGACCCAGGACTAATCAATGGCGCAAATGCAAAACGCGACGCTGTTCCAATGATGACAGCTCTCCGAGGCTACGGAGGCTTGAGATTTTTAACGGCGTGTGAAGTTTTGATCCGAGAATTCCACGACATTTATCCGGACTGGGTGAAGGTGGCAAAGGTGGCCTGTGTAATTCCAGTCTCAAGTGTGCCAGCTGAGCGTGGATTTTCGCTGCAGAACCGGATCAAAATTGGACTCAGAAGCCGCCTGAAGGAGGAGAAAGTTACACGCCTCATGCGTATTTCAAGCTGCACAAAAGATTATCAGACATTCGATTTTAAATCAGCAGCCACTCAATTCAATGAACTGAAGCCTCGTCGCAAATGAGCATATGGACTGATAATTTTTCTTTTATTGGCCTACTTTCAGGCTACTTTCAGCACTTTTTTGTCTTCTCAAATTGATAACCACCAGTCCTACACTGACTGTAGGCTATGGATTGCAATATTGGATTGTTTTAAGAAGACCGTTACTGTAAGTAGGCTGCCTGAACTTAACAGGCCACAAGCTAAGCTTATAGCCTAATAAGCATTTTATTTTTATATTAATGAAGTTAATATGTTATGGCCTCTGCTTGATAAAATCAGCATTGTTGTCTTGAATTGCGTTACGTGCCTTTGCTGTCAATGTGAAGAAAAATACAGAATAAAGGCCAATAAGAAAAGATGTGAACATTGTTATTCAAATGTGTTAAAATTAACAAATGCAAAATCAAAACAGCTTGTTTTGCTGATTAAATCATTACACACGCACAGCGCTATACGCACATCAAATGTGCACCTGTACATGGTCTAGGCCTAATTAATCTGGTTGTGCAAGATGAAGTTCTTATATTCCTTGATTTTCAAATAGTTTTCTATCAAAAATATAATAATAGGCCTACTATGCTGTATCATAATATGTTGTTAGGCTGTATAGCTACATGCACCTGCCACCTGCATGTCAATCATGCATCGAAAATGGATGACCGTTTTTTAATTCAAATGTCCGGTAAACTTTAATCACGTCGGACAGCCTGTCCGGCCGGAAAAAATCCTAGCGCGACCCCTGATACATACATACATACATACATACATACATACATACATACATACATACATACATACATACATACATACATACATACATACATACATACATACACACACACACACACACACACACACACACACACACACACACACACACACACACACACACACACACACACACACACACACACACACACACACACACACAGAGAGAGAGAGATTATTGGGCAGGTATAAAGAAACCTTGACCATTACAAATATATAAACTTGGGTCAGTGCAATGAATGGAGGAGTCTGAAAACCTTCCCAGAGTAAAACTTCTTTGGTAAGTATATTTGGTACCCAATATACTTCTAATATCTGATAATAATATCTAATCATCTGATCCTGATAGCATTTTTGCGGACGCATGCGCTGTTTCCCTCTACAGACGAGCACCAAAACTCTCGCCCCAAAACAGTCACCCCCGGGGAAATCCGGTGATATTCACCTGGTATTCCTAAACGTAACCTCATTAAACTATGCCTAAACCTAACCTTATTCCTAAACGTAACCTCAGTAAAACTAATAATATGGCTAACCGTAAACTTATTTCTAACCTTATCCTCAGTAAAACAAATACAGGAATACAAGAACCGCTGGTCCACGGAAAGAAATGGGGGCGAGCGTGTTTTGGGACGAGTTTTCCGGTTATTTATCGACGGCACCACGGCTTGAACTTGCAAGAGATTCTCTCCGTGGAGGAGTAATTAAACACCACAACTACACGGATTACGTTGACACAAACACACTGGAGTGATTTAGAAGCACTTTATAAGAAAACTAACACTAATACAGTGTTTTATTGTTGGACATTCATCATGGCAGGTTATAACATGGGCTTTTGGGACAGGACAGCCCCTCTTAGCAGGTACGACGTTCAGGTCCGCCGTATCGACCCGTTCCGACCCACTTAGTAATAATACTGAGTGCCAAAGCATGTAGGCCTACCCTGTGCCCTTTTTATACATATTTGCATTCCTATGGGTGATGGTCGCTACACTGAATGGACTCGGGCGTGGCTGTGCGTGAAACGGATGATGGCCGTATCGGTTGACGGACGATAGCCGCTATTGTTCTCGAGGGGCTGGGTTCACACCTTCTTCAAACGGCGCGGCACACCTCAGCAGTAGCCACGGCCCAAAATTGGGACGTTTGCCAGGGTTGATAAACACTGTTCTAATCTACAGCATCACACACAAGTATCAAAAATAGCTCTGCAAGTAGATCTGCAAGCTCGAAATGCGGCGAGAAGTTTTTAGATCTGCTACTTTTGCTATTGGCCGAGAAAGAGTGTTTTGCGAAAGAGTGTTTTGCACCCTGTCCGTCCGTCCGTGAGTCCGTGTGACCTTCTGTCTGTGGACAGCTAATCTCCGGCACCGTTGGCCCGGTCACTGCGAAACTGCGCACACACAATCCCAGGATGCCAATTCAGAACCTCTGCACCGAATTTTTAAGATCAGCCTGTCATAATGCCACCATGAGGCCGATTTTTGCAAAACACATCTTTTGATATTACTCCTACAGATGTTGTCCAAAAATCACGCAAATCGGTACACAGTATCTTTATAGTCATGTGATCAACACGGATCTGTCTCATATTCCATATTCCATCCTGATTGGCTAAGATTGGCTTCCAAAGTCTGTCCGGTCCGTTTTGAACAAATGGCCTCAAATCATGAACACAGTGTGCGATTTCCGTGACATTTTGCACGCACATTCCCACTAGGCCGAGGACAAAATGCCCCCCTTTTCACATTGGCCTGTTATAACGCCACCAGCAGGTCTAAAATAGCAAAACACATTTTTGGAACAAAATGCCTCAAATCATGAATGCAGTGCCTGCTTGCCGTGAAAGGCCTAAGAAGGAATGGCACCCTTTTCACATCGGCCTATTATAACGCCAGCAGGAGGCCACAATAACCTACCTTACCTGGTGGAGACCTGTGCTCCGAGGAGCACTTTTTCTAGTTTGATTTGAATTCTAAAAAGTAAACATGACGTTTGTTTAATTGAAAACGTTGCGTTATGCCATGTTTTATAGACCAATTACACACATTGAGACTGGAAGTACAGTGTGGCGCGCCCTAGCGGTACATATACTTCATCGCGCAACGGTATTGTGCGCCGAGAATAGCTGATATACAAGCTCACAACCGCGTCGCTGATGAGACCGTTGTGAGCTTGCAGGTCTGCTATTCTCGGCCATTCTCTGCGAGCAACACCTTAGCGGGACGGAGCATAAATTAGGCTTGATGGGCTGCAGCTGCGCGAGCAAGAGCAGGTTCTAGTGCCGTGATCATAGAGCGCTCCCTCCGTTCTTATGACAGCCACAGGAGGTGGGGTTTTGAGGACAACTGCTTTGAATTGCTATTATTGTTTACACACAACAGAAACCAAGGATTATATATTTCATGAGCGAGAGATCACAGTAAAAATCCTAAGCATTCTTCCTCCATACTGGGAGAAAAACAGCATCTGAATGTTTTATGGTATGCTTTTTTACACGTGAGTGCAGTGAACACTTGTCCATTGCATCTTATGCGGTGGGGTTCATTTGGTGCCGGCCCACCTTCACTTAATGCGGCCGGCAGGTTAATATCGGAATACTGATATATTATTGATTTCAGCTGTTACAATTCCAAACATGACCCGTAGCTTAATGACTAGTATCAAAATTCTATTGTCTTTTTTATGTCCAATGTATTTGTATTTATGTTCATAAAGGTAACATAAGTATAACTAAATGCATTTGAAATAAAATAAAATTAAACTTTTCAGGATTCCAATTCAAAAATAGCTCAAGAAAATTCAGGATTCCTATAAAAAAAATAGCAGAAATAGCAGATCTTCAAGCTCAAAACGTGTCGCACTGCAACATGTTTTGAGCTTGTAGATCGGCTATTTTTGCTATTGTGTGTGACATAGAATGGTGAAGTACGGCATTAATTTACGAAAAAATACGGAAATAAGAGGTGTTTGCCCGACAGTATGCAATGTGGCCCTCGGGAGTGAGTGTGGAAATATAGTGGCCCTCTCCATCATCAAAGTTTCCCACCCCTGGTCTAGAGGATTTAAGTGTTTAAAATGCACTGAGCAGGGGGTCATGGGGTTGTAAGGTGATGTGAGGTCAGAATCAGAATCATCTTTATTGTCACATCACAGGTATAAAACAATGGGTGAATAAATGTTTTTGTGCTAGCTGACCTCCATCGTTTTTTGTTATTTCAGTTAGACACTTCAGCTCAGGATTAACCATTTACCATTTATTGCAATGATATTGCATTTGGTTTGGCGGTGTGACTCTGCTCCTGTGATATTACAGATTACCTGCATCAAGCATGCCACAGAATCTGAGATCACAAACCCCCCGGATAAGATACAGTTATTACATGAACATAACATTGAACCTTTCAATTGCACGAGTGAAGATACCACATATCCATACAATCACAGAATCATCCATTAACATAAGAACTAAATGCCACAGAGGAGGCTGGGGAGGAGGAGGGAATTTGAACACTGACAGCTGTACAACAAGCTAAGAACATAGACCGCCCTATTCTGCAGCTCTTTTCTCCCCGTTAAATCGGGATAATGGACCTGCGCCGCCCCAATAGGTTATTCTAGCACCTGCTCTACCCGTCACCATTATGCCGACGCCGTTATTTGCGCGTGGAGGTGTGCCCGTGGGCGTGTTGTTGCTATATCCCCCACATTGCAATTCTACAGACACACATGGGTACGGCTTGGGGACGGGGGATAGTGGATTCTAGAAGCACCCGCTGGTTTATAAAATCACCCGTCAAGTGCACACAGACACTACAATGGCTTTGTGCGTTGGACCATGAGCCGTGTTGCCAGCCTTGGAGAGAAATAAGCAACCGCAGTCCGCAGGTCTATGAAAACAAAAAGAAGCAACTCTAAGGCCACATGAGCACTTCAAACTACTAACTAGAGCTTTCATATCCCCTAAATATTTCAGCCCGGCTCGACTAATAATTGACAAATTAGACCCAGCCCAGCCCGTCAGTCATTTTTCTAAAGAAGCCTTATTTCTCATTAAATCTTGTTACTTAAACTTAATTCGTTAAGAACAGGAGTCATTCTACCCTAACAGTCTATATTTTATTTAGAAAACAGCTTGGAGCAAATAGGGCTATATAAATATATACACTGCCCCATAACCATTTTAAAAAATGATTATGGTTATTCTATGAAATATATGTTTCATAGAATAACCGTAATCATTTTTGCAATGGAGAAATCACACCCAATGTTACCTTCTGGCCGCTGCCTGTGCTTTCATTTGAAGAAATAATCCAACAATTTCTTTGAGGTGAAAAAGACATGAAGAAAGTTCTGAAGATCCATTATTTATGTCATGTTATGGTTTAAACTTTAAAGGGAGCTCTCTACTGCTGCGTCATGACAAGACAGTGATTGATTTGACCTAGGCTACTTTAGCGTTGCGCTGCCCTGTTGATTAATTATTTGGCATCAGCTGTGTAGGAATATATAACTATTTTAAATGGCTTTCATATACTCTTGGGGATCTGACTAATATGACAAGTTGCTTATTGTGAACACAATAGCCTACGCTACAAATTAATTAATATGTGAATTTATTTGGATGTAAAAAAAACTTAGACCCGGCTCAGCCGGTGCCGACGGGCCGGGTCGGGTCCCGTTGGGTTTGGGCTAAAATCTTAAGCACTTACATTTTTTATAAGATGATCGGATCATAGTGTGATTTTCATTTTGGCTGCTGTCTCATTAAACCCATGCTGCGGGACGTTCGGGTGAATATTATATTATAGCCTATATTATATATATTAGCCTGCTATATTATTATTATATTCCCCGCGTAAACGCTACGTTCATGACCCCCCAAAATAACCATATTTGAACTGGGGACCCCCCCATTTTGTTTGACTCGGTTCCACAGATAAATATTGTGAAAATAGCAGATCTACAAGCTCGCCAGGCGTTGGGTGCTCCATTGTGGTCTCGACCCACAGGTTGAGAACCACTGCATTAAAAGCTCCAAGCAAGTTACATGTCTAGTATGTTGTTGACCACGTAATGTAATGTTTTTGGTTTAGTGATAGGCTACTCCGTGGCGCGCGCGCGCCTCATTGTATGCTGTCCAAAATAACAGATATGTAAGCTGTCGACACGACATGATGCAGCGCCGTTGATAGCTTGTATGTCTGTTATTTTGGGTAGGCGACGCACATACGCATCGCAGCAATGTGTCTGGGTTTGAGAGGCTTTGATTGATGTACACTTAAAGTTTAGCTCTGTTCGGGATTACTGAACAAAGGTGGATGATGAAAGATAACGGGGACAATATGGATGTAAGTTAACTTTAACTGCGTCACTTCAGAGGAAACTATGGAGCAACTTCAGAGATGTTTACACACCCCTGGAATCCATTAGAAGGTGGAAATAGAACGATAACAGCCAACGTGAGTACATAGGCTATAGACCTTTCCTAAAACTGTCCAATTTATTATACCCATGTGCTACTGTTTGTCTGTGTACCACGTAGGAGCGTTGTCGCAACATGATGTAATTAATTATTTGGGAGCAGCCAGTGTGTACCAATAGTATACATATTTTAAATGGCTTTCATATACTATTCCGGATCTGACTAATATGACAAGCTTATTGTGAACACAATAGGCTACAAATTAATATAAAAATGTATTTGGATAAAATAAAAAAAAAGAAGGAAAACAAGCCCAATGTGGCTTATAATAATCAGACCAGGCAACAGTGCAGACAGGTAGATAGGCTAGAGCATATATTGGATCGGGATGACGGCTAGCGCAGTCTTCTCTTAAAGGCAATGGCTTCTGGCACGGTGATTGGTTTTATCATTGTAACGCCCAAACCACACCTATGCATAATGTAACGGGTAGCTCAGGTGTTTGGCGGGTGAGGGGGGTGCCATAGAATACCGAATTTTGCGGGGAAACGCCTCTTGCCTAGTCCGAAATCCCTAATTAGTGGTTTGTTCAAATCTGGCTCTGAATAGAGCCCAGAATGAGCAGTGAGAGGACAGCTTTATAGGACCGCCTGAGATGCATTGTGGGAATGAGGGTGTGTGTGAGTTAGCTTGTATAGCGAATGAGAATGAAGTGAGGTTGAACGTGGAGAGAGAGACTGACTTGTGGGTGTATGTATGAATTAACTTGTTAGCGAATGAATCCCCCATTCATTCGCTAACAAGGGAATAGGGCTAGTTGGGGGGTCCGGGCAGAGTGAGCTAGCAATGTACACCTCCTGCCTTCCGTGCCTATACCTGAACGTTCGCAATCAAAGAAAACAAACAAATTATTTACAGATAGTACCTGAGAAAGACATTAGGTGTGGTAAGTACCTGAGCTAAGACATAAAGGTATATGAGCATAACAGCAGATATATACTGTACATGATATGCTATTGATGTTAGTTAAGGTGCGAGAAAAACACAAAACTAAAGTCAGCGCTTTGTACATGGGATTTAAGTGCAAAGTATCAGCGCGTGTCGACCGCATAATCTACATAAGGTAAACTGGCACTGGTATAATCCACAGATAGGTCCATGAAGAAGAGAAAAAGACAAAAGTCCAAGTCACTGTCCCTGGTATAATCCACAGGTAGGTCCAAGACGAAGAGCAAAAGTCAAAGACCAGCCTGACGACATGCGGTGATCATGCCTTGTTCAGCATGGGTAGCTGGGTGGAAGCTGTTCATGAACCTGGTGGTGCCTTTTTCCTCACATGGTGTTTGTTTGTTTGTCCTGTTGTGTCTTGAAAAAATCAATAAAAATGTATATAAAAAAAAAAGAAGCTTTGCTGGCTTGCAGTGTTGTGCTAGTTACTGAAAACCAGTAACTAGTTACCGTTACTAGTTAGGCTACTTCATTTCAAAAGTAACTCAGTTACTTTACTGATTACATACACAAAAAAGTAATGCGTTACTGTGAAAAGTAACGTTTTAGTTACTTTAAAAAAGGGCTCCCATTAATGCCCTTATAGCCTTCATTTCAGTACTGTTATTACATTGGAGAATGATACAATCTGTTGATCAACTTGACATGCATTTGCTGAACTCTGCTAAGCAATGTGGTCTAAACAAGCACAAAGATATGTTTCAAAGTGCCAACACACACACACACACACACACACACACGCACGCACACCCACCCCACACACACACACACACACACACACACACACACACACACACACACACACACACACACACACACACACACACACACACACACACACACACACACACACACACACACACACACACACACACACACACACACACACACACAGGATGGCGAGGTAGAATGAGCACCATAACTACTGCTGTGTTTAGCCCCAAAAAATGAATCTCGTGGAAAAGACATGTTTTCTGGCAGAACTTTCAAATTGATATGAAACTAGAGGACAATATCGGACTCCAAGTCTTTGGAATTAATTATTGGGTGAGTTCACACGCAGCGCGGAGCACTTTTATGCCGCGGAGATCAGTTTGCCGTATGCGGATGGGACCGATCTATGGCTGTGTAATTGGAATACATGAAATTAAGATCACAGACATTCTAGGGCTACGTGACGTCCCAGCATGTTGTTTCTGCAGGCGTTTCAACAGATTTGAATTGCTGTTTTGGGCAGTATATGAGAGCTTTGACCCGCCAGGACACAACTTACATTTAACTAAAACGTTCTTTTCTTTGTGCTCGACAAAAGTGAAATAGTGAGAATATCTCTAGGCGGAGAAACTCGACTTGGGCTCCGCCGCTGCCATGACAGTCTTGTTAGTAAACACAAACACGTCCACAGCGCGTCTCCGCGTGTGACACAGGCAGTGGTGTAAAGTACATTTAGTCAAGTACTGTACTTAAGTGCAGTTCTCCCTTCCCAGTCTATGTTCGCTTCACTGTTGCCGCCGCTCACCAACATCTGGGAGCCGAGACATTTCAAAAATATCAGAGTAACGCATGTAGTAACGGTAACTGAGTTACTGAATTTAAAAAAGAATGTGTTAGAGTAGTTACTGCCAAAAATAACGGCGTTACGGTACAGTCCCAACACTGCTGGCTTGTGTCAAGCTTTTGCTGGCTGTAAAATAGACTTTATTTCAGTACCAAACCCGGAATCTTCCGGATTCCGAAGCGGCGCTTTACTTCATGAGCCACTGCCGCCACTTCATATTAATGTTATATTTTCATTAAAGGACCACTTCGCCCATTTTCAATCTATCTTTTTTCCTACTTTTGATTTTAATTTGTATTAACGCGAGAACAATGGCTTTTATTATAGCAAGCTAACTTTCCAGGAATCGAAAGTCTGCGGTTTCTATTACTTGGAATCCCCATCGATGATGTCACTGGTAGGTAGGTTTCCGAACTGTTCACAGCACTCGTCTGATACACAGACCAAGTAGACAAAAATGGTACCATCTTAATGAGCGTTGACCAATCATGATTATGAAGATTGAAAAATGAGTGAGGTCTTCCTTTAGTCTTTAGTGTTTTGCCAATTATTTAGGGGACCCTCTTGCAATGCCCTTGAGGCCCACCAGTGCTCCACAATCCACAGATTGAGAACCACTGTTCTAGACAGTAAAATGTGGCGTTAATTGAACTGTGTTTAAAACGTTCACAGTGTTTTACAGTGTAGCTTCTTGCTCATCACAGGACACAGAGAGATAATGGCATTATTTCTGTCTCTGGATAAACAATGTGATGATATTATGGGAACACTTTAAATATAGAACGGATCCTAACGGGATGTTTTTGATATTTCCATACGCAGATGGATGAGGCCACATTCCCTCCGAGGTTCTGTGTTGACATTGTGGAAAAAGAAATACACCCACACATGCACACACACTCGTTTGTATTACTATTGTTGTGAGGACTTTAACGATTGAGGACAGTGATTTTATGGGCGGACCCCCCCCCCCCCCTCTCTGAAAATGTTTTGTGTCAGGGACCCGCAGAAGAGAAGGTTTGTGTTAAAAAATTCAAAACAAGCTCGCGGCACGAAGTGACGCGCTGTGAGATTGCACATCTGCGTTTTTTTTAGAACTACTGTTCTAAACCACTGTTCTAAATCCTAAGAGTTTTCTGAAAAACGTATGTTGCTATATACAATAGCAAAATTCTATAATGACACATATAATGACACTTTCCCGGTTTTAAGGTTAACACATAAAAACAACATTTTTTCTTGTTAGGACCAGGAAAATGGTTCTCACAACGACTATCTCTCTATTTCTACTACACTTGTGGGGACATCAAAAGTGTAGTAATGCAAGTACTGTACACACACACACACACACACACACACACACACACACACACACACACACACACACACATACACACACACAGTGGTCTAAAGTAACTAAGTACATTTACTCAAGTACTGTAGGCCTACTTAAGTAAAATGTTGGGGTACTTTTACTTTACTGGAGTATTTCCAATGTTCAGTACTTTATTTTATTTCTACTCCACTACATCACAGAGGCAAATATTACAATTATTTTTAAACTTTAGTTACTAGTTAATTTGCAGATATAAATTATTACATCATAAAACATACATTAACTACTTTAGCCCTATTTTATACCTTGGCTATTTGAAAATAGCCGATCTACAGCCGATCTTGTAGATCTGCTATTTTCAAACATTTTAGTACTTTTACTTTTGGTACTTTAAGTACATTTTGATGACAATACATTTGTACTTTTACTCAAGTAAATCTTTAATTCCAGACTTTTACTTGTAACAGAGTACTTCTACATTGCAGTATTGATACTTTTACTTAAGTAAAACATTTGAGTACTTTTTCCACCTGTCACGGTGCGAGGCAGAGAGGTGTAGGACCCAAGCGCAGACAGTGAAGCGGAGGCAGAATGATTCAGATGCAGGGGGGTTTATTAATTAAACAGGGAATAAAGACAAGACTAGGTAACAGACAGGACACTGTAACAACATTAATGAACCAACACAGACTGGAAACAGAGGGACATATAAATAGACAGGGACTAACTAGGCACAGGTGAGAACAAAGGACAATTAACACATGATTGGCTGTAACAGAACAAGACACAGGTGAACTACAATTGCAAAGACATACTGGTGAGACAAGACAGGAAACAACAACTAGGGCAGACAGGAAACACCAAGACAACACTACAGAATAAAGGTACAGGGAGAACAGGGAACAATACAACAGGAAGAGTGGCCAAAAGGGTCCAAAAGGGTCCAATACCGTATAAGGTCAGACAATGGCTAAATAATAAAGTCACAGTCCATGGTCCGAGGAGCGGACCGTGACACCACCACTGCACACACACACACGCACACGCACACGCACACGCACACACACGCACACACACGGACGTGCACACGCACACGTCCTGCAGTGTTTCCATATGTACAAGTGGGTGAGTAATGATGGTGTGACAGGGTTAATGTAAACCTTGTTCACTTCTCTCTCTCTCTCTCACACACACACACACACACACACACACACACACACACACACACACACACACACACACACACACACACACACACACACACACACACACATCCAGAGTAGAGGTCTTTTCACAGTGAGAGCCGGGGATTTCCTGATAGTGAAATGTTATTTACACTTCTTCTCCAAACCTCACATTTTATCTCCTGCTTTTCTGAAGAGCTCTTGAACTCACACACTGATGAGAAATGATGAGGCGGGGCAGGCGCACACGCACGCGCACACACACACACACACATACCCCACCCGCCATTGTCTTCATCAGTCGTGGAAGCTGTACTCTGATTTTCTTTTTTTTAATCAATAGTTTATTCAATGTTTGACGTTTCTTTTATTTTTACTGTACAATTGCCCCGAAAGGCAGACACAGAACAAAACATGCTAGCACATAACCAAAAATAAAAACAGGTGCCTATACACAACAAAACAGTCAATACAGTACAACAAATTACCCCAAAAAATAAGAAAGAAGAAACTGAGAGAAAAAAATCAGGAGGCTATGCCATTGGTTCTCAAAGTGGGGTCCGGGGACCCCCAGGGTTAGCATCACAATAATTTTAACCACTTTATGTATATGTTGGTAATTCAAAAATATCAGATCTATAAGCTCACAGCTCTGCGAGCTTGTACATCTACGATTTTTGTATTTGTTTTGAAAAATATTGAAAATGTTTGGAAACATTTAGATGGGGCCCGCGGCCAAATTTGGGGGTCCTGGGCTATACTATACATGAAATAGAACCAACTGTGAACAAGTAAGGATATAGGTGACAGTATACCTATATCTGGCATACAAGCCAGCAGTCTGTCATTACAATTTACAAGCCATTAATATAGTGAAGAAATCTTTCCCACTTCAGGTGGAACTGCTCTATTCTGCCCTTTGTAGAGAAGGATACGTGTTCATATGATGCTGTCCTAATATGTACGTTATGCCAATCTATAATTGATGGCACAGGAGCTGACTTCCAAAGTTGGACTAGCAATCTCCTACTCAGCATTAGCTGTTTGGACCCATTACATGTAGGATGTAGAAGGAGTTATTTCAGAATGGAGGGATCTCCCAATAAGAATAAACGGATATCAAAAGGAATACCTTGATCACTCTTTTTTTTTAAACTTATAGTAACAAAGTACAAAAGATTTTCAACATTCGAGTATTAGCTGAAGTATAAAATATAGGGCTTGAGTGGTAATATATGTTTCGTAATAATAATCTGCAAAGTAAGTCGTAACTAAAGATAACTCTAAGATGTAGTATTTATTTTTTAATTGAAATACACAGGTGAAGTGATAGTACTTCAAAATGGTATGGCCGTATGTGAATAAATGTACTTAGCTCACTTTTACTCAAATAAAGTGAAGATGGGCTATTTTCATGTGGCTGAAGTATAAATTAAGACTTGAGAGGTTGATGTGTGTTTTTGTGACAACAACTCTGCAAAGTAACTACTGTAGTAACTAAAGCAGTCGAATAATTGTAGTATAAAGTGAAAGTACCTCAACAAGTGCCAAACTTGAGTAAATGTACTAAGTTACCACCCCCCCCCCCCCATCCCCACCTCTCTCCCCAACCCTCATTTGTTAACCAGCCCTTGGCATCTTTATGCACAAGCCTTTCCGAGGCCAAAAGTGTCAAAAGAAGTTTTTCGCTTGAAAAGTGACTTCCTCTTTGGGTTGGAAACCATCATTTATGTTGGGTTCCTTTTAGAGGAGGAAATAAATAGAAGCCAAATGGACTCTGTGTTTCACCCCCCTGCGCCCGGCTTTACTTGTTTGAGGGAAGCTTTAATTTATGACGGTTTCCATGGTGATTATCTCTGTTGACGCGGGGGGTGAAAGCCTTACCCCCCGAAGCCCCCCCCCACACACACACAGACACACACACACACCTGACAGGGGTCCATTAATAACTGTACGCCGGGCTTGTAAATTTATAAACCTTGTATGTCCAAACACTGTTACTTTTGTTCAATATTTTTCAATGGTTCAATATTCATTAAAAAAAACACTTAACCACTTTCACTTTTACTTAAACAATTTCAAAAACACACGACACGAAGCGACGCGTTGTGAGCTTGTTGATCAGCTATTTTTGCTAAATGTTTTTGTGTGACACTTTAATATGACTAAGTAGAGCATTCATTTACCAAAAAAAAGAAGAAAAACATAAAAGGTTGAAATATGGAGATACAAGGTTTCGATAATGCATTTGTGTGTGTGTGTGTGTGTGTGTGTGTGTGTGTGTGTGTGTGTGTGTGTGTGTGTGTGTGTGTGTGTGTGTGTGCGTGCGTGCGTGCGTGCGTGCGTGCGTGCGTGCGTGCGTGCGTGCGTGCGTGCGTGCGTGCGTGTGTGTGTGTGAGTGCATGTCTAGGTCTTAACTGGCTAGTCTAAACAGACACATCTGTCACCGTGTCATTTTGCCACCTCTAAGTGATGGCTTCAAGTTTCCTATGGCATGGGGGGCTTAGGAGCCGGTGAAAAATGGCTTCTCTTTAGCCGGGGTGGGGGGAGGTGGATGGGCGGTTATGACATGCTGAGTGATAAGGGCGCCTGTTTAGTGTAAAAAAGTATAGCATTAGCCTGATAACCGCATTGCGCTATTACAGTGGTTCTGGGTCCCCACATTATTATATATTTTTTTATTTTTTGGGGGGGGGTCCCCCCAGTGAAGTGACAATTTAAGGACTTTTAAGACCTTTTTAATTTAAAAAAAAAATGGCAAAAGAAAAAAGAACATTGCCTCAAAAGTGATCAAAAAACTATACTATACAAACATTGACCAACTTTCCTATTCATTGGCCAAAAAATTGCAGATATACAAACTCACAACGCCTCACGTTGCGTTGTAGATCGGCTATTTTCACAATATTTATCTGTGGAACTGAGTCAAACTAAATGTAATGCCTCAACTCTTACAATTCCAAGTGCTTGTCAGGGTGGGGGGTCCCAAGTTCATATATCATAATTTTTAGGGGGTCCCCAGTTCAATATTATGATTATTTTGGGGGGTTCCCAGTTCAAATATGATCATTTTGGGGGGCCGCAGCCAGGAGAGGTTGAGAACCACTGCACTACCTGTAGTGAATCTGTATCATCACTGCTCGCGTAGGACAGTGGTTCTCAGTCTTTTTGAAGTCAAGGACCCCCAAATGTATATTTATTTGACCGCGGACCCCCTATATAATTAAAAACAATTGGCCAGGGGGATGTTTGTTATGTTTGTTTGTTTTTATCCAAATTATTCAAAGCTTTCCAAACATATACGATATGTTCGCAATGAAAAAACAGCAGATGTACATGCTCGCAGCGCGGCACGAAGTGACGTGCTGTGAGCTTGTAGATCTGCTATTTTTGAATAGCGAACATATAAATGGATTATGTGGTTAAAATTATTGTGAGCTATATTAACTTGCTGGGGACCCCCTGCAAAGATATTTTTTGTATGCTTGTGCAAACTTGTTAACTGTATAGTAACATGTCTGTAATGCATTATAAACATACTTAGAATGCATTGCAATCTGCTTATAACACTGTATAATTATAGTTTTAAGCACTCATAAATACTCATAATGCTTTGTAACTATAATCACAACACATTATAATGCATTTTAAAATGGCCTACTTCATAGTTGCTGGATATTCACAAGTAGTTTATTATCATTATCATAGTTATAATGCATTATAATAATTGTATAATGTATTATAATAACTGTTATAATGCATGATAGTGTGATTATAAGTCACTATTAAGTAATAACATTCCTGAAGAAACATTTTGTGTTCTTGCATACAATTAATGCTATTTTTTCTTTACTTAAAGCACCCAATGACCACTTATAGTAAATTATAATCACACTATAATGGAATTATGCATTATACTGTAACTATGAGTATTATAATGTATTACAAATATGAAAATGATTACACACTATGATCCTTGACTAAAGTGACCCGTAATTATGACGTATTAGGATACTTGACCTTATGTCATTATAAACTGCTTTATAATGTGTTATGATTATTGTTACAAATCATTGAGTATAAAAATAACTGTAATTATGCAGTGTAACAAGCAGATTATATGCATTGATTATAGACATGGGATGCATAGCAAATGTTACCACTTTCCATGTAGGTCAAGGTCATTCAATGAAATATGAATGAGCCTTCAAGGTCAAGTCAAGGTCACACTGATCACAAAATAAAACCAGGTTCTCAAAGTGGGGTCTAGGGGTCCTTGAGGGGGTTCCAGGGGGTCCCCCAGCCAAATTCGTCA
>NC_137608.1:1431165-1451165 GCF_963280865.1 Gymnoscopelus braueri
ACAATAATAACAAAAAGAAATTGTAGTTCTGTCTCTCATGCAGTGTCTCACTGAACGGCCTCTCTGCTTCTCTTTGGAGTCCCTCCACCAAACTGGACAACTTCACAGTTACTGTGTAAGAGAGCTAAAAAGGAGCTGTTCTGTCCCAGTGTGTCTCGCTGCACCCGGTGGTGATGAAGGGAACGTGGGTCTCTGGTCCTGGTGGTCATCAACTGTAAAACATAGAATAGCAATTAAATTATGTATTAAATTACCATTATTACAGGAACACAGAATGTAAAACAAAAAAAACATCTTACAAACAGTTCCATATAACTTACCCTCAATCTTCTCTGTCGGCTCTTCATTGAGGCATTCATCTTTTTCTTCTGGTCAGCATTCTCTGGCTGGTCCAGGCGATGGCTTCTTTTCAGAGACTCAAAGTGAGTCCTGCAAGCAGCTAAAATACAAGGAAAATACAATTAGGATCTATTTAGTTGTTTATCTACACAAACAACACAATTCCACATCTACACTGCTCTAAAAGAGAACCTACATGTGACTGCAATTTTTAACTCTCCTGATAAAGTTGTTTGTTTTGTTTTGCTTTGTTGTAAAGCGACTTTGGGTACTAAGAAAAGCGCAATATAACACCTCACACTCACACCTCCACCCCCGTTCTGTTCAAAGCCTATATCAAACCCCACCTTCCCCCTCCCCCCTAATTCAAATCTCCCTTAGTCCCTATGTTTTCTTTTTAGCCTTTTTAAGAATTTCTCTCCTGATAAAGTTGTTTGTTTTGTTTTGCTTTGTTGCAAAGCGACTTTGGGTACTAAGAAAAGCGCAATATAAATGTTATGCATTGTTATTATTTAGCTGGGGTAAATTACACAGTGATACAAACAAACAATTCATTACCTTTCTTGTGAATCAAGTCTCAGGGCATTGTTTTCAGAGTTGTGCAAACGGCTCACAGTCTCCTGCAAACAGAATGATTCACAAAGTTAGTTGGGACTATAAAAGCATAAAGGCAAAGGTTCTGAAGTAGCCTAAAAACTAAGTAAAACACAAAGGAAATGTATCTATTAACTCAAAGATAACAAAGGGGAAACTGTAAACTTAATACATGTAACAGAGGATTTTTTCTTTCAAAAAACAAATAATCTGACAACTCTGCAGACATGTAATTGATAAATGCAAATTCAGTTAGTTTGCAAAAACAAACAAATTTCACAATTACGACATAAAGTGTTCCAGGTTTCCTGCTACAGTAATCCATGGAATATAATATTATGCTCTTGTGATACTAGTGCAATACAATATAATGTATCCTACTAACAATTTATAAATACATCATGTAGGCTTGAAGCTTACCTTAATTCAAGTATGTTGAGTCAGTCAGCTAGTCAAGTCAACTGATTTTCATCTGGCTGCAGTGGATGGCAGTTAAGATTTAAAAAATGTGATAACCTGATTGGCCAAACTGAGAAGGAAAGTCATTGGTTGTGAATGGCTGTGCTGTAGAGAGACACTGCAGCATTCACATGATAATTAGCAACTTTGGTCAAAGCTGTCTGGAATGGGAAATGTTGTTATACTCTATAACATCTCAGAGGCAACTATTGCACTTTTTACTACAATGTAATTCATTAAAAACTTTAGTTAAGGTACTTAGATTTAGATTAAGAGTTTACATAAAAAAACATAGATTAACAAATTAAGCCCTACATTATTACAAAGCATTGCAATGTGATTTTTTTCAAAAGACCATAGTTAAGATTTAGACGAGTTAAATTACTTTTTAGATTTAGATTATTTAAAAAACATAGATTAACAAAGATATTGAAAAAATATATATAGTTTTGTTCCATTTTTGCAACCTGCCAAACCTGTGTTTTATTGCTGATTAAGCTCAGAGAGAGAGAGAGAGAGAGAGAGAGAGAGAGAGAGAGAGAGAGACGTTTTTTACATGAAAAAAATGCTCCAGGCACCTTTCCTTAAGAACAACACAACATTTTACATTTCACAATTAAAACAGATCAATCCTCCCACATTTTAGAAACAATAAACATCCAATTGATACAGAGGGGTTCAGCCATGACCAGTGTCACACAGTCTGTGAGTGAGTCCTGATGTTGGACTGTGTTATAGGTCCATCCTGGGTCCTGGCCCCACCAACCAGAGATCCTTCCAAGTACCAGAGTATACATGTGGCAGGCTCCATCATTGTCCAGTTCATCAGAGTCCATGCTTTAGAAAAAGCCTCTTTATATGGCAACATTCCAACAGCAATACACATCTTCATGTTCATTAAAGACAAAACTAAGTGAAAAAGAGGACCCAGCACAGCGAAGGAACCCAAAGTCAACTCTCTGCACCAATTTTTTAAACCTGAAAATATCTCGCTTGATAAAACACCCTCTTCCTGTTAACTTCATATTTAATCTGGCAGCCTTCACAAAAACCTTTCTCTCTGGGAAGTATTTTTCAACTTTGACCATCCTCATGTTTTTTGTTTTTTTTTGTTTTCCATAAGAACTGTTTAATCTCTGACACCCCATAGACATTTTTTTTCTTCATATGCTTCTTCGTCACTCTCCCAAGCATCATTATCATTCTCTGAATTGAGATTTTTTTTTGCTTTTACCACAATTTAACCTTTTGCCTTTTTTTTTGCCCCGCCACCTTTAACCTGTCCTCATCACCCCTCATCCCGACATCTACATTACTATTGTATTCTTGGGAACAGATATGGGAAATGTTCTTATTCTTATTCAACGGTAAATCACTGATTTTCAGATGTATATAGACAAATTTCACAGTAAACATTTTCAACTGTAAATTTCCAATGACGTACAAAAACACCAGCAAACTGCGGGTTTACTGAGCAACTGCAATTGCCCAAAGTTGCCCATTAATGCCTCTTTTCATGCAGTGCTATTTATTGCGGTCGCGTTTCCTTTCTTGCTTTATACTGTGGTATCTGAACCACTGACTTCACTAGGTTTTGGTAAAGGTTCTACTGCACTTTTAGTTGCCAACAACGCCATATAGTTAGTTTGATGTTCCAGAGGTGTGTACGAATGGTTGAAGAATGGATTGAGGCATCACTCCAGTCAGTGAGGTTACTTGCTTCCAGTTTATTTCATAGCACAACAGAGTACAAACAGCTTCCCTATGGAGCCTCAGCTCCCCCCATCGGCCCCTCGGCCTCTGAGTGACACACACACTAACTAAGTTACATTTCATAGTCAATCTTTATAGCAGAGAATAAGTGGGTGGGGGTCAGCCTTGAAAGGTGAGACCCCACCTCCCGGCCCAACACATTTGCAACTGTATGGGGCAGGAAGGGGGGATGGATACACAGGCCTAGACCTTCTGTCTCCCAGGTAAAACAAAGAGAATGCTAATTGTACCCCCCACCCAGGTCAGAGCCAGTCACCTCTCTGTCTGAATCCACTCTCCTAGCTACTTGTGAAGTGAACATATGGCTTAGATTTGTATCTATGTTTATGAAATATACTACAATACATTTTACTTCCTTGTATGATTTCATGAGCTGCTGCAGTGCTGCTGTTCAGCCACAGAGAAGAACGCCGCTCTGGTTTTGGACTCCATGATTGGTCAAGTTCAAGGACCATCGACTTTCATGGTCTTTTATAGAAATACGTGAAGCCTGGCTTCATTATCCTGGCTCGACACAGCCTGGCTTGACAAGGCCTAGCTCGACAAAGTCGCTCCTTTTCAGCCTGGCTTGGCGTTCATGGAACCGAATAAACCAGGCTATACGGACCCGACTTTGTCAAGCCTGGATTTGACTTAAGGCCAGGCTTATTTAATTCACCTTTCGAGGAATAGGGCCCAGGATTACTACATGTTTTTGTGAGGGTATTAAGTACCCTGAGAGACACGGGGAGAACATACAAACTCCACACAGAGTAGAATGAAACAACTAGACCCTCTACAGTATTGCCGTCGGGCAGAAACCAGCTAACTCCATTTTGACGCTTTTGCGTTTTTTTTCCATACAGTGCTTTTGAACACTCTTTACATCTGTGTGTTGTTAAAAACATAAATTTGAACCAATGAAAAGTATTAACACATTGACACGGTTTTTCACACGGTATAAAAAACGAACGGAGAGCTCAACTTCTATTTTCTATTTCTATTTCCGGGTGACTAACAGTCATCGTCGTCGTGTATCACATCGTTTTCAGGCCGATCAGCGGATCAGGGATTGTCGAAAACATAACATCCGGTGAATGACCGGATGTGACGTGGGCCTGTTTGGGAGGGGGCGAGCGAGGTGATCAATGTGTGGATTTGCTGCTCTCTACTGGTGGAACTGTCGTATGTGCTTAACACCACAATCAGAGAATTTATTTGAATGAAAAATTACAAAATTTAAAAATTTAAAAACACGCAAATTGCTGGCACAGGGGTGAGTACATTATGAATAAACTCTGGCAGTCAATGTGTTAAAAAGCGCTTCTGACAAAACCAGCTAACTCCATTGGATCCTCAAACCTTCTGCTAAACTAGCTAACTCCACCAAAGGGGGGTGGATTTAGCTGGTTTTGCTGACTCCAGGCTCCACCCCCTTTTGACCTCCAACCTCATTGTGAGCTTGGAGGTCCATTCAGCTCCACTTTTTCTTTTATTTTTTCATTTCCTGAAAAAAAGAATATTTTGGAGTTAGCTGGTTTCTGCCCGACAGCAGAGATATAATTTGTTGACTAGACGCCTCCAGGGTCTAGGCCCCCTGATTATTACCCTCTACTACACCAAAGTGTGTCTGGGTAGCTCAGTCGGTACTCGGTAGAGCTCTCGCCTTGGGACAAGGTCATGGGTTCGATCCCGGGCACCGCCAACTCAGTGTATGAGTAGCACGGCTTGGGTGCGACAAGTTATGCAGTAAGTACTGGGAGCTGATGGTAGGTGTGGCGCTCCACCTCAGTAATCCATCTCCCAGGGGTCTATGGCGCATTGTACCGGGGACAGACTCACACTTTCTCTGCTGATACAACACTGATTTATGTATGGTTCATGAGAATGCCAAATTCTAACATTGAATTCCCATGTGTTTATGATGATCTATTCATTGCCTTGTCTTTAATCCAGCCGTTTCCAGGCCAAGGACCCCTTAGCTGAGAGAGGCATGAAGCAGGGACCCCCCCTCCACTACATGTTGGATTCATGTTAAATGTGTGTTTTCAGACATTTGACGACTTAAACCCTCAATGCTTTGTAAACTTGACCTTTGGCTCAGTGCTTGGTCTGACCTTTGTTCCATGAATGTCGTTACGCACCTACGTTCCTCTCTGAAGCCACATAAAGTGAATATGCTGGTGTTCCTTGCGCGCAACAAGAACGTGATGATCCAGGTCTGACTCTTATTAGTTTTTGCTAAAGAAGCCAATATTTCATGGCCTAGCCTGCCATAGCTATACTGCATAATTAAATGGCTTTTGTTCTGGACTTATATTTTCATTTCATTAAGTAATTTTTGTTATTTGCAATTAAAAGATTGAGCCTATTAGCCTACAGGGCATTATATTGAATATTTTTGTACGTTTCTGATCTTGTTTTATTTGTACAAATATGCGCATTCTGATTTCATTAAGTCTAAGAGAGACAGATTATTAAATGCAGGTTGTTCAAATGCACTACAATATATTGTATTGTTTTTTTTTGTTTTTTTGTAACTGTCGTGTATTTGAGGCAGTAAACTGCGTGCTAGCAGGCTTGTTGTAATAAAGAAGAGGAGAAGAGAGACGTAAGGTTTCCAGGTTCCATGTCATTCATTTATTCAGCATTCAAGTACAACAGCATACCAGGAGCCCTCTCCTCCACGCAGCCCTTCGGCTGGTGTAGTGTGACACCCTGAGCTCCATTTTAGATCAAAAAATAACATTCTTCCAACCCTTACTTACGACCCCCCAAGACCACCGGCCGGAAGTTTAAACAAAAGGACATTCAGGAAGATTTAACATCAGACACCACATCAAACAGAACAACTTATTATTAGATACAGGCATCGAAATTACACAATTAAGTCATAGGGTGATTTACCTTAAATTTCAAAATAAGAATAAAAACTTCATTCAGAGAAAATACATCAATATGCTCACGTCGCATCAAAATGCATTCCTCTTCCAAATCAGTGCACAGGTCTCTCTGTTCCTTAAACCCTGGGATAAAATGTTACATATATATATTTCGGTATGAACGACTGTCTCCTTTACCTAGAAAGGGATCATAACAAGCGTCCACCCTAATACGAAAAATAACAGCTATTTTCACCATCCAAATAGTTAAAGGTACTTCAGCGCATCAATCATCGTCAATCTCAGTCGCATACTCAACGAAAATAAAAAACTCCACATTTAACCCTAGAGACCAGAAAGTAAAACAAAGTCCTCACATAACACTGTAACTTACGACAACAAAAACAACGCTCCGTAGTTTAAATCACTTTATCACCAAAAATACAACCTCTCGTCCTGAATGTTCAGTGTTCTCATCCGATAATGTTGCTGTTGTAGTCTCCCTCAATGTCATCTTCTCACCCCAGCCGTGCTGCCCAGGGCAGTTACAGACCCTTCCAACAGATAGCTGCATTTTTACAACAGAGCGCTCTACTTGCGACCGCAGAAGATGTGTTACCACACTCCCCACGAAGAACCCCTTCTATCGCAAGTTCTACACTCTGCTGGCACCCGCTGTCCTCACAACATCACTTAAGTCCTTTAGACCTCCCTCAGCAGGGCGCAGTCCCAGGCTGGACCCCTTTCCATCTGAGGTCTCTACCCAGGCTCCCCTGGACAAACATCTCAGTCTCCTGCTTCCCGGTGCCTTCTTTTCAAAGACACCGATCACAGGAGCACCACTCGCTTACTTAACTGTCACGTTTCCGGCTCGCTTTCAGCTTATGATGGCCTGACTGTACATTGAGCCGGGCGCGGCGACCAAGCCTTCATGGCACTTCATGGATTCACTGCCTTGCGACCCGACCGGCCGGTGACCCAGTCGATAGCGATTCCTTACTCAAAGTGTGATTGGCACTCTAAGCAGGAAACCGACGGTCTGATCCCTATCCCACTTTCGCTATGGGTATAGGAACTTTAACCGTTTTCACCAGCCTTGCCTGTAACCGCCGGTGAGCCGCGAGTCCTCTCTTCCGGCTAGGTGTGGACTGTCATCCACGCACCATGTGCTGCCCACCCTAGGAGAGAGCGGCAGTCGGTACATCGACTAGACGAAACCACGGTAGAATGTAAACACATTCTTCATTAGACACGGGGGCCTTCAGTCATCTCCCCAGCACTATAGTGCGTCTTTAACGTGTCCTCGGAACCTTGCGGTCCCACCGTCGCCTGTTGTGGGCAAGGGATTGGAGAGCCTACCTCCTAATCTCACCCACCACGAAGAAATTCAACACATCAAGTTCTCCGCACAGCCGCCTTCACAGCCTCGCAGAAGATAAGTGGTGCAGTCAGATGAGTCGTACAGCCATCCTAGATCTGGTCATGAGGTCCTCTCCCTGTAGACCCTCGAAAAGTTGTCGCCAAGTCGTGCCGATGTCCATAATCCACCTCCCCCCACGGATAACTGCGACCAGCAAGTTCTCCGCTCCGCCGTCCCCATGGCTTGCTTCCGTGGCGGTCCTCCCCGTCGCAGGAAGACCCCCATGGATCCGATCCTCCTCACAGGCCCGCTCCCGTGGCCACCCCAAAATACACAGGTTCTTTAATCGAAGCGCACACCCAGAAAAGTGTGCACAACAATATCAGCTGGCTCGCCAAAATGTGTCGTGTATTTGAGGCAGTAAACTGCGTGCTAGCAGGCTTGTTGTAATAAAGAAGAGGAGAAGAGAGACGTCAGGTTTCCAGGTTCCATGTCATTCATTTATTCAGCATTCAAGTACAACAGCATACCAGGAGCCCTCTCCTCCACGCAGCCCTTCGGCTGGTGTAGTGTGACACCCTGAGCTCCATTTTAGTTCCCCTTTTATAACACAATAGCTTCACATTTGAATACAGGCGGGTGGGGGGCAGAGAATCCCCCACCTGTTGATCAACCTCTTTGATCAGTGCCTCTATCTGATTAGCCACTGTATGCCAGGAAGCCTAGACCTGATGTCTTCAGGTCAACAATCAACATCACAATCAACATCACACCAACACTCATAGCACTACACTGGCTGCCGATACAGGCCAGAGCCGATTTCAAGGTACTACTCCTGACCTATAAAGCCCTAAACGGACTTGCACCATCCTACATGTCCAGCTTAATAAAACCGTACATCCCTGGACGTCCACTACGCTCCCAGGATGCTGGTCTCCTCACAGTCACAACATATAAAAAAGTAACAGTTGGGGGCAGAGCATTCACACATCGTGCCCCCTATCTCTGGAATACTCTCCCTCAAGCTGTTAGAGATGCCGACTCTATAGGCATTTTTAAATCCAGGCTAAAAACATATCTGTTTTCCCTGCATTATGGTTCCCCATAGTCTTGCACTGTGGTTTTTTAATATTGTTCATATATTGTATATTGTATTATCTTTCTTTTTTTTGGTTTCCTTGTTTTGTTTTTTTTTTGACTACTATGTATTTTGTGTTGTGAAGTGCACAGAGACCCCTTGGGGTGATGTTGCACTATAAATAAAAATAAACTGAACTGAAACTGAACAATGGGTAGATTGCACTTCACACCAGGGCAGAGTCCCTGATTAGTTATGCAAACGCCAGGCTGGCTCACAACACACTCATGATTCTTATTACTTAGTAAAGTAACTTCTATCTGATTTTACTTACTGTACATACTGTCATAAAATATAAGCAATAAGGGCCAATATACCACATAACAAATACTATAGGCTCCTTTTTTATTAATAAGACCAATGTTCTGTTCTTATTTGCACTTCGTTTTATATTGCATTAGTTTTGCACTATTTGTGTTTGACAAATGCCTCATTCAATTAAGACTGATGTCTGAAGTGTCATGCTCCTTTTTTTTATTTAGACCAATGTGTCTGTTCTTATTTGCACTTATTTTTATATTACGGTATACATTTGTTTTGCACTATCTGTTCAAACAGACTGTTTGAAAAAATACCTCATTCATAAGAAGTGTTGCACACTTGCACTGTTAGGCCATTGTTGGGCCTTGACTTTATTAGGCCTATTTTTGCACTTTAATAAATGGCCAAAACTGCATTCGTTTTGCTTTATGTTTTTTGGGGTGATGGTGGTGGTGACAAATAGAAGACTGGTGTGTTCCATTTTTATTTGCATTTTAAACATTTGGCCTACTGCATTTGTTTTACACTGACATTAAATTAATGAAGACTAATTAAACATTTAAATACAGCTAATTGTTTAAAAACCTTTTGGGTGAAATGGCGAAACAATCATGACATATGAAAGAAGACCCTTCACAGCTAATAGAGAATTTTAAATGTTAAGAATCTGTTCAGAATTGAATGAGTATGGCTATAGTTAAATGTGAATCTCTTTCTGCTATAAATATGCATCCACCGTTCTGCGCGTCCGTTCTGTTAACAGAAAACAAGAAAATCAAACCGCAGAAACCGCATGGGGTACCGAATTAACCACCATAAAAGAAAATTACACCGCAGAAACCGCATTTTTGGTGCCAAATTAACCGAAATAAAAGAAAATCAAACCGCACAAACCGCCAAAAACTGCGCACGCGTGCATGGTGGGGAACTGCAATACTATCGCATATCGCGCTTCTGTGCCACTTTATTGTACCGCTGTTTTAATTATGTAACCGTGACAGCCCTAGTTCCATCCACACCAAACCTCTTTAACAAAAATAGCAAATCTACAAGCTCACAACGTGTCGCAGGCTCGTTTTGAGCTTGTAGATCGGCTAATGTTCCCTCCAGAATAGGGATGCGAGGGTTCAAGTTCCTATCACGCAAAGATTTGGCGGATTTAACGTATCGCAATGTATCGTCACCTTCTTAAACTAATGGCCTTAGCCATGTTTTGAGGAAAATTACATTTTTGCCTAAGTCAGCTTCTCATGACACTGGCCACCTCTGGTAAAATCTCCTATCTCCTAATTGAAAAGGATCATGCTGTTCCCTCCCCTTTTAGTATAATGGCCTAACTACCTAGTGTGACTTTCTTTTTGGCCTAAGTCACATGTTTTTGTGACTTAAGCCAAATAAATCAGTAAATCATTTGGCCTAAGTCAGGTTTAATCCTATTTAGACCTATTTAAATCTCTTATGTTACATAACTGACAGACAGTGTTATTTTTATGTTAATAGTCATAATTTATATGTAAGTACGTAAGTGCTTCTTAAAAAATAAACAAATAATAATAATAACTAGATGTGAGGGCCGCGATACGAGGTTGGTCCAGACAGAGTCCAAGACTCATCAGATGTCAGGGCCGCTTCAAACTCTCCAAACATTTCCTCTGTCATCCCTTCTAAATAGTCAATTTCCTCCTCGTGCTTTAGTGGTGTGTGTAACAGATTCACATCATCATCCTCTTTATCCTTGCCCATATTGAATTGTTCAAGTTCTTCCCTATTCACTTGGCACAAAGTTAAGACACCATCGCTATTGCACCATCGGTTAAACCACCACCATCCATGAATGGCTGGAGTTGGATCTTTCCATATTGGCAACAGTCACGGAAGGACTTCTTACCGACAGGACCTTTTGATGTTTCCCAGGGGAACATGACAGCATGGCATGAATTGCAGACGCTATCCATAGTTGGTGTGTGAAAGTCAACTATTTCTGTGGGTTGGTGTGGAGGTGCCCATGCTCTTCTGAAGTTTCTGCCTTTTTTGTGGTCCTTTTACGCTTTACGCTCTTGCTTTTACAGCGTGTTGCGTTTAGATGTTCTCCTGCACGACGGAAACACTTGCGCTTGGCGTTTCGGGTCCGACGGCCCAGAGATAGCTCTCTTTTCCGTGGCATATGGCTCTGTAAGAGATATTTCTATAGCTCTGCACACACGTCATGCGAAGTCCGGCCTCTCTGGCCTCTCCTCTCCTCTCGGCTCCTCTCCTCCCTCCCCTCTTTGCTTTGTGGCCCTAACCTCTAGTCACATCCTCCCAACCTCCCAACCTCGGTCATGTGATAAAGAGGTCAGCATTCATTATGATATTGTTTACTCATTAAATATCTCCACCTCTGTACACGCACGCACGCACGCACGCACGTACGCACGCAGGCAGGCACACACACACACACACACACACACACACACACACACACACACACACACACACACACACACACACACACACACACACACACACACACACACACTCTTAACCACTATGCAGAAATGGATTTGGATCGCTTATTCCCCCATCTACACCAGGGCCCTATTCCACGAAAGGTGAATTAGAGCTAAAGCCTGGCTTTAACACCTATCCTGGCTTAATTTAGCCAGGATTAGGGATGAATCGGTTTCATGAAAGCTGAATTAACATTCTGAAGAAATGGACCTCGGCCCCGCCGCTGCTGGTGCCGGCGCTGATGGCCACCACCCCCCCGCAGACGCTGCCCCCGGTCCCCATCGGAGACGACCTGGCCCCAGCCCAGACGCAGGAAGTCAAGGACCTGTTGGGACGGAACCGGGACATATTCTCCGATTTCCCCGGCCGAACCACGGTCATCCGCCACGACATCCGCACGGACCCCGGCAAAGTAGTGCGCCAGCGTCCATACAGGATCCCCGAAGCCAGACGCGTCGCCATAAAAGAGGAGGTCGCCAAGATGTTGGAGCTGGGAGTCATCGAGGAGTCTTACAGCCCCTGGTCCAGTCCGATTGTGATCGTGCCGAAGCCAGACGGGTCGCTGCGGTTCTGCAATGATTTCCGGAAACTAAACGACGTCTCCACCTTCGACGCATACCCGATGCCCCGAGTAGACGAGCTCATCGAGCGCCTCGGCCCGGCCCGGTTCGTCAGCACCCTCGACCTGACCAAGGGCTACTGGCAGGTACCGCTGACGGACCGGGCCAAGGCGAAGACGGCCTTCTCCACGCCCGACGGGCTGTTCCAGTACACAGTGCTGCCGTTTGGAGTGCATGGCGTGCCCGCCACCTTCCAGCGGCTGATGGACCGAGTGCTCCGTCCCCACCGTGACTACGCAGCCACCTACCTAGACGACATCGTGATCCACAGCCCCAGCTGGAGTCTCCACCTACAGCACCTCCACGCCATCCTGGACGCGCTCAGACGGGCCGGTCTGACGGCGAATGCCAAGAAGTGCCGCATCGGCCTGATGGAGACCGATTACCTCGGCTTCACAATTGGAAGAGGATGTGTGAGGCCCCAGACGCGCAAAGTGGAACGAATTCGAGAGTGGCCCCGCCCAGTCAAAAAAAAGCAAGTAAAATCTTTTTTAGGACTCATGGCATATTATCAAAAGTTTGTAAAAAACGACTCTGCTATTGCAGCCCCCCTGTATGACCTAACGTGCCAGAAGCGGCCTAACCACATCGTCTGGACGGCCGAGGCGGAGGCCGCGTTCCAGAGATTGAAGGGCGCGCTCTGCGAGGAACCTGTGTTAAAAGCCCCCGATTTCAGCCGGCCCTTCGTCCTCCACACGGACGCGTCGGGCACCGGGGTGGGGGCCGTCCTCACCCAGGTATTTGATGGCGAGGAACACCCAATCACATACGTAAGCAGAAAGTTGTTAGACCACGAGAAAAACTATGCCACTGTGGAGAAAGAATGTCTAGCGGTGAGGTGGGCCATACACCACCTCCGCTATTACCTGTGGGGCCGTACCTTTACCCTCATTACAGATCATGCACCTCTGAAGTGGATGGCCACCAATAAGGACCGGAACGCCAGGGTGACGCGTTGGTTCCTAGAGCTACAAGACTACCACTTCAAAGTAGAGCACCGGCCCGGGAAAGACATTCCACACGCAGATGCCCTGTCCCGAATGTATGAGGTGGAAGACATGGAAGCCCCCGGACCAAGCGGCGGGCTTAGGGGGGGGATATGTGGAGTATCGCTGGGAAACCGCCTGTTAGGTAAGCACCACACCTTGGAGAGACAGTGGGACAGAGACAGAGGGAGGCTCTACAGACAGCGCAGCAGCCTGGGCTGCGTCATAGAGGGGCGTTATCTACCAATCGCCCTCATGAATCAGCCCCAACTGAGCGCACCTGCGATAACCGGCTAGGTGTGGCACCAAACCTCAAAAGCAGCCACTCTGTCTCAGTCTAGCACTGGCTCTCCTGGTGAACAGACGGGTGCTACAGGCGGTAAGCGATCCTTTCCACTATTTCCCTCACAATGCTAATTGCTGGTGAAATGTAGAACTAAAGGACTCTTTCTTTTACTTCATAGGCAACCTACGGAGAGATGTGAAAATGCAGAGGTTATGATGCATGGAAGCCCCGAACCCGGGATGATTTTCTTATTTGACTTTATTATTTGATTTAAACAAAAACGTATAAACAATGCTCTCTGAGCCTGGCTGTTGAATAAACGCCCTTCATTGGGTTTGAACCCTGTCTGCTGTGTCTTGGCCTTGATCAGTTCCCCACAATACATACATACATACATACATACATACATACATACATACATACATACATACATACATACATACATACATACATACATACATACATACGTGTGTGTGTGTGTGTGTGTGTGTGTGTGTGTGTGTGTGTGTGTGTGTGTGTGTGTGTGTGTGTGTGTGTGTGTGTGTGTGTGTGTGTGTGTGTGTGTGTGTGTGTGTGTGTGTGTGTGTGTGTGTGTGTGTGTGTGTGTGTGTGTTTTGCCTTTAAGCAGTCAATCTGAAAAACACTGAGTTTTCCCACACTTATTAAATTCTTATGTGGAAAATCGGAGATCTACAAGCCTGAAAAAAAATGTAGGCTATACCTTTTGGCGGCCGGACCCTCGTTACCCCCGCGGGTAACGGGGACACCCCTTACCGTGGGTAACGCGGTAAGGGCCCCAGGGACCCCCGTGGACGGCACTGCAGATATATAAATAGATGGATTCCATGTAATCTCAACATTGCATGCATGGCGCATTTAATAGCATTGTAGATTAGTAGGCGATATCGCCGATATTCACTTAAACTCCTCATGTTTAAGCCTAACAGAATTATATATTTATGGACTATATATTTATGGACTTGTATATAAATTGTATATATTTTTGGACGACTTGTGCATTTAATTTGTCGGCCACGCTTTCTCACTGGATCTATTTATTGCGGCCGTGTTTCCTTTATTGCTTATTATACATTTTACTTCCTCATATGATTCCATGAGCCGCTGCAGTGCTGCTATTCAGCCACAGAGAAGAACGCCGCTCTGGTTTTGGGCTCCATGATTGGTCAAGTTCAAGGATTCGACTTTCATGGTCTTTTACAGTAATACGTGAACCCTGGCTTCATTATCCTGGCTCGACACAGCCTGGCTTGACAAGGCCTAGCTCGACAAAGTCGCTCCTTTTCAGCCTGGCTTGGCGTTCATGGAACGGAATAAACGAGGCTATACGGACCCGACTTTGTCAAGCCTGGATTTGACTTAAGGCCAGGCTTGTGTGTGTGTGTGTGTGTGTGTGTGTGTGTGTGTGTGTGTGTGTGTGTGTGTGTGTGTGTGTGTGTGTGTGTGTGTGTGTGTGTGTGTGTGGTTCCCTTTGATGACATAGCGCTTTTCTAATTCGGCTACTCAGAGATGCTTTACATGTGTGTGTAAAGTAGTGAAACGTAGTGAAAATTGCAGATCTACAAGCTCAGGTACATGGGCACTGGTCCCTTGAGTATCTTGAAAACCAGGCACATTGCAAGTTGCTGTACTCTGTCCTCTCTGAGCCATCCCATCCTATAGCATAATGATTGCAGGATCGTTATCATGTAGCTCTGTGCCTCTGTAGCTCTGTGCCTCTGTAGCTCTGTCTGTGCTGTGTGCAAAAAATCGCCCAGTTCTCCTCACTGTAGCAATTGATCTGCATTTGCACACAGCCATTGACCATTACCATGTGCACGGAACACCGAAGCCCGTTTTTCACTTTCCCCAAATGTCAGCTGTTTATTAGCATTTTTATGTAAAAGAATGTCGCCATAGTTACGCCGTCCCAGCTGTGGGATGGCCTTCCGACCTATGGGATGAATGATCAAACTGCGCATGCGTCGAATCCATAGACCCACTGTGTTACACTGTTGCCGTCTGCCACAAGCACACACAGAGAACGTGCTTAAGCGGCGACGAATGTGCGCACGTGCGGGTCTGCAACAAGCACACACAGAGAACGTGCTTAAGCGGCGACGGGACGCATGCGCGTGTGGGTCCGTCCGGACGTGTGTGTGTGTGTGTGGGGGGGGGGGTTCGCGTGGTTCGCGTGTGTGTGTTCACTGTGGGTCCACGTGGCGACGGGACGCGCGCGCATGTCTGTTGGAACTGTTGCAGGTATACAGTCACTTTCCATCTCAAATTAATCACCTGGTTATTTTTGAAAGAAAGTGGCTCATGTAACACAGACTGGTGTCAAGTGCGCACCGTGCCAAGTTGAAAACGTGCTTGAGAACGCACAATGCCATTGACGGTAGGCTAAAATGAAAATATTCAAAGTTAATACGGTAGTCTGTCATCTTGTGGAATGAAACCTTGCTTTCCATGACCATAATTCCACCCTAAGTTCTCAAATAGTGGGAATTTTCTTGGTCTGGCGGAGCTGCATGCTGAGTTTGACGCATGATGAGCGAACGGTCAAGAAAAAAACATTAGCTCTTCAAATGGGCTCCCAGATCCTTAAAAGGATCCCTGGCTAATAAGACAATTATGCCTTAAATATGCCGTCCTCTATAACTAAAATGTCTAAAAACATCTTAAATATTTTATTTATCTTAGAAATAGTTCCTCTTTCACTCAATAGGGGCAATGCCCGTCGCAAGTTGATGATGTCATTTGTCCATGTGTGGTCCAGCCCTATGGAATTTATGGAATGCATGTGAAAAAAAAGAAAACTTCCTGAAACTAATATCAAATCAATATTTTAAGTATATATTTTTGCACATGCATTCTATTAGGACTTAGGACTAGACCACCCATGGACAAATGACACCATCAACTTGCGACGGGCATCTTGAGTAAACTAAAATAAATACAATATTTAAGGTGTTTAAAATATATATATTTTAGTTATTGAGGGCAATTATATTGTATTAAGGCATACTTGGCTTATTAGACAGGAACCCTTGCTAAATCATTAGGCTCAGGTACCCTCGCTAAATCATTAGAGCATGCCCTGGGTTACATCAATTTAGGTGCTAGACTGATTCACACAGAATATTCCTATAGCCCTGGACTGTAATATGTTGGATTATTTTTTTTGCGTTTTTTTAGCTATTCTGTCATAAAATACAAAATTAGACATTTTACACTTTAGTGTGTTTCCCTAAACACAAGTATTCTGAAATTTTTTTGCACCTCAGTAAATCTGTAGCTCCAACGATTTAGCAGATAGAGCCATGTTGGAAGTAGTGCACCGGTTACGGTCATTTTAAAAAGGGCGTGGTCATTTTCAGGTATTTCGTCCCGGATAGAGAACTCTGTGTCTAAATCATGTTTTTTGACAATTAGAAACATGTTGGAATGCTTATCTTTATGACTGGGTGTGGCTGGACCTCTATTTTGCATATTTCAAAGAAATATTTTCTGAAAACGTTCTTACAAAAAAAATGTATACAAAATGATGTTGCAATATGTATAGCAACAACTAATGAGACACAGAGGTGGCTCCCGGATTCAAAGGTATAACAACATATAGGTGGCAGAGACACATTGTACCTGCTGTTACTACTTTCTTTTTTTTCACCTGCATATTATGTATGATGCTAATGTTTTAAAATAGCATGTACACACCTGCATAATGCTAACGTTAAATATCATGTATACTATAATGTACATATAAAGCTGATTCTAGTACTGTATGTGCTGGTGGAACCAGCTGGATGTAGGGAAGGGTTGTGGTGTGTGCTCGTGGAACCACACATTTTTCAGCTGGTTGAAGTTCATGTCAGCAATTTGGATCAAAGGAAATAGAATAAAATGATGAACCTCTCTCTCTCTCTCTCTCTCTCTCTCTCTCTCTCTCTCTCTCGTCTCTCTCTCTCTCTCTCTGGCTCTATGGGCATGTCAGTGCTTCATTGTGTATCCGGAACATTTTCATGTCATAATTTCTTATACATTTCTTAATTTCAGTCTCTGCTCTGGCCAATGAACACATTAGAAAACGATCCTTAAAATCTCATGAATTGTTGTTTTAAACACTTTAACACAAAAAACGATACGCTAATAAAAGAAAAAGGAAAAAACTACAATAAAAAACAAACACTTGACCTAATCTTGTGTTACAAAAATATATATATTTCAAGTACATCTCAGGATGAGCTCATAATCATTGTTGATTCCAAACACTGTAACTGTCACATTTTACACGGCCAAGGAAAAAACAGCGACAGGCAGCAGTGAGTAATGTAATTATTCCGTCCCAGCATGCCGTGCAGATCAGATTATGAGGCGGCTGGTGGGATAAAGTCATTGTCTTACAGCATCCAGCCTGCATGGGTCTGGCTGTAACGTCACAACCTATAGGACACAGTGATGAAACAGGTACTCATACTTTTCATTTAAATAAAAGTATCAATACCACACTGTAGATGTACTCTGTTGCAATTAAAAGTCCGGTGTTAAAAGTGTACTTGAACAAAAGTACAAAAATATTGGCACGTATTGCGATGCAACGCGATGTGAGTTTGTAGATCGTCTATTTTCAAATAGCCAAAGTATATAAAGTATGTGGGGTTTTGGTGGTTAATGCATTGCACCACTGCATATGGGCATGTCTAAACAATTTGAACAAATCATATCTTCAAAAATAGCTGCGAACTACAAACCCACAATGCCTCGCTATGCGTGGTAGCTTGCTGATCTGCTATTTTCTGCAGTTTTTGCCACAACACCATCTTATGATGAAATGTAAAATAGGGCAAATGGTTAAAACTGGCATAGCATGAAACGGTGTGATTCAGTTTTTCTGTTTGGGCTACAAACCAATAGTATATTTTAACCCATTCAATCCGGGAACGCATCTCTGTCATTTTAGATTTCTTTGGCTATATTCAAAAATAGCAAATATACAAGCTCATAGCACGAGTACCACCCTACGAGCTTGTAGATCTGCTATTTTTTTTAAACCGTGAATATTTGTGCAAATCTTTGAATATATATTTTTAAAGCGAACATTTGTAAAATATGTTGTTCCAGGGACCTCCAGAAGCAAAGATTTGAGTTACAAATGATCTACAGTACAAGCTCGGATCTAGATCTATAGGAGATCTACAAGCGTTATGAATTGGTAGATCTGCTATTTTTGAATAGCCATAGAAATAAAAAAAATGACACATTGTGCTGCGTTCCCGGTCTTAATGGGTTAAAAAAAAAGAATAGCATCACTAATATAGCTAATAATGAGCCTTTTTATTATTATTATTGTATATACAGTGACACCCACTGTTGCACAGAATGGATTGAGTGTATTCCTGAAAAGTCAGTGCTCTTTGCACACACACACAGCCTGCAGTTACTTATTTTATTATGCGTTCATGTTAGCCTGTATATCCAAGGATCCGTTGGTCTTCCATTTAGTTTTGGTAGATTTCCGCTGTCTGCAAAGGGGAAAACAGTACACAAGCACACACGCACATGTGCGCGCACTCACACACACACACACACACACAACACACACACACACACACACACACACGCACACACACACAAATTGCGGATTTTTGGTTACATTTGTACTCTCTCAGAGTTAACCCGTTAAAACCAGGAAAGCATCTGTGTAATTTTATACTTTGGCTATTCAAAAATAGTAGATCTACAAGCTCATAGCGTGCCAGCTTGTAGATCTGCTATTTTTTTTAAATCGTGAAAATGTGTGCAAATCTTTGAATACCATAATATATATATTTATTTATTTTCTCAAATATTTGGGGTCCCTGGAAGAACATATTTTGAGATGGGGGTCGGTGGACAAATCCCTATCATTTTGAGGGTCCTTGACATGAAAATGTTTGAGAACTACGTTTTTCAGAAAACTGTTAGGATTCAGAAGGCATTTTTAGAATGGGCGTCAGGTCTTAATGGGTTGAATGCAGACCATAGGATTGTACTGTGTAGTGCTAACTCCACACTGTGTAGTGCTAACTCCACACTGTGTAGTGCCAACTCCACACTGTGCCATACATGTGGTGCCTGCAGAGCAGCTGAGTCCTGGCTGATCAGATTATGAATTGTACTTAATCCTTCCTTGATATGGCTCCGTTCAATATCACTAATGTGCATTCTATTGGCCTGCGTTCGACAGATGTCTAAATCCCGCTCAATCCGATCTACATAATACTGCGTGGCTGCGGCTAAATCCCACACGACTTTCCCTTTTGCCAGTTAAGACCAGATATACAAGATCTGCATTTCCTATAAGAAGTAATAGCTCAAATCCAGAATTAGACCAGGCCTATCAGATGACAATCAGATATTATAGCGCCGAATGCTGTATTATTTTAGACCTCATTTTGCATTTATTTATTTATTTTCATTCACAGCTGCACTGCAATATTTGCAAATCAATTTAACACTGGCAAGACAAAAATAATCCTACATTGATTTTATTTGAATTATAATTATCATTATTATTATTTGTTAGACCTTGTATGTACCTGTAGGGGTTTAATGTATTTATTTCTTCATGGCAAAAAAAAAATAAAAAAAAAATAATAATAATAATAATAATAATAATAATAATAATAATAATAAGGGTAATAATAATAATAATAATAATAATAATAATAATAATAATAATAATAATAATAATAATAATAATAAGGGTAATAATAATAAGGGTAATAATAATAAGGGTAATAATAATAATAACAATAATAATAATAATAATAATAATAATAATAATAACAATAACA
>NC_137608.1:1453665-1493665 GCF_963280865.1 Gymnoscopelus braueri
TATGAAATGGGACATTCTGCGTAATGAATACTTATACCTTTGGTACGTTTGTGCTTTTACTCAAGTACATTTTGAACACCAGACTTTTACTTGTAAAAGAGTATTTGTACAGTGTGGTGTTGATGCTTTTACTCAAGTGAAAAGTATGAGTACTTTTTCCACCACTGCCACTACGCGGTGCTCTACTGACCTCTGGTGGACAAACAATACCACTGCGCACATGGTGTCGAGTCACTTCGGCGCATGCGCAACACGCACACATGGGACTTGTTGGCAGCGTTGCCATGTCCGCTTATTATAAGCGACTATGGGCTTCTTTTTCTGTAAAGTTGCTAGTAAATATTGGTAGTTTTTTGGGCTTGTTTCTAAAGTGTAGTTGCTTATTTGGGCTTATTTCACAATTTTGAAATTATTTTAACCAGTGATTCTCAAATATTTTCATCATATTGGACCCCAAAATTCATGGACCCCCAAATTCATATGTATTTGTCCATATAATAACTCCTATCTGAAAATATGTTGTGCCAGTTGGAGCGCCGTTCCAGATTTGTGTTGTTAGGATGTTTGAAAAATCTTCCAAAAATTACACATTTTATTTCAAGATTATTTTTTAAATAGCCAATGTATACAGTAGGCCTATATAGGTTTAAAGTGCTCATGTGGCCTATACATTGTTTGTTGATTTGTAGTTTTTTTTGTTTTGCTGTTGTTTTTTTGTTTTTGTTTGTCTGTTTATTGCTTTTTGTTTTGTTGTATTTTCTTACCTATAATAGTTATTCAAGGGTTAAAAGAGTAGGCACAATAAGTTACTTTGCAGATATAAAGTATTACATTATAAAACACACATTAACCACTTTAGCCCTATTTTATATTTTATACCTAGGCTATTTTCAAACATTTTAGTACTTTTACTTTTGGTACTTTAAGTACATTTTGATACCAATACTGTTGTACTTTTACTCAAGTAAATGTTTAATTCTGGACTTTTACTTGTAAATGAGTACTTCTACAATGCAGTATTGATACTTTTACTTAAATAAAACATTTGAGTACTTTTTCCACCACTGCTAGTAACTAAGGTTTTCAAATAATTATAGTGGAGTTAAAGTACAATATTTGTCTCTCAGATGTAGTGGAAAAGTACAAGAGTACAAACAATTGTTACTTAAGTACAGTACTTGAGTAAATGTACTATAGCTTTACACCACTACTGCTGCTGCTGCTACTACTACTACTACTACCTACTATAATAGTCGCTTATTTTGGGCTTGTTTTCGTAAGCCCGGCCGCTTGTTTCTCTCACAGAATATGGCAACACTGCTTGTTGAGGCGAAAACGAAAGTCAAGTTGGAGCTGCAGTGTGTTTACCTTTTTAAACAGCGTTTCTACTTAGAAATGTAACACATTATAACTACTAACACCTTGTTAGGAGCCAGGAGGCTTTGGAGAACAAAGTTCATAAAGATTTAAAATGTAGATTTAGGCCTGTGTGAAAAGAAAAGACAGGAAAAACAAAGAAAAGACTTTATATAAAAGAAGACGTTGGTCTCCCCAGTAACCTGTGTGTAACAACATGGCAACCTCTGCACCACTGGAGGTAAATATCTGTAATATTAGTATTATTGTTATTATTATTATTTATTATTATTAGTGGTGGGAAAAGTACTCGTATTGTTTACTTTTGCTATTGGACTGAAGCTCCACGCAGCTTCAGTCTGATAATCAGTCATATATGGCTGTGTATCTGTAATGCATTAAATGTATTAGCCATGGTTCACATGACGCTTGTATACAAGCGTCATGTTTCAGGGCTATAAATGTATGTAATATCTCAGCCATTCTAGGGCTAGGTAGACCCCATGGATTCAACGGGAGACATTTGGGGCTTATGAGCCCCAGGCAGCAGTACCCCTTGTCAACCAGTAGGGAGTGGGAGAAGACCTCCAACCTACCATAACCATACACACTGCCTTGGTTTTTAAAACAGTGGTTCTCAAACTTATGTTTTCATGTGATGGATCATGTATTTGACTACGGACCCCCATCCGAAAAGATTTGTGTGAAAACGTTTTACTAAATTATATAGAATAATATAATAAATAAATCAACATTTTTTATATTTTTTTTTAATCAAGAATAGGAGCTCTTGTAGATCGGCTATTTTTGAATTCCCACAGTCTAAAATAGGGTTAAAGTGGTTATACTGATTTGTGATATTGCTATATTAACTCATTTAGCCAGGGACCCCCTGGAACCACCCTCAAGGACTAAGTACAAGAAATAGAGGTACAACATTCCAAGGGTCTCAGAGATGATTTTCTCTCCACATTAATAACCCTTGGTGTCCCTATTTTAGCTATGTCACTATGACCACGATTACGGCTGTCACGGTTACAAAATGTAAGTTGACGATTACATTGTCATACAAATAATTGTGTGACAATGTAGTTGTGTTTTGTTACTTACATGTGGTAAGCTTGTAGATCAGCTATTTCAAATATTGTACTTTTACTCCACTTCAATTATTTGAAAACTTTAGTTACTAGTTACCTTTTAGATTTTATTACAATATATCCCACTTTATCACGACGTCGCTTTGCGACGTGTTGTGAGCTTGTAGATCTGCTATTTTCAAAAGATTTTAATACATTTTGAACACTTGTGAAATAGGACATTCTGCATAATGAGTACTTTTACTTTCGGTACTTTAAGTACATTTTGATGGCAATACTTTTGTACTTTTACTCAAGTAATTTTAAAAGGCAATGGTCCCATTTTTCGTCTTTAGTATTTGGTGTGACCCGGCTCTAACCACAAGGCCACTGAGCTGGTATAGTAATACCACATAACTTGCTTATAAACAATGTTTTCTCTTTCTCTCTCTCAGTTTATCACAGACGTTGCTGTCACCGTTTGCCAGGAGCATTACAAAGACGCGAGCGACTTAAAGGACATCCTCAAAGGGTACAACGCTAGGGAACAAGGATCGTGTTACCACGTACAAGGATCCTACCAGGACATGGAAGACCTGTTCATGAAGTTATCCACGCTAAAGCGCGCGTCCGCCGCTAGCGCCAAATATTCAAGCCCAAAACATCACCAGGACCTAAAACATCACCAGGACCTAAAACATCACCAGGACCCAAAACATCACCAGGACAAGCACTTCTCCTCCAACCCGGTCAAACCGGTCGAGGTAGACAGAGTTATTATGGACTACATCGTGCAAGCGCGTTCCAAGGAACTTCAGAGGATGGAAGAAAGAAGCGACTTCCTCATTGAGACGCAGCAGAAGCCTAGTAGCCCCGGTACTACGGCGCGCGGTAACTCCGCTTGCAAAACGCTTGTGACGTTCAAACCGAGAAACCGCCGAAACGCAGCGAACTCCGTTCGCGCTCATCTCGTCAGAGAACGATTCGTCACGTTCTACCAGAGGATCGCCACGGACATGCAGAGGAAGTCTCTCCCCATAGATCCACAGGATCACAAAGACCTGCAGAGGAGATTCAATCAGCTTCTCATCAGACCGGAGGGGGACAGTAGGCGCATGATGGCGACAGTCACTGGGACATTTGGGCAGATCGCTGCTTTGGAAGATTTTCTTCTCAGACACAACAGTGCGTCCTCCAGCTCCAGAGACAAAGACAGACATAAAAGTCCAGTCCACGCTACGGTAGGCCTATCAGATAATTGCAATTATTTTTGCATAATCGTCATAATTGTTTCTTCTGTTCTGTATGAATTTATCCGTTGAAAAATCTTCATACTGTACATTTTCCAAAACAGCTGATCTACAAGCTCAGAATCATCACGCATCATCCGCGCTATGAGCTTGTTTATCTGCTATTTTTGAAAAATCGTGAAAATGTGTGCAAGTCTTTTAAATACAGTACATATAAAAAATTTTAAGCGGACATTCTTAACTCAAATCTTTGCTTCTAGAGGTCTCCCTGGCACAAAACACTTTTGAGATGGGGTGGGGGGGGATCCGCAGCCAAATGCATATCATTTTGGGGGGTCCTTGACATAAAGTAAGTTTGAGAACCATTGAATTAATCGTCAAGTACAATTTCATGACCGTGACAGGCCTATGCTACGGACAGCAGATCACCAGGCACCTCGCCATCACACAGCGCTCAGCCGGACGCGGAGGAAGAATCGTGTGCCATCTGCATGGACACCATCAAATACACGGAGAGACAGGCGTTGCGATGCAAGCACGTGTTTTGTCGGGAGTGCCTGCGGAGGGCTTTCGACTACAAGCCGGTGTGTCCTACGTGTGGCGCGGTGTACGGCACTCTGAAAGGCACGCAGCCCGAAGGAGGAAGCATGGACGTTACGACGGGCAAATCCTCTCTGCCCGGCTACGAGAAGTACGGAACGATCGTCATTCGCTACAACATTCCAAGCGGCATTCAGTTGGTAAGAAAATTGCTGATTAGTGACATCTCCACTCACTCAAGGCAAATTCGTACTTCGTCACTTACGAAAATAACAGATTTTCAACAGAAGAAATTGTTATTTTTTTCAATTGAAAATGGAAAAAAATATATGTTATTTTTGGAGGTAATGCTACGAGAAGGTAAGACTTGTGGAATTGTGGGAAAAACGAACCACAGCAGAGTCTAGTGGTTTGAATCCACTGCGGTGCACGGCCGGGTGGGGAGGGTGATATTTGTCACACTCTACAGTGGGGCCTGTGAGTGAGGAATGTTGAACGGGAGGAGTAGGACCAAGGTTCTACGTGCTCCCGGTGGGGGGGGCTCCTCTCACTGGCAGGTGAGCCAGTTTGATACAACAGCAATGGAAACACAGAAAGGCGTTGTGGGGAGGAATTCATTGGCCTAATGTTGTTCCTTTGTGTTCGTACAATAAGCTTTAGAGCATAGCAGTGGCGGACATTTTATGTACCGGCTCTGTTTCCACGGATAGAAAGCCCATTCATTCAGCCCATAGAGATTATTATTATATATTTACGAAAATATTGATATTAATTATTTTAAGCGTGGAAACAAGCCACCCAGGCTTCTGGTGAATCATGACCCTAAAACATTTTATTCTGAGTAAAATAAAATGAAAACCACAAAATTCATTTACAAATTCTTTTTTTTTTGTGTGGTTTTGTGTGCGTTCTTGTATGTCCCCTCACTGTTAAGGAGGAGCACCCTAGTCCTGGCCAGAGGTATGAGGGTGCGTCCCGCACCGCTTACCTCCCAGACTCCCCGGATGGCCGTGAGGTGCTGGCTCTGCTGCAGAGGGCCTTCCGCCAGAGGCTGGTCTTCACCGTGGGACGCTCTTCCACCAGCGGACGGGACAACCTGGTGACCTGGAACGACATCCACCACAAGACCTCCATGCACGGAGGCCCCACCTGGTAATATGAGGCAAAGTAGGGTTGGGGTCCTTAAGGATTTGAACGATTCCGGTTCCTTAAGCTTTTTGTCTCCCTGCTCTTCTATTGAGACATTTAGATCGTGTCAAAGGTCATGTCTCACCTAGACACAGGATCTGACAAAAATGTTGACCTGATTGTCAAGATTCAATTTATCCCCTAAGCTAGCAGGCTCTATTAGCTCAACGGTAAAATATATCAGCACTTGCGCAGAAAAACGGGTTGAACTCCGCGGTAGAAGAGGAAAGCTACATTAACGATTCCCTCATAACGGCCCCATTCCCTTAATGGTTCCCTTTAACGATTCCTATATTAAAAAAATATATCAATAGAATTTTTGATGAACACAAATTCAATCATACTTACAGCATTGCACACATATTATTGTAGTGTTTCCAAGTCCAGGGACCCTTGGGTTACTTGAGGGGGTTCCAAATGAACCCTTATGGGTCTGTAACTCTGATAGTTACAGTATGGTGGTCCATGAAATTAAAAAGTGAGGACCACCGGTATTGGTATAAGTGGTGGAAAGTATCTAAGTAGATTTACTAGATTTACTTAAGTACTGTACTGTAAAATTTACTTCTACTCCACTACATCTCAGAGGCAAATATTGTACTTTTACTCCACTACAATTATTTGAAAACTTTAGTTACTAATTACTTCAGCCCTATTTACATTTCGGCCATTTGAAAATAGCAGATCTACAAGCGACGCGACGCATTGTGAGCTTGTAGATCTGCTATTTTTAAAAGATTTTTATACATTTGAAAACTCAAAATGGGACATTCTGCATAATGAGTAGTTTTACTTTTTGTACTTTAAGTACATTTTGATGCCTATAACTTTGCACTTTAACTCAACTACATTTTGAATTCCGGACTTTTACTTGTAACAGAGTATTTCTATATTGCAGTATTGATACTTTTTACTTAAGTAAAAATGTGAGTACTTTTACCACCACTGGTAATTGTGTAGCAGACGTGAAGTCCATATACCAGCTCTGACAGTTCTGCAAACGGTTCCAAATGTGATGGAACCCATTCCTGGTTCCTCAATGTTGGATCCGGTTCTGGATCCCAACTCTAAATGGATCTCTGCATGTTGTTGTATGGTGAACATGCAGCTGTATTGATTCATGTCAATGTTGTTGTGATGAAACAATGGATATGTGTGTTGGGGGATATGTTCTATGCTGTTATGTAGATGTAGTATATAACTGAGTAGTTTCATAACAAACTATAAGGGTGCAACAATTAATTGGTTTCATTAATTTAGAAATAATTGATAATCCATTTAATAAGATAATCAAGTCATTATAGTGAAAAGGTTTTTTTTATGTATATACCCTATATACAGGTATATTCTCCTATTTCCATTATTTTTATAAAATAGGGCTCAAGTGGTTGTTCAAATAATAATGTACAAATTAAGTACAGTATATCTAAAAAGAAAAAAGAAAAACGGTTCACGATTATTCGATTGATTGAAAAAGCAATCAATAGAATAATCGATTATGTATGTATGTTTGTAAGTGTGTATTGATATTTACCGTTTATGTTATGACAAGTACAGTATGTATATACGTTTATGTCAAAGTCTGTTCTCAAAATAAATGATAAAAAAAAAAGAAAAATCTCCATTAGGATCTCCATCATTAGCATGAAATACTTATTTATACATTTATGTGTTGGTTTTCAGCTATGGCTACCCAGATCTGGACTATCTGAACCGGGTCAGAGATGAACTGAAAGCCAAAGGAATCCAGTAGATCACCTGAAGAACCACCACCGTCCACCGGAGAACGAAGAGGAATGAAGCCTCATCTAGACTCTGTGTAGCACACATACCCGTCCTGTCATTCAGGGTCAAAGATGACATTGGAAGAGAAGTGACAGTTGTACCTCTTATCTCCATATTCTAACTTTTTGTGTTTTTTCGTAAATGAACGCCCTACAGCGTCACACAAAAGCATCAAAAGTGTTCGTGTGCGTTCTGAGCTTGTAGATCTGCTACTTTTGCTATTTTTGAATTTGAATCCTGAAAAGTAACAGTTTTGGACATATGAGGTTTCCACCCGACAGAGACAAACTGTTATTCGGACATAAACTGACACACATCGTGTGTATGTCCAAAACCCTTACTTTTCAGGAAATGTAAAACAAACTGTGTTCCAATGGATCCAATGTAGTTATTATTTAGTCACAAGCTCTTGTTAATACTTTTCATTGGTTCAATATTTATTAAAAACCCTTCACACTTAACCTCTTTGACTCAGCCAATCTACAAGCTCACAACCCGTCACACCGTGACACATTGTGAGCTTGTAGATCAGCTGTGTTCGCTAGTTTTGAACGTCACTCTTGTAGCACTAAGTAAGGCATTCATTTACAAACAAACATGAAAATGTTAAATATGGACAAACCAGGTTTGTGCCCCACAGCAATGACTATTATGTTACACACTCATGCAGTTAGGGGTCTAATAGGCTCTATGTAGCCCTAGAATGTCTGTGATCTTACATACATTTCATGTATTCCAAATACACATTCATAGATCGGTCGTATCCGCGCACGGTTAGCAGACTGATCTCCGCGGCATAAAAGTGCTCCGCGCCACGTGTGTACGCACCCAATAATTAATTCCTAAGACTTGGAGTCAGATATTGTCCTCTAGTTTCATATCCATTTAAAAGTGAAACACACAGACGACTTTCTGTCCGGGTTAGGGGCCCGGAATGAGTGTAGGACTGAATATATCTAAACTTCCTTTGGGAAGCACAAATGTTTGGGGCACACAATTGGCAGGTGGTGTGATTCATTACCCCGCACCAATCACAACGCACCTGTCAATTGTGTGCCCCATACGTTTGTGCTTCCCAAACATTGACTGTTTCCAAAGGAAGTTTTCATATGTTCAGTCCAGCAGTCATTACAGGTCCGACCTCCGTCGCTGACAGAGAATGTTGTCTGTGTGAATCTCGTGGAAAAGTGGAGATATTTTACTAAACACACGTTTTCTGGCAGAACTTTCAAATGGATATGAAACTAAGAGGACAATGTCTGACTCCAAGTCTTAGGAATTCATTATTGGGTGAGTACACACGTGGCACGGAGCACTTTTATGCCGCGGAGATCAGTCTGCTCACCGGGCAGGCATGGGACCGATCTATGGGTGTGTATTTGGAATACCGGTACATGAAATGTATGTAAGATCACAGACATTCTAGGGCTAGGCTCTATGCAGAAGCAGCCATTTTTGGAAAGAAATTGGGCCTCTTCCTTACATCCTTCACAGGTCTTACCAATGAAGCTAATGAAGGCTCTGTTCCATTCTGATATTGTGCATGTTGGCTCACTGGAAACTCTGCTACAGCACTGGGTCTCAAAGTGTGGTTCAGGAACCCTCATGGTTCCTTGAGGGGGTTCCAAATGGCCCCTTACGGTTGTGTAACCCATAAGGGTCCATTTAGTTCCATGTGTACACTCTCAAAGTTATGGGGGTCCTTGAAATAAATAAAAAAGTTTGAGTACCACTGTGATACACTAAATGGAACAGAGCCTTCATTAGTATAAGTGCTAAGACGTGTGAACGAAGTAAGGAAGAGGCCCTATTTCTTTCAAATGTGCGCTGTGCATAGATCCTATTATAGTACAGTGGTTTATGATATAGGTTTAAAATTGGGGAATGTGTGACAATATGATTGTAGTGAGATAGCACTGGTGTTTTATGCTGACCTTTTTATATGCTAAGGATATACTGTAGATACGTGACATTTACACTGAACTGACATTTGCACTATACTCCATCATATATCAATGCTGTTTATCATTATTATAATGGTGCTTAGCTGCAATGACCATTTATATGAACAAACCATACACTAAGTGACTTAGGATAATAAAAGAAGGATAATACTTTTTTTTCCTCAGCAATTTAGAATTTAATAAACATAGTACAAGTACATATGTAAAATATGTTCATAACTTGTAAAAAAAAAAAAAAAGAAACCCAATTCATTTGCAAAAAGAAAGAAAGAAACCCCCAGTAAAAACGTAATACAGAAAATGTTTGGCCTCCTTGTTGTGGTATTACGTACATTTAATATTTCACTAAGTGAAAAGAGGGATAAATGTGCAGCTATGGGCTTATGCATTTACCCAGTAAACAGCATGTTTACTGGGTATGTCATTGGGAATTTACAGTTGAAAGAAATCTACTGAGAAATGTGTCTTATCTACATTTTGAAAGCAGCAACGTGTGTCATTATATTTACCATTTTGTCCATTTTGTGTAAGGCACCAAATGCTAAATAGCATAATCATAGCTAATCACTATGTGTGCAGAATCTAAGGTAAAGACAGCGAGGTCAAATTAATACTTAAGTCACAAAGCAACTCAAATGAAATGTCCTGCTGAACATAATATGATGGTTACATGCATGTACAGAGTTGGGATCCTTTAGGATCTTAACGATTCCCTCTTAACGGTCCCATTCCTGAACATTTACCTTTAGCAATTCCTATATTCTAACATTTTTCATATTCTTTCAAATTCTTCATTATTATTATCATTTTTGATGAACACAAATTGAATCAATTTGGATGGACCCTCTGGGTTACTAGAGGGGGTTCCAAATGGACCCTTACAGCAGGTCTCTAACTCTGAGAGTGTACAAATGGAACGATATAGATCTGTAACTCTGAGAGTGTACAAATGGAACCAAATGTACCCTTACATGTCTCTAACTCAAATGGAACCAAATGGACCCTTACAGGTCCTTGAAATTGAAGTTTGAGAACCACCAGTATTGTAATAGTGTAGCAGACGTGAAGTCCACATACCAGCTCTGATTGAGTGTGATTAAAAATCTGGTTCCGGAAACGGTTCCAAATGTGATGGAACCGATTATGGTTCCTCAATGTTGGATTTGGTTCCTCCGGCTCAGGATCCAAACCCTCAGTCTGCCTAGTCTTTATGACGGAGGCAACCGAAGGAAAATGATAGTCAGGGGTTTGATTTACAGGGTCACTAAATTTTTTTGTTATGTCCGGTGGGGATCAGACTGAATTAAATACATGCATTTCCTTTTGGGGAAGTGTCTGATTACGTTTCTTATTTATGTTTGATAATTCAAAATGTATGTTATCCACATATTTATGTTTGATAATATCACAATTGAATTAAAAATGTTGACCAAATGAATCCTGTGTATGAATCCTTATTTGATCCACAAGCTCACAATGTGAAGTTGCAGATCAGCTACTTTTGCTATTTGTTGTACGAGGAAGTATGGGGCTTAAAGCGGCACGATGTGACTTTATGAATAAAATGTAATTTTGTCAGTATGGTAGAGTATGTTAATACAATATAACTTATACAATCTGTATGGTAGAGTTTAGTTAATACAATATAACTTCTATTGAGATATTTAGATAGTGTCAAAGGTCATGTCTCACCTAGACACATGATATGACCCAAATTTGGACCTGATGGTCAATATTCAATTTATCCCTTGAGCAAGCAGGCAGGCTCTATTAACTCAATGGTAAACAACAAAAAAGTTACATAGTGCAGCTTTGAGTGCTTAATTTATGATTTTATTCACTAATCGAACCCTGAATATGTGAGGTAATGAGATTTTAATTTGATCTTGTTAACTTGAATACTCCCTTGGTTTTAAACATTGAAGAGATTATCCTTGAGTTATCCAGTTGACCTTTTCAATAAACAGTTGAGTAAAGCAAATTAAATTGCAATCCTGATGAAAAATATTACTTTTTTTTTTAAATGGGGCTTTTAACCTTCATGAAAATCATTGTGTGAATGTCAAGACGAATTAATAATCCGTTTTCTATGTCTTTATGTACTTTGTTTTCTTCTTAACATGGTTTGGAGTCTTAAATATGCCTCCTTATAAGTAGGCTATCAACGTTGCCAGTTTACTGAAACGCCTTTTTAGCATGATAATGAATGATTGAAATCATAATTCATGCCGAGGATTAGTGGAAATGGGTCCAAGTATCTTTGTCAGTGGTTCTCAACCTTTTCAGGCCGTGACCCTCCAAAATAATCATATTTGAACTGGGGACCCCCACCCAAGCACTTGGAAGTTAGGAGTTGAGGCATTACATTTTGTTTCACTCTGTTCCACAGATAAATATTGTGAAAATAGCAGATCTACAAGCTCACAACGCCTCACGTTGCAAGGCGTTGTGAGCTTGTAGATAGGATATTTTCACAATGTTTGCCTCTTTCTTATATTATTTGACAATTGATCAGTTTTTATAGTATAGTTTGTGGATTACTTTTGATGCAGTAATGGTCATTTTTTTCTTTTTCTTCTTCTAGGTATTAAAAAGGTCTTAAAAGTCCTTAAATTGTCACCTGGGGGTCCCGACCCACAGGTTGAGAACCACTGCTCTATGTAATGATCATGCAGTCAGCTGGATGGGAACTAATGTGAACTACTGTAAACATACTGTACACAGTAAAGATGCATTTGTCCTTGTTGTATTCTAGAATTGAACTGAATTGAATATGATGTTGTATTTTTTGTTTTATTTGGTGTAAATGTTAAAGATGCTGTAAGTGATATGTTTTGGTTAAACAATTTTTTTTAATTAAAATGTTAAAGCTAAGGCTCTATATTATGTTATACTGTACAACTCTTAGTGAACAGAAAATAAATTTTTAGGTGGGTGTCACATTCCATCCAATGAGGAGAGGACCAATTTATTTTGTAACAGGTAGAGTAGGCACCTCAATGTTACATTGGCTATATTCTCCAAAATGATAAACCAAATTTAAAAATGGTCTTAAAGTACTGTAAAGTAGGATTTGAACATGCTTGAAACAATCGACAATTAACTTTTTTTTTTACATTTTGAAAAACTAAATGCCAATTTAACACTGAGGTGCCAACTCTTCCTGAAATTATGTTTGATTATGTTTCATCACTTAAAATTTCACTCATTCATCATTCATTCTATATCCTGCAAGTTATCTCGCCTGATTGGATGGAATTGGTATCCTGACTTTAAAGTCTATTTTATGTTTCCCAAAGAGCTGGAGAGGCAGGCAGACCCCTGTTACTGAACAAACACTCTATACTATAGAGTCTATAGCAATGATACTATCAGAATATAGAACTATTTAACGCTAATGTTAACAAATACATACCACTTGCATCACCTTTAAAAGCAGTGTTGTACAGTACAGTGATTTCCCCAAGAAGTGTAATGCAACTCAATGAGCACAAGGGGGCCTCCTTGGTTCTCTGAGCAGTTTTAAAAAGCACAGCAAAGATAGAAAACAAATATGCAGCAAACATCAACGCTTATAGAAAAAAAAACATATTAGCCAGAACCAAAGTAAACCATTTGAAAATGCTTCTTTTCTTTTCTTTTGTTAACAAGAACCATCATCACCCACATCCAATCAAATACAAAGTGTCCGTTTAAATAAATCAATGCTTCTCGACATGGGTCTGTAACTCTGAGAGTGTACAAATGGAACCTAATGGACCCTTACGGGTCTGTAACTCTGAGAGTGTACAAATGGAACCTAATGGACCCTTACGGTCTCTAACTCTGAGAGTGTAATAGTGGAACCAAATCCTTTTGGGTCTGTAACTCTGACAGTGTACACATGGAACCAAATGGATCCTCATTACAGGCACTGAGAATTTTACAGTGCACTGTGGTCCCAGTAGAATTCAGTGATTTTCAAGGGCTCCTGGTTTGATATGAACCATTTCAATACAAGACAGGCTAATCATTTCCATCTCCCAAAGTTCCGTACTGGTCTGTTTTTCCAGACCAGTACGTTTTCCATCAGGTACAGTAAAGGGGGGCTCAGCTATGGAACAGCTATATTGAGATCTCATCACAGACTACTTCAATAAATCATTTTAAATATAAGCTTAGAACCCATTTGATGAATCAAATGTAACAATTCATAGTCTTCCACTCTTACACCCACACACACTTGGACATACACCCTTTTCTACTAATATTTATTTTTTCATTCATACTGTGTATCCATGTTGCATTTATGTTGCCAAATAGTTTGGGTTTGCTTTTTATTTTGCTGATTACTTTCCCATTTCTATTGTATTTGTGTTGTTAAATGAGGTGAGATTAACTTTATAAACCCCACAGGGTTTTCTAAATCTTGCCTGCACAACCCACTATTGTGCTGTTGTTACAAATGTGTTGTTTTTAAATGTGCAAATAAACAATAACAATAACAATAACACATTTTAATGCATTAGGGCCACAGACCACCATTTGATATGATTTTGTCTCTCGGACTCCCTATCACTAACACTATTAAATCCTCAGTGTTGATTTCATTCTGAGTTACAGACCCTCGGTGGGCCCCAGACCACACGTCCATGAGCTGTCCCAACAACAAGAGGCCACCCATGGTGTTTCAGCCATACATGTCATCTCCGTCGCGTGGGAAACCTCATATGACCAAAACTGCAACTTTTCAGGATTCAAATTCAAAAATAGCAAAAATAGCAAAAGCTCAAAACGTGTCGCTTCGCGCCACGTTTTGAGCTTGTGGATCTGCTACTTTTGATGCTTTTGTGTGACCAAGTGGGGCGTTAATTTACGGAAAAAAACTGAGTATGGAGCAATTCGCTCTGGTCCATAGTCCATGAGCCAGAGCCCCAAAATTGAGCAAAAATTATCGAAAGAGTGGGCAAAACCAAACCTATATTAAATTGTTCATAGGGTCAATACGAGTAAATAAATATATGATAACCTCTCCACAGGAGCAGCTTTTTCATGGTTATCACACATTTTGTTATTTTCCCCATACGTACATGACAGGTGAAAAAATGACAAAATTTAAAAAAGAGTTATCATAATGAAACTTCCTGAGTTGATTACTTACATGAAGACAATGATTTATCGTATTACAAGTTTTCTGAAATTGTATATTTAAATATGCAAATTAGGCATTTAGTCCATGAGCCAGAGCCCCAAAATTGAGCAGATATTGAATATTCCCTCGTTAAAAACCTTTGAATCCAACATCTTAACAAAATGAAATAAGTATGTTGACTCTGGCTTTGTCCAATGTTGATTCTGGAAAGTTATGCAAATTTGGGCATATTTTCCTATGCCTAATTTGCATATTTAAATATACAATTTCAGAAAACTTGTAATACGATAAATCATTGTCTTCATGTAAGTAATCAACTCAGGAAGTTTCATTATGATAACTCTTTTTTAAATTTTGTCATTTTTTCACCTGTCATGTACATATGGGGAAAATAACAAAATGTGTGATAACCATGAAAAAGCTGCTCCTGTGGAAAGGTTATCATATATTTATTTACTCGTATTGACCCTATGAACAATTTAATATAGGTTTGGTTTTGCCCACTCTTTCGATAATTTTTGCTCAATTTTGGGGCTCTGGCTCATGGACTTTCTCCTTAACGCTATTCGACTCTACGTGTATTCCCTCATTTGAACGGGTGCACAGTGTCTACACTTCAGTCAAAATAAACGATATATGTTTGATACTCACAGAAAACAAAGACGTTATTCAATTGTTGAAAGCCTACTCTCCACGGTGGGAAGACTCTTAAGATCTCCAAAAAATATACTTTTTAGCCAGAAAATAAAATGATTATAATGTTTTTAGTCACTCAAGTGCGCCACCTATAGAAAAATGCCATCGACCAATGGCATAATTGAGTGATAAAAAATGTTTCTCCATCCGGTAGATTTTTTTTTTCTCTCTAAAAAGTGGATTGGACCAGAGCTTCTCTGCGATATGAATCACACCATGTAAATAAAATAAATTGTGTTATTTTCTTCCCTATTTTATAGAAGTGTATCGCTGCCATGTCAGGGGGAAAGAAAATACTATTATGCTATACGTGAAAAGTTCCATGTTTTCTTCTTAAAACATGGAACTTTTCGCGCTATAATGTCGTAACGTATCACATTAGAATATCTTGTTATAACAACAAACTTCTGTCGCGTGGAAACCTCATATTTCCAAAACTGTTAATTTTCACGATTCAAATAAATAACATTGCAAAATTTGCAGATCTACAAGTTCAAAACGTGTCGCTTAGCGACGCGTTTTGAGCTTGTAGATCAGCTACATTTGATGCTTTTGCGTGACGCTGTAGTATGATCAAGTAGGGCGTTAATTTACCAAAAAAACACAAAAAGTTATAATATGGAGATAAGAGGTTTCTGCCCGACAGTAACTATTTGTTTTATGAACTCAAATGATGACGTCAAATTCTGACCTCACTTGTGTATAACTTGTCTTTTCAGTGTCTCTCAGTCTATCGGAAAATGTCAATATTATTCACTACCATTGAAAATACTTGAAAACTTTTTCAAGGAAAACAAAAACGTTTCTTTTTCTTTTTCGGATAATGAGTAGTTGGAACAAATAGGCCTATATTACAATAGGAAAAATAAAGTGCGTATAACAACACTTTCCAGTGTACAGAAAGTACATTGTACTTTAAAAAGGTACAACTCTTCGTAAACAAGATCACGCTTGTACCTTTTCTTAAACACAAAGGTCTTGTTTGTTTGTTTTTTCTTGAAAAGGCCCTTTTTTAACTACCAGCAGAAGTCTCAAAATATTCACCAGAGTTCTACCATTTTAAATGTTCTCTTAAAAAACGTCAAAGTCAGCCGTCACATACACCGCGGCGTGTCACCGTCTTCAGAAAAAAACGCTAGTTTCCATGTTCAATATAAACCTAGAAAAATGTTTCGTTCAACAGAGTTTTGCTTTTTTTTTTTTTTGTAGTTGTCATATTTCAGTTGAAAATAGAAGTGGTTCTGCCCACCGTATTTAAAACACCATAGTGACTCTTTCATTTCTGAAACGCTTTTTCTAAATCGCTTGTTTACGTTTATTGGACCCGCGCCCCCCCTCCCCCCCACAGCTGTCTCAGGGTGGGTATGGCCCAAAGGGCGGAGGGTGCAGCTGCCGCCCGCTACGCCTACGTAGGGGGTGGAGGTGGCGGTATATATATTGCATGGGGGGACACGTTGGTTTCATCCCGTGGCCGTCTGGTTGCCGATGACTCTTAGGATCTCTCGGTGGATGCCAGGGTCCTGTGTGTTGATGCTTGTGTCTCCCACCTGCCCGTCCTCGTAGCTGTAGGACAGGAGAAAAGACAACAAAGAGTTTCAGTTTGGTGGAAGATCTATTAAGAAAAATTTGCACAGAGTAACTACCGTTAAATACATTTGAAAAACAAACTGCGACCTCTGTACTTTTAAATACAAATTGTTGCCACGTAAGTTTTATACCAACAACAGCTAAACCTTGAAATAATGCTATTTGTTCCAAAAGGCTTAATACCAAGTTATGCTTACATGTATATATGCACGATTTATCCTGGTTCTTGCCAGCTAGTTGTCTAATGCAGTGGTTCTCAACCCGACCCACAAGTTGAGAACTGGTCTAAAGCGAGATGTGACAATTCACATCTCTTTATTCCTTATTGTTTATTTTATTTTATTTTATTCTATTTATTGGGATGCGTGATGCAAAACACTGTGCCCATGCAGCTGTGCCATGCCGTAATCAATGTACTGTATATTACATTATCACATAATACTCACACAAAGAAGAACCTGGTGCAGACGTGATCAGTGCTGGGAACGACCCAGATGTCTCCATGCTTGTGCAGGTCAGGAGAAGTGATCACTGCAAGAGAAAGCTTCATTTTAAGGTCCATCACATGACCAACAATTGTGCAGATCAATTGCTCCAGCCACTGAGGAGAGAATCGGGCAGAAGAGATTTTTGGGGACGCACACACGCACTGAGCTTTGTTTAATTATTGCTTGATTTGGCCCATCTCAAAATATTTCATTACCAGGGACCCCCATGAAGCAAAGATTTTAGTTAAAAATGTTCGCTTTAAAATATATATATATTCAAAGAGTTGCACAAATGTTCATGATTATTCAAAAATACCAGATCTACAAGCTCATAGCACGGCACTCTGTGCCACGCTATGAGCTTGTATATCTGCTATTTTTGAATAGCAAAAGCATAAAATAATGGTTTAAGTGGCTACACAGATGCGTTCCCGGTCTTAAAGGACGACTTCACCCATCTTCAACCTATCTTCATTATAATAGATCCTCACTAATGCTCCTGATGAAATTGTGTAATTTTTTTCTACTCAGTCTGTGTCTCATAGGAGGGCTGTGGACACTTCAGAAACCCGTCTACCAGTGACATCATCGTTAGGAAGGTTTTCTTCTTTCTTCGATATTTACAGTTTTATTTTGATTTGTATTAACGCGAGAACAATGGCTTCCATTGTATAGCATGCTAACTTTCAAGGAATAGAAAGCCTGTAGTTTCTATTAGCTTGGATTCCCCATCGATGATGTTACTGGTAGACGGGTTTCTGAACTGTCCACAGCCCTCCTCTGAGACACAGACTGAGCAAACAAAAATGGAGCCATATTATAATGAGCATTAGTGAGGACCAATTCTATGAAGACAGGTTGAAAATGGGTGAAGTGTCACACCCTCTGCCTCTGCCAGTCTGTGTCACACCCATTTGCCCAGTGCCCTGATGACTACTTTGTTTCACCTGTGTTATTCTCCTCACCTGTTCCCATTCCCCATTCAGTGCTTAGTCTATTTATAGACCCTATGTTTGCCTGTTTGGTTGCTGTATTATATGTTTGCTTTACGTGTCCGATTGACACTGCCCTGCTGTAAGGTGTACCTAAGTTATCTTCAGTAAAAACCCTTTACGTTTATCCCTCGAGTCCTTGTATTCTGCATATACCTTACCATATACCTTACCTGGTTTTCGAGAGTCCTGACATGAAGTCGTCCTTTAAGGGGTTAATATAGGATTGAGCGATTTGGAAATCTTGCAGCATCACAAACTGCAGGATAATCTTATGAGTTTCTCTTATAGGATGATCTTAAACATGCACACACTACAAGATTTTAAAATAATGGGGCATCACACACTACATTGGGTAGTTGGGAAAAACCAAAAAGGTGAAGTGATGTGGTTGTTTACCTTCACATAAGGCAATGCACTTCAGATTACGACTCTGCAGGAACTGTGGTTGTTGCCCTTTCTTCTGTGACTGCAAATGGAGAATATGAAAATTAACCACAGGAGCCCAGCATCCCTTTTCTGAGCAGGTCATACTAGGCAAAATGGATGAAAATAGAAACATATTTGGCAGAATTAGCAGCTCTATACGAGCTCAAGCTAATTGTGAGCTTGTAGATTGGCTATTCTCACTACTTTTGATTCACACTCTTGTATGATGAAATAGGGCATTAAATGGCAAATAAAACATTCAAAGGTTGACATTTGGAGATACAAGGTTTCTGCCCGACAGCGACAATAAACATCCTAATAATCAACATTAATCCAAACATAATTGAAGTAAAGTACCCCATATGAAGTACAGATTAGTGATGTGTCGGTCATGATCGATCCGTTCATAAGAACTAGTTCTTTGCCGTGAGCGTGAACGAACACGTTCATGACTCGAAACTGTTGCGTTCACGATTTCGTTCATGCCCCCCCTCCCCCGCACACCGCACACACGACGGGCGGGCTGTTATTCCTCCCGCGACAGACAGACCATCAGACAGACAGAAAGCCTGCTGTAGAGTTTTCCAGTATAGACATGCATGCGTATTGCTATTTGAATTGAAATAGGTAGCCTACTGTTGTTCCTGGACAAAAGACAGATAGTGTTAGCACCACATTTAAGTATCAAAAGAAATAAATATGCATGGTCCTAGACAAAGGACAGATAGGTCAATTAACACGTCTTAGTTTGAGTAGAAGATGCAAATAGTATGCTACAGCTACTATTCATGAAGTTAATAGTAGTTAAAGACATGGCTGGAAATCGATAGTCATGTGAATGTACTGACTTGGGCTGCTTTGCATAAAATTATTATTATAAATAATTATCGACAAATAAAAATAACTTTACATTATATATTGCAGTAATTTATTACTTCTACACATTATATTACAAAGAAGATGGTGCAATTAGATCGTGAATGACAGTGCTGTGTTTCTGTACAGACTGTGCAGTCATGTCAGTGGGATCAGATGCACACAGTTGCATGCAGTTAGCGTAGCGCATCGCATACGCTCCGCCGGGACCGGAAGCGCTACTGAACGAGAACGTGAACGAATCATTTGAACGAATCTTTCCCGTGAACGTGAACGAAATCGTTCGTTCACCGTTTTTTTTTCACTATGTTTTTCCCACCACTAGTACAGATTACCTGCAGATGTAAGTTGGTCTTGCTGCTTGCCGTATTTTCGTCTTTCGAAGTCACTTTTTGTTGCTTTTTGTTCATCCCTGTTCAACGAAAAACAACAACAACAAAAAATGTAAAACACTGTTGCTTAAAAACTGCAGTGTTTGATTCCCATGTGGCACCATCTTAACACTTACAGTAATGTGCTATAGCGGTGTTTCTCAAACCACTGAGTGCAACATCAATAATAAAACAAAGTTTTATTTGTTGATTGGAGAATGCTGCAGTGTTTAGTCTGTACTCTTCTACTCACTGGTTAACAGTGTAATACATTAATATTACTGTAATATCATTACTTTCCCCAGTAACGAGTAGTGTAATTTGTACCTTTTGCCAACACAGTATTATTACACATTACTGAGCAAAGTAACTCGTTACAATGAACTTAATTCGTTTTTGTTTCTGATTTCAACCGCAACGTATTGAAATGACATGTATTATTTGTTGAAGCATATGTAACGGTTTGAGAGACTTCAATGTGTTTTGTAGCCTACTGCTGTTTGGTATACTTTTGGCAATTATTGTTCCAAAATATGGAATATGCAGAACAACAGTAAAAGTAAAGTAACATAAAATGTAATATAATATATTACTATTGATACCAAGTAATAAGTACTATAATATTATAACTTTTTTTTAAAATAAGTAATAAGTAACATATTAGCCTTCCTGAGTAATATGCCCAACACTAAGTAAGAAGGTCGGGAGTGGCTTATTGTCGGTATCAGCCGATAACACACAGGAGTCTATCCCCGGTACAATGCGCTAGACTCCTGGGTTGGCGGTGCCCGGGATTGAACCCATGACCTTGTGGTCTAGCGGCGAGAGCTCTACCGACTGAGCTACCCAGACACAAAACACTGCTGGTCAATAAATACATAGGAATGGAATAAATGATGCTACAGTGTCCATCTACAGTATCCACTACTAGACCGCCACTGGGCACTAGCAGCGGCTGAGTGGCTCAGTAGGTAAGGTTCCTGGTCGGTGTGATACCCGGCTCCCCCCTGGGTTACTGTCCAAGTGTCCTCGAGCAAGACACCGAACCTCTAACTGCTCCCGATGAGCAGGTTGGTGTCTTGCATGGTTTTCTCTGCCGTGTGTGTGTGTGTGTGTGTGTGTGTGTGTGTGTGTGTGTGCGTGTGCGTGTGCGTGTGCGTGTGCGTGTGCGTGTGCGAATGGATGGATGGATGGATGGATGATACAGGCGTTTACCACAGTAGAGCACTTTGGCAAGATACTGAATGAATGTCATTTAGATAGCATGTTGTTTACACATCCAACAGTCCTGACATGTCCTCAATCCACGGAGGAGGAAGATAAGCTCCCCATCCTCCGTGAAGAAGTTGTGACAGCAGTCCGAGCACTGAAAAAAGGAAAATCAGCCGGAGTGGACAACATCCCAGCAGAGCTCGTACAAGCGGGGGGAGAAGCCATGATAGACACCCTCACCATCCTGTGCAACAAAATCTGGCAGAGTGGTGAGTGGCCTACATCATGGACCCAGTCACTCATCATCACACTTCCGAAGAAAGGCAATCTCCAACTGTGCCAAAACTACCGCAGTAACCACACCATCAGTCTTATTAGCCATCCCAGCAAAGTCCTACTGAAAATAATACTAAATAGGTTAAACCTCAAGCTGAACTGATCATAGCTGAAGAACAGGCTGGATTTAGGGCAGGGCGGAGCACCACAGAACAGATTCAACTTGAGAATCATTTGTGAGAGATACCACATGTTCATAGACTTCAAGAAAGCCTTTGACCGGGTATGGCATGCTGCGCTGAGGGCGAACATGAGGAAATATAACATCAACCCTAACCTTGTCACAGTCATTCAACATCTGTACAACAAAGCTACCAGCGCAGTTCTCTACAACGGAGCTATCAGGACAACAATTGGAGTGCGCCAAGGATGCCTTCTCTCTCCCATTCTCTTTAATGTATTTCTGGAGCGTATCAAGATGGGTGCCCTGGCAGACCATGAAGGAACTGTCAGCATAGGAGGCAGACCAATCACCAACCTCTGTTTTGCGGATGACATTGATGGGCTAGCTGGAGAAGAAAAAGAACTGGCCAGCCTAGTTGAAAGGCTTGATACCACCTCCCGAGCCTATGGAATGGAAATCCATGCAGATAAAGCCAAAATGATGACCAACAACAACAATGGCATCCGCTCAGACATCAAAGTCAATGGACAGGCACTGGACACAGTGTCTAGCTTCAAATACCTCGGAGCAATCGTGTCCGATGAGGGATCCAAACGGGAAGTCCTTGCCAGAATTGCTCAAACAACTGCTGCCCTGGCGAAACTCAAGCCCATATGGAAAGACAAAAACATCAGTCTGGCATAAAAAATGAGACTAATGCGCTCACTTGTCATCTCAATCTTTCTATACGCTTGTGAAACTTGGACCCTTACAGCAGAGAAGAATACAGAGCATGGAGATGAGATGCTACAGAAGACTCCTACACCCAACATGTCACCAACGAGGAAGTCCGGCAAAAGATCAGCCAAGCCATCGGCCCACATGATGACCTGCTTACAGTACTACTGTCATAAAGCGAAAACTGAGGTGGTACGGACACATCAGCAGATCCTCAGGCCTTGCAAAGACCATCCTGCAAGGCACCGTACAAGGTGGCAGGAGACGAGGGAGACAGAAGAAAAGATGGGAAGACAACATCGGAGAATGGACTCACTTGAAACTCAGTGAGGCAATGAGAGCTGCCGAGGACAGAGAGGGATGGAGAGAGCTGGTCAACAGATCATCTGTGGTGCCCCAACGACCCTCCGGGGTTATAGGATAGGTGAAGGTGAAGGTTGTTTACACAGATGCTAGGTTCATGGTTTACCTGGTATGTTATTTAGCCCATTCAATCCGGGAGCGCATACTGTGTCATTTTTAGCTATAACCATTATTTTATACTTTGGGCTATTCAGAAATAGCAGATATACAAGCTTGTAGTGTGACATCGAGCTTGTAGATCTGATTTGTTTTGAAAAATCGTGAACATCTGTGTAAATCTTTGAATGTATATGTTTTTTAAAGCGAACATTTTTTACAAAAATCTTTGCTTCTGGGGGTTCTACAAATGTCTTCTAAATCCTAACAGTTTTTTTATCTTCTATTGCTATTGCTAGTTGTTCTCAAAATCTTTCATGTAGAGGACCCCCAACATTATATGTATTTGTCTGTGGACCACTGTCTCAAAATATTTTGTTCCAGGGACCCCCAGAAGCAAAGATTTGAGTTAAACATGTATATATATATATATTTGCACACATGCATGTTCACAAATTGTTCTTTCAAAAATAGCAGATATACAAGCTCATAGCGTGGAAGAAATCTAAAGTGACACAGATGCGTTCCCGGATTGAACAGGTTAGATAGGATGTTGTTTAAGACAGATACCAGGTTCATGGTTTATCTGGTATCCTGTAGGTTCTTGAGGCACTACACTGACAGCAGACCAGTTTGAGATCCAGTAATTCACACACCAGGCCCAGTCAGGCACGTGCACACATAGACATGAAAGGGGGCTCGAGCCCCTGCCCTTTTACCCGTAGGTAAAAAAGTGCCCTCTCCAGACTAGAAAAAATAATCCCCAAAAAAGAAATTTCAACTGCCCCTAGCGGCCTAACGGTAAAGGTCATTACACACCGGCGAATATGCGAATATACGCAAAATTCGGACTCGTTCCGAATAATTAAAAGACGCTTTTTCGCTTTTTCGCTCCATGTAAGCTTGCATTGACTTTATAAGGTTTTTAAAAAAACGTATTATTCGCATGAAAAATTCGCCCCCGGTGTGTAAGGGTCCTCTCATTCCCCCCCTCTGACACACAAGTGGAGGCACGCATTGCTGCTTGTCTGGCTGACATCTCGGAGTGGATGTCGACGAACCACCTGAAGCTCAACCTGGACAAGACCGAGCTGATGTTCCTCCCGTGGAAGGGCTGTCCGCACCGAGACATGGCCATCACCATTGATAATGCTGTGGTGACGTCAACTCGGACTGCGAAGAATCTGGGTGTGACCTTGGACGATCAACTGTCGTTCTCGGCTAACATCGCATCAGTGACACGGTCCTGCAGATTCCTCCTCTACAACATCAGGAGGATTCGCCCCTTCCTCACCGAGAAGGCAGCCCAGGTGCTCATCCAGGCTCTTGTCATCTCCCGCCTGGACTACTGCAACTCCCTCCTTGCTGGTGCTCCGGCATCAGCCATCAGACCTCTGGAGCTTGTTCAGAAAGCTGCGGCTCGTCTGGTGTTCAACCGCCCCAAGTTCTCCCACACAACTATCCTTCTTCGTTCTCTGCACTGGCTCCCCGTAGCGGCTCGCATTCAGTTTAAAACCCTGGTGCTAGCCTATAGGGCAGTGAAAGGAACAGCTCCTTCTTACCTCCGGGCTATGGTCGTTGCCTACACCCCTGCCCGACCACTTCGGTCTGCCACCTCGGGCGAAAATCGGCGATCAAAAACTGGCAAAATTGGCCGTTTTCAAGATGTTTTGGCCACTATCTCTGGAACGGAAGGTCCAATCTGCTCAGTTCCAAGCTTGTTGGATGCGTGACTTTGAGGACATTAAACATGCAATGACACCTTTTCGGGTTATTTGGGTTTTCGGGCCTAAAAGTATGGTAATTGTTCGGTGCCCTTTTGAAATTCCAGACCCTTCCCCTCCAAATCCCTCTGCACTGCACGTCCCTGGACCCAGTTGTAAGAGCATCATTTCCCCTCGTATTTTAATCACCATTGGCTGCGGGCCAAATGAATGGCCAAGCAGGCCAGGCCATCGGGAGATTGGGGACAGTTCCCGGGGGCCCGTGTCACATGTCCCACCATCTGTGTGTGTGTCTGTGTGCGTGTGCGTGTGCGTGTGCGTGTGCGTGTGCGTGTGCGTGTGCGTGTGTGCGTGTGTGCGTGTGTGCGTGTGTGTGTGTGTGTGCCAGCTGATTACCTGAGTAGCCAAAGGATATGCTTGACATGGGGCTGAGATATATGCCATTCCCATAGATGGCGCCGTGCATCTGTACAACACAAACATAACGAGAAGTAGTGCATGTATTATAGACAGTGGTGTAAAGTAACTAAGTACATTTACTTAAGTACTGTACTTAAGTACAATTTTGAGGTATTTTTTTACTTTACTGGAGTATTTCCAATTTTCGGTGCTTTTACTTCTACTCCACTACATATCAGAGACAAATATTGTACTTTTACTCCACTACAATTATTTGACAGCTTTAGTTACTATAGTTATTTTGCAGATATAAATTATTATATTATAAAACATACATTAACCACTTTATCCCTATTTTATACCTAGGCTATTCGAAAATAGCAGATCTACAAGCTCACAACGCATCGCATCGCGACGCGTTGTGAGCTTGTAGATCTGCTATTTTCAAACATTTTTGTACTTTTACTTTTGGTACTTTAATTAAGTATAGTTTGATGCCAATACTTTGGTACTTTTACTCAAGTAACATTTTGAAAACAGGCCTTTTACTTGTAACAGAGTATTTTTATATTGTGGTATTGCTGCTTTTACTAAAGTAAAATATCTGAGTACTTTGTCCCCCTCTGAATATAAAGAGACTAACCATTACGTCCACTAATCACAACCTCAATTCAATTGGACTAATAATACTGGATCAATGGCTTTCAAACATTTTGTGTCCAAATGAAGGCACACCTTTTATTTATATCTGTGCAAAACAGCATCCGTTTACTAGTGCCAAATAAAAGGTTTAAGGCCTATATCAAACATTAACAAACAAAAGAAGAAAATAGCAATATCTACAAGCTTGTACATCTGCTATTTTTGCAGGGGGGTCCCTAAATTATTGTGTGGGTCCCCAGATGATTAGCTTAATGTGCAACATTGTTTTCTCACTCAACAGTAAACAAACCAACATACAGTATAAGTGTATAGGCTACAGGGTATCTGCACATTTCTAAAAAGACAATTTAATGACTTGTAAGATCTTTTTAATACCAAACTGGCCAAATTGTCAAATATTACGTAAGAAAGAGGCAAAGATTGTGAAAATAGCCAAACTACAAGCTCACAGTTGTGAGCTTGTAGATCGGCTATTTTCACAATATTTATCTTTGGGAACCGAATCAAAATAATTATGCCTACGATTCCAAGTGCTTGTCAGGGTGGGGGGTCCCCAGTTCTAATATGATCATTTTGGGGGGTCGCGGCCTGAAAAGTTTGGGAACCCTTGTTTTAAGAGTACACCTACACAAATGATGTGATTTTGGTCACATAATGCACGGTACCTGTAGTCTGGTATTGGAGGCCACCACCAGTCCATTCCTCAGTATAGAATGCCAGTTCTCAATGTGTGATCCACTAAACACAACAACAACAACAACAACAACAACAATAACATTAGCTCTAAATAACAATAGCATTTAAACACAGAAGACCCTATCTTAAACTTGGAAACCTTGTAAGTTCAAAACCGTTCCTTTTTTATCATTATATTAAAACAAAATGAAAGGTAGGGTAGATTTTCTTTGGTTAAAATAAGTGTTAAATAGTTCTATATTCTGATAGTAAACTACACTTGCTATAGAGTGTTTGTTCAGTAGCAGGAGTCTCCATGTCTCTCCAGCTCTTTACTAACCAGAAAATGCATTTTCAGGTCGGGATACCTATTTTATCCAATCAGGATATAGAACTCAGTCAGGGTACAGATTAAACTCTTTTTGATAACATTTGAAGGAGTAATATCAAAACATGTGTTTTACATAGGTCGGCCTCCTGGTGGTGCTGTAAAAGGCAGATGCAGGGCAAATGCAGGGCATAGGTTATTGTGCTTATTGTGAAAAAAGAAAAGTAAGACCTGTGTAAGAACATAATGGCATTTATTATGCATTTTATCGAGTGGATTTGTTCTTTGTTACCATTCCAGTGTGTTTGGAAATGGGAAGGCATTAAGCTGATCAGCATCAAGGCTTCTACTTCTACTACTACTGTCTACTATTGTCCCAAATCAAATGTTCTTCACATCACAACCTATTCAGTAAAGATGTTTCCATCTACATTTAGTGGGTGAACACCTTTAATATCATCTCTGTCGGGTGGAAACCTCATACGTCCAAAACTGTAACTTTTCAGGATTCAAATAAAAAAATAGCAAAAGTATCAGATCTGCTATTTGTGATGCTTTTGTGTGACGCTGTCGCAAGTAGGGCGTTAATTTATGGGAAAAAAATACTAAACGTTAGAATATGGAGATATGGAGACAGCAACGGTATGATACTTCAAAATGTGCATAAAAATATGTTTATGCAAACACAGCTGATGACAAGTTAGCCCCCAGCCAAGGCTGTGCAAAGGCCTCATCCACATGCATGCAACCTTTATTTCCCACGATGCTTTGAAGTGCTTTCCCCCTATTTCTGGCTTATTAACCACTTATACCTTTATGTCCAAAATGGTTACTTTTCAGAAAACTGAACAAAAATCTTCAGAAATAGTAAAATAGCCAATCTACAAGCTAACAACGCAGCGTGAAGTGATGCGCTGTGAGCTTGTAGATCGGCTATTTTCACTACTTTTGTTTGACACTCTTTCTGACGAAAAACATAAAAAGTTGAACTATGGAGATATGAGGTTTCTGCCTGACAACGTCGACATACCGAATACTTCATTGACCAGGATCCCCCAAGGGTCTGTACTTGGTCCCCTCCTTTTTTCCCTCTACAGCAAATGGCTTTGCTGAAAATATCCGATCTACAAGCTCACAATGCATCGTGCTGCAATATGCTGTGAGCTTGAAGAGCTACAATTTTCGCCAAATGTTCGCCTATTAGGCTATGACGTGCCAAGAATAGGGAAGCAAGAGTTCAAGTTGTTGACCAGACCTGTATAAAGTATTATTTGTATACAAGGTAAGGTAAATGTATTATGCTCCACACGTCCTAGATTATTCTCCCTTCCCTAAAACACCCTGGACAACGATCCACACGTCCTAGACTCTTCTCCCTCCCCTAAAACACCTTGGACAACGCTCCACACGTCCCAGATTCTTCTCCCTTCCCTAAAACACCCTGGACAACGCTCCACACGTCCTAGACTCTTCTCCCTTCTCTAAAACACCCTGGACAACGCTCCACACGTCCTAGACTCTTCTCTCTTCTCTAAAACACCCTGGACAACGCTCCACACGTCCTAGACTCTTCTCTCTTCTCTAAAACACCCTGGACAACGCTCCACACGTCCTAGACTCTTCTCCCTTCCCTAAACACCCTGGACAACGCTCCACACGTCCTAGACTCTTCTCCCTTCCCTAAACACCCTGGACAACGCTCCACACGTCCTAGACTCTTCTCCCTTCCCAAAAACAATGTAAAAAAATAAAATAACTCCCTATCTAACAAAGATTTGGTGGGCCCCTAGTAACACTGAGGACCCCCTAGTGGTCCCGGACCCCCTGTTGAAGACCCCCATGGTGTATAAATTGATGGAAATGAGTTGTGTGGTGAATGTGGAACTCACTGGAAGGCAAACGTGCTGCCAAAGTGGTTCTTGGCAGCTCTGAAGTTGGACTCTTTGGCAGGCGGGCTGCTGAGCAGCAGGAACTGATGTGGCGTGTGCATGAACTTCAGTTGCTGTCGGCCGGAAAGGGAGAGGAACAGGTATCAGTTGACAACATGGACTAAAAAGCATTTGAACCAGTTTTGCCATGTCTGCTTAACCCATTAAGACCGGGAACGCATCTGTGTCATTTTCAGATTCCTTTGGCTATTCAAAAATCGCAGATCTACACGGATATGCACCGAGTGCCGCGCCACGAGCTTGCAGATCTGCTATCTTTCAATAATAGTGAAAATTTGTCTAAATCTTTGACTATATACATATTTTTAAAGCGAACATTTGTAACTCAAATCTTATTGCTTCTGGGAGATTCTACAAATGTCTTCTAAAGTGTTTTCTTTTTAAACCTTATGTTGCTATTTATTAGAGGTTCTTTCATGTCAAGGGACCCCAAAAATGTGTCCGCAGACCCCCTTCTGAAAATATTTTGTTCCAGGGACCCCCAGAAGCAAAGATTTGAGTCAAAAATGTATGTATATATTCAAAGATTTTAACACATTTTCACGATAAAAAATAAATAAATAGCAGATCTACAAGCTCATAGCACTCGGTGCAGCGCTATGAGCTTGTTTATCTGCTATTTTTGGAATAGCTCAAAGAAATCTTAAAATGATGCGTTCCTGGTCTTAATGGGTTAATAACTTTGGGCTTCTTTTTCTGTACAGTCGCTTGTAAATATTGGTAGTTTTTTTTTGGGGGGGGGGGCTTGTTTCTAAAGTGTAGTTGCTTATTTGGGCTTGCTTTAATTTTTTTTTTATATCATTCAAACCAGCGGTTCTCAAATATCTCGAATATGTATTTGACCCTCCCTAACCCCCATCTGAAATTTTTTTGTGCCAGCTGGAGCCCCGTACCAGATTTGTGTTGTTAGAATGTTTCAAAAATATTCCAAATATTCCACATTTTATTTCAAGATTTTTTGAAAATAGCAGATCTACAAGCTCACAACACGTCGCATTACGTTGTGAGCTTGTAGATCGGCTATTTTCAAATAGCCGTAGTATACAGTATAGGTTTAAAGTGCTCATGTGGCCTATTGTCGCAACTTTTGGGCTTGTTTTCCTAGACCTGGTGCCTTACTTCTCTCACAAAATCTGGCAACACTGATTTGAACAGGTGCAAATCTATGTTTTCTGTGTCTTTGCATCTTGCCAATTTAATCAGCGTTATCTGCATACTAGGGCTGAGCGATATGACTTCGAATTTTATTAAGTGAAAATAGCTAATCCACAAGCTCCAAAAATCACATTGTAGATCGGCTATTTCCGTACGCCCACCAAGTGTTATACAGGGTTAAGTGGTTAATAAGACTTGGTCAATTACGAAAATAAAATAAAAATCTATTGCAACTTTTTCGTGTTGAAAAAAAAAAAGCTCCCAAGATAATCTTGCTTCTCGATTATTTAAGATGAAGTGGGTTGTTGGTTCTAAATGTCAGCTGTGATAGTTTTTGGTTAATTGCCCAGCCCTACTGAATCCATTTTCACATGAATGACTGTGTGTCATGATAAATGTTTCAGTCAACATAATCACAGTCTTTGAATCAAGACTGTATCATTCTTTTTTTAACCGTGTTGTGACGTGTTGTGAGCTTGTACATCTGCTAAATGTTGGCCTATTTTGAGGATGCTTAGGGTTGATGTGAACTGTTAGGTTAGTGGTATAGAATTAAGCAATATTACACCAGAGGGTGTGCTTTACCGTCATTATTGGCACGCCTGTGATGCGGTCAGGAACGAGGCGAAGCCGAGTTCCGCCTCCGCATCACAGAAGTGCCAATAATGTAAGGTAAAGCACACCCTCGAGTGTAATATTGCGATTATACAACAGTTACCAACAAAACACATCCAAATGTATTCATATTGTGGAGCAATTCATAATAAAAATGTTTCGCTATTATCCGTTTCCCTGTAAAGAGAAGAGTTTTTCACTGAGACATTAAATAGCCTGAGGCACAGTCTCATCAACACAGCCGAGCTATCAATGCTTGTGCATTGGAATGAATTCCAGTAGGCTATATGCTCCGTCGTACGACCGTGTCACGTGGCCAAAATAACTGATCTACAAGCTGACAACGCGTCGCGATGGCGACGTGTTGTGAACTTGTAGATCGGCTATTTTCGCCGTGCGATACCTTCGTACGATAAAGTATAACATACACTGGACTGTTAACGAAATGGGAGTAATTTTACTTTAACACAGGAGGATATTTATAACCTTCTAACCATTGATCAACCGTAAGTCCACCAAATAAGTCAAAATTCATCCACCAACATAGTCCATTTTGCATAGCTGTTTGTTCTCCGGTGGCGGCGGTGGGTCAGGCTATGCAGGCTACTGTCTGTTTGTTTTCCTACCGTGGGACAGCGTGACTTCACAGCACAGCTGTGCGCTATATGGTCTAATCAGGTGCGGACTGCAGTGCGGAGTGATTTATTAATGTGATTAGGCCCGTGCTATGATGCTGGTTTGAAGCACGGCTAGAAAGCTATTTCAGCCAATCAGATTGCTTGGTCGGAACTACCTGTTGTATAATGTCACTTACTCTGGTGACTGGAAGTTTGACAATGTGTGACCTGTTACTGGATATCACCCTGCAAACACAAGACAGAGTGCTTAATTCAACCATAACAGCATATTCCATAACAGTGTCCATATATCATAACTCTAGTTCCATATACTTAACTGATCCAGGCTTATCCTAAACCTGCACACTCACACATATCAAATTGAACCTTACTTTTATACAGTAGCACACACACAAACAATAACATACACAATGATGCACAGGTGAAATGTAAGTAAGGACAAAAATAATTAAACCAAACTAGACTAAAACTTCAATTCAATATTCAATTAGAATATTTTTTAAACTAACGGAAGTTATGGTGGGGTCAGGTCTTATTCCTTACTAGTTATATTCTATTAACATACCCATATACATTGGTTAAAATGACCCTTTATTCATACAAATAAGGCCTGGATTATAGTTGTAATTCAATTCTTATCAGCAATGTGAACAGCAAACTCCTGTGAGTTCATGTTGTGGACTTTCAGGTTGTTGTGGTGGTTATTTCCCAGTAGGTGAAGTGTCTTACCATTGTAGCAGTGGGTGAGCCAAGGGGTCATGTCTATCCATGTGTTTCTTTATCTCTAGGTAAGGGGCCTGCGGAGACAAAGACACAAGACATTAAACATCTCCTTTCATGCTGCTTTCATATCGTCACTGTCGGTTACTGTCGGTTACAAATTACTTCATTATGCCAATAGTAAGGTGCGCTCTGATGGCCAGGCCCTTTGCTGCATGTTACTCCCCAACTAGTCTCGCGTGGCCAGACTGTTGCCTCCCACAATTTTCAAATGTTTCCGGTCATACAGTCTGGGACTCTGAAGCTCTGATCATGATTAAAATATAAAGCGGATGTGAAGCCTCCTACCCACTTTCGTTTCGTCTTTACAGTCGCGCAAATGTATCTTAATATAAATCAAAATCATCTAAGCATATATAGTTTGATGCTAAGCAGAAAAAATTAAATGTAAAGATATTTTAAAATATACGGAAGTGCCAGTTTTCTCTCTCGGATTTCGGGAGGTGTAGTTCCAGACTCTACAGTATATAGCAGATCGAAAGCCCATTAATTTTTTCCCATAGAGATTTCTGAAAATATTTACAGTATACAAATGATCTTGAGCCTGGAACCAAGCCATCCAGGCTCCGGGTGAATCATGACCATAAAACATTTGATTCTGTGTCAAATAATATTAGAATATTTAATTATATAATATACTATATTTAATAAATACCATTTTTTTTGCGGTTCAATTATATTTTTTACACAGAATCAAATGTTGTATGGTCATGATTCACCAGGAGCCTGGATGGCTTGGTTCCAGGCTTAGAATAATCTATATAAATATTTTCGGAAATCTCTATGGGAAGAAAATAATGGGCTTTCTATCTTTGGAACTGCTATGCCCTATACTTACAGTAGTTGCGCATGGGTGTCGCTCACCCAGATCTACAAGCCCACAACGCGTCACGTGTTGTGGGCTTGTAGATCTGCTATTTCGGAGGGGGGGGGGGGGGGGCGCACAAGTATAAATCAGGCAGAATTGGTAGAAACAAAGAGTGAAGGAACGTCCTCAGTGCTGTAATACCTGGGTCATCTCCCGAATAGATGTAAGGCTGTCCAGAGCTCTCATCACGCGATCATAGTCCTTTTTCTGTGAAGGGGACACAAAACAACAGAGTCAAGCGGTGCAAATGGAGCAGCATGTGTCTATTTTGAGCACCGGATGTGTTCTGCATTCTAGAAGAACTTTGACTGAACTGAAAGCTGAAAGCTCTACCTAAAATGAACTCCGCTCTAGTTCGCCCAAAGCGGATAGAATGGCAAAATACTTAGAAAATGGATTTAACGCTACTAATACTAAACGTGTTGTGAGCTCGAAGATTAAGATAATTCCGCTACTTTTACATGACACTCTTGTGCGAAGAAGTAGGACATTCATTTATGAAACATTTATTGAAATATGGATATAAAGATTTCTGCCTGAGAGCAATCTCACCAATCTCTTGTAACTGTTATTTGAGTGTTTTTAACACAGACGCAGAGTTTGGTTATATTTACATGTGTGCACTTTATATTGTTGTATTGGTGTGGTCTTTTTGCTCTTTTGTTGTGGTCTTTGGTGTCTGAGGTTACAAGGCATGAACATGTAATTTGTATTTTTTTCTGCAATACACCGTTTTATTGTTATATGTTTGGAACGATGGATAAATCCTGCATCCTTGCTAACTCTGAGGTATTTACACTGGTTTTCGACTGTACTGTACGTAGTTTTGTTGCTGTTTTCAAGAATATGTTCTGTCTCTCTCTGACCTCTAATGCAGTGGTGGAAAAAGTACTAAAATTCTTTACTTAAGTAAAAGTACCAATACTGCAATATAGAAATATATACAAGTAAAAGTCCAGAATTCAAGTAAAAGTAAAAGTACAAAAGTATTGGCATCAAAATGTACTGTAAAAGTACAAAAATGTTTGAAAATAGCAGATCTACAAGTTGTGAGCTTGTAGATCGGCTATTTTCAAATAGCCTAGGTATAAAATAGGGCTAAATTGGTTAATGTATGTTTCATAATATCATGATTTATATCTGAAAAGTAACTAGTAACTAAAGTTTTCAAATAATTGTAGTGGAGTAAAAGTACAATATTTGCCTCTGAGATGAAGTGGAGTAGAAGTAAAGGTATTGAAAATGGGAAATACTCCAGTAAAGTAAAAATTCCTCAAAAGTGTACTCAAGTACAGTACTTGAAAAAATTTACTTAGTTACTTTACATTACTGCTATCTAATGACACTTAGACAGTTATTGTACAGATTGCACTGTGGACACTGTCACTTTTCTTTGCATTGCACTGATTGTAGGCTACTGGTTGCACGGTTTGACACCGACACTGTTTTGTTTGTGAGGACACTGTAACCTGGTGTTGTTGTTGTTGTTTTTTAAGGTGTTTACTACGACAGTTTAGGTGTATACTGTTGTTCTGTACTGATGGTGCTTCTTATTGCTATTTCTTGCCTTTGTATCGCTGTATCCGACAGTACTTTCCTTACTCTGTACCTGTAACTCTTAACTGCTGTGCTGCCTCTGGGCGACTGAAATTCCCTCATGGGCAATCACTTAATCAATCAATCAATCAATCAATCAATCAATGAATCAATCAATCAATCAATCAATCAATCAATCAATCAATCAATCAATCAATGAATCAATGAATCAATCAATCAATCAATCAATCAATCAACCTATCTATCTATCTATCTACACTACAGTATCTATCTACTACCTACCTACCTACCTACCTATATATCTACAATATCTATCTACAATATCTATCTACAGTATCTATCTACAGTACCTACCTACCTACCTACCTACCTACCTACCTACCTACCTACCTACCTACCTACCTACCTACCTACCTACCTACCTACCTACAGTACCTATCTACCTTCTATCTACCTACCTACCTACCTACCTACCTACCTACCTACCTACCTACCTACCTACCTACCTACCTACCTACCTACCTACCTACCTACCTACCTACAGTACCTATCTACCTTCTATCTACCTTCTACCTACCTACCTACCTACCTACCTACCTACCTACCTACCTACCTACCTACCTACCTACCTACCTACCTATCTACAGTATCTATCTACAGTATCTATCTACAGTACCTACCTACCTACCTACCTACCTACCTATCTACAGTGTCTATCTACAGTATCTACCTACCTACCTACCTACCTACCTACCTACCTATGCTTTTCTTTTCTTTTCTTTTTTTGTACATAGTGGTATTTTTTCTTTGTATTTTTGTGTTGATATTTGAACTGTTTGGTTGCCACTATGTCTATGAAATGATTACCAAGGACCCCAACGGAAACAAGTCCGCAAGGACTTTTTTGGTCGGACCTTTTAGACAAAAGTATTATAAATGTAACTGTGTTGTTTTACATTCTTTTTGCCTATCAAATCAATCAACCAATCAAACCTACCTACCTACCTACCTATCTATCTATCTATCCCTCACAAATAAACACATAAAATAAGGTAAAGCAAGGACAGGTGAGTTTTGCAGTGTACATACCCTGGGGTTGAAGGCCAGTGTCTGGGGATCGTTGGGATCGACCACAGAGGGATATGGCTCAAAAATGACCACTTTCCTGGGCGACTCCAGAGCAGAGCGACACATGGACACTAACAGATCTACTACCTGCACAGAGAAATGAAGAAATAATGGTAAATACAAAAAAAAACATGATGTCTCTCTCTCTAGAGCAGGGGTTCGCAACCTTTTCAGGCTGTGAGTCCTGTGCCCCCCCAAAATAATCATATATGAACTGGGGACCCCCCAATATAGTCATATTTAAACTGGGGACCCCCCACCCTGACAAGCACTTGGAATTGCTGAGGCATTACATTTAGTTTGACTCGGTTCCACAGATAAATATTGCGTTGCAAGGCGTTGTGAGCTTGTTGATAAGCTATTTTCAAAATGCTTGCCTCTTTCTTACATTATTTGACAATTTGGCCAATGTTTGACCAGTTTTAATAGTATAGTGTGCTGATTACTTTTGATGCAGTAATGTTTTTATTTCATTTCTTATCTTTTTTATTTTATTAAAAAGGTCTTAAAAGTCACTTTACTGTCATCTTGCCCCCCCCAAAAAAAAAAAATCATGTGGGGTCCCCACATGATTTTTTTTGTTTTTTGGGGGGGTCCGCTGGGAGTCCCAACTCACAGGTTGAGAACCACTGCTCTAGAGCTACTGTATTTATGATGGGCTTTGAGATATCACAGTGGTTCTCGAACCATGTTCATGTCAAGGACCCCCTACATTGATTTTATTTTGGACGCAGACCCCCATTTGAAAACATGTGCCAGGGGACCCCCTTAAGACAAGATTTGTGTTTTGCCATTTGAGTTGCAACCCATTAAGACCTGGAACGCATCTGTGTCACTTTAGATTTCTTTGGCTATTCAAAAATAGCAGATCTACAAGCTCATAGCGCCGCACCGAGTGCCGCGCTACGAGCTTGTAGATCTGCTATTTTTGAAAAATCGTGAAAAAATATATTTATTCGGATTTAGATTTTTTTAAAGAATCGCCTCAGGTCATAGTCCTAATAAAAACAGACATGTAAAATGACCAGTCTAAAGGTGACTTTTAGTAGGTGCTTAAATTTTACATTAAAAAACGTATTGTTAGGGATGTCCGATATATGCAGGCTTTTTCACCAAAAGTCAACTAATTGTCAGGTAACAATATATAATAAAATAAAATAGCTATAATATTCAATGTATAATACCTAATAGATATCTAATAAATCTAATATAATACAGTGATGTTGTTTTTTCAATGAAGTGAGTCCCGGGATTCATTTGAATGAGTCCCACTATACTAATCTTAGATAAGATGTTGGCCTATTTGACAGTGCAGAAGCATAATTGCCTTTGATGCATATAACATTAACGAGCGTCAACGAGTGTCCGCTGGACACAGACAAACGCCCTCTGCAGTGCTCCAATTTGAAAGTGAATGGAGTCTGTCTCATTTATCTCCAAAAGCCCTTGAATATGATGGAATATGAGGATTACTGTGATTATGGTAAACTCACATTTCATATCACACACACACCATACAGTAAGAACTCTTGTAACTTTCACTAGTCCCCCCCCCCCATAACAAAATCATTGAAAAATTAATAAATAATAATAATAATCTGTGAATTATTTCGCGGACCCCCTGGCTATGCGTCATGGACCCCCAGGGGTCCGCGGACCCCACTTTGAGAACCGTGGCCCTAAAGAACAGATCTTCAAGCTAACAACACGTTGCATCACTGGAATAACCCAGAGAAAAGTTAGCTTGAAGATAAAAAAACATCCCGGCAAGCAACACTGTCATGCGATGGCATATAAATTGTGCTTTATCTGCATCATTTCTCACTGGGAAACCATTTCTTTCTATCTTCAGCATCCAATGTCACACTGCCTTTTCATAGAAGGTGTTCATTTCACAACCGTGTGCGAGACTTAACCCTGTCATTTTTTTATTTCTTTGGCTATTCAAAAATAGATCTACAAGCTCATCGACACACTGTACACGTCGGACTTTAAGTACAACTCTGAGTCCTGTTTCATTCAGAAATATTCTGATGATACAGCCATTGTGGCGTGTGTCAAGGATGGGCAGGAGGAGGAATACAGGGACCTGACAAAGGCCTTCGGGGAATGGAGTGAAAGGAACTGCCTCCTACTAAATACCACCAAGACTAAGGAGATGGTGGTGGATTACCGGAGGAACAAGCCCGCTCTTCCTCAGCCTGTCAACGTCCAAGGGACAGCTATTGAGCAGGTACAGTCCTACAAGTACCTGGGAGTTCACCTGGATGAGAACCTGGACTGGGCTCTGAACACCGATGTTGTCTATAAAAAGACACAGAGCAGGCTCTTTTTCTTGAGGAGGCTTAGGTCTTTTGACGTGTGCAGCAGAATGCTGCATATGTTCTACCAGTCAGCAGTGGCAAGTGTCCTGTTCTATGCTGCAGTCTGCTGGGGAGGCAGTGTGATGGACAAGGATGCTAAGCGGTTGAACAAACTGGTGAAGAAGGCGGGCTCAGTACTGGGAGAGAGGCCGGACTCACTGGAGGCTGTTGTGGAGAGATGTATATGTTACAGGTAGATTGGCATTCCAGGTAGAATGGAAAATAAGCGCTTGTTTTCACCACCCGTCCGCCCCCCAGGCAATTCTGTAGAACCAACGCCAGAGGGCAATGCAAGCCACACATGAGTCCCACACCACACACGCACGCATGCACACGCACACAAACGAGCACGCACACACATACGCGCACATGCACGCGCGCGCACACCCGCGAACAAGGGGGCGAGACTTAGGAGGCGGGGCTGGCGGGCTATGTTAGTGCAGTGAGTGGCAGTTGGGGCAAACGCAGTCCCCACAACATCATTTACTATTCTGTGCCTATCGGTACATAACTCGGACGGCGCTTAGTCGACTAGGAGACCATCGGCCGGTCGTCGCGGGCACTCGCGCCTGGAGGCGCTCGGGCGCGACTCCTTGGCCTCAAGGTCTCCTTAGTCGGAGCGCCTCCGTCATGGTCCAAAACTATACTTTATCGGCGAAAAAATTGTCCGCGGTTGTTTGAAAAAGTAATGTCCCGAGCGGGAGTCAAACCCAGACTCCCAGTGATAGTGGATGGGGAGTCCAATGATTTTCGAAGTGCGCCACTGAGGCCAGTAAGTATGTATATTCATGTTGTCGTTCTCGTCGTCCTCGCATCGCAGCCCCGCCCCGAGCCTAAAAACAAGCGCTCCACTTCCAATCTACCTGGAATGCCAATCTACCTGTGACATATACACAAGAAGAGCAGGGCCATAATGGACAATGTGGGTCATCCTCTCCACAACATCCTGGCAGGACAAAAAAGCAGTCGTAAGGACCTGTTCCGTTCATTGCCCTGCAAGAACGATCGTTTTAAGAACACTTTTGTTCCAACAGCAATCAGGCTCTTCAACTCCATGACCAGCCGCTAGGCCTATGAACTGGACTAATGGACTAATGGTCTTAGTTTTTAGTTAATTATGGGTCTATGTGCAATGACAATGACAAAGGATGATTTTTATTCCCAGTGACACCTTTTAAATGCTTTTTTATGCTTATTTCATAATCTTTTATATTTGTCTTCTCTCAGTTTTAACCTGTGCCCCCCCCCTTTTTTGTGATGTGTTTTTAACTAACCTTGCCTGTATGAGCTATGGGATATCTGAATTTCCCCTCGGGGATCAATAAAGTATCTATCTATCAATCTATCTATCTATCTATCTATCGAGTGCCGCGCTATTTATTTTTTTAATCGTGAAAATGTGTGCAAATCTTTGAATATATATCTTTTTAAAGTGAACATTTGTAACTCAAATCTTTGCTTCTGAGGATTCTACAAATGTCATGTCAAGGACCCCCAAAATCATATGTATTTGGCCGCGGACCCCCATCTCAAAATATTTTGTAATAGGGACCCCCCAGAAGCAAAGATTTGAGTAAAAAATGTTCCCTTTAAAAATATATATATTCAAAGATTTGCAAAAATGTTCACGATTAAAATAAATAAAATAGCAGATCTAAAAGCTCATAGCGCAGCACTCGGTGCCGCGCTATGAGCTTTTACATCTATTTTTGAATAGCCAAATAAATCTAAAATGACACAGATGCCTGTCATTTTTATTGATGGTTCAATATTTATAAAAACCCCCACACACACACACACACTTAAAGGTAGGGTAATTCATATTCCTTTGTTAAAATAAGTGTTAAATAACTATATATTCTGATAGTAATCATTTCTATAGTGTTTGTGTGCAGTAACAGGGGTCTCCCTGTCTCTCCAGCTCTTTAATTTGATCCAATCAGGAGAGAGAACTCATGACACTCTTGTACGACAACGCAGAGCATTAATTTACAAATAAAAACATTTAAAAAAATGAAATATGGAGATACAAGGTTTCTGCCCGACAACAACAATATCAAATACAAATGCAACCAGAATCCTCTCTCTAGGAAAGAATGTACCTACAGCAAGGGTTCCCAAACTTTTCAGGCCGTGACCCCCCAAAATAATCATATTTGAACTAGGGACCCCCCACCCTGACAAGCACTTGGAAGTTGAGGCGTTACATTTAGTTTGACTCGGTTCCACAGACACATATTGTGAAAATAGCAGATCTACAAGCTCACAACGCCTTGCAATGCGAGGCGTTGTGAGCTAGTAGATCTGCTATTATAAAAAATAATTGCCTCTTTCCTTGGTAATATAAAACAGTGGTGTACAGCATATGTACAAGCTCTCAGCGCGTCAAGAGCTTGTACATCGGCTATTTTTGAAAATATTAGAAAAATATTTAAAATATTTGGAACATTTTTTTTTATCATTTTGAATCTTCTCTTCTGGGGGTCCCTGGCAGAAAACATTTTCAGATGGGGGTCCGTGGCCAAATATATCAATTTGTGGGTCCTTGACATAAAAAAGTTTAAGAGCCACTGACCTAAAA
>NC_137608.1:1496165-1753665 GCF_963280865.1 Gymnoscopelus braueri
ATATAATAATGGAATCTACCATGCCAGGAGGATTGCTTTAATATGTTCTGATGGAAACGGTGCCCTACGAGCGCTACTTATTAACAACTATCACACAACTACTACTTACTTACAAACCATACATTATTAATTAAGGGCTTATTGAGAGAAAAACCCTAATAGCTTATCAGGTAGTGACTAGAATAAGACATGCTAAATTAGGAGCTATAACTAGTTAATTACTAACACAGAACTAATACAGTACTGTAGATGACTAATAATCACAATAACAAGCAACTAATGTCTGGTTAATAATATTAACCACACATTAACCACACATATTATGTGTACCTTAACACATCCACCGCCAGAGGTTAATCTCATAATGTACTCACCAGTGCCAAGGTGTTTTTGTTGTTTTTTTGTTTTTTTCATGTCGCCATAGATCTTGTTAAAATCCTTAAGATTGAGCCGTGAACGGTCTGTTTACATCCGCGAGATCTCCCTGTATCTCCCAGTGAAAACCACGTGTCAAACGGGGCATCCATGTTTGAGTTAGAGCGGATTACGTTAAACAGTGAAATGCGAGGAGAAAAAACTACAGGAAGAGAATTGAGTTTCAGTTTCGTCTGTAGAATGGGAGCGGGCGTGATCGTCGAAACCGGATCCCAAATAATTCTATTTCCTGTCATCAAACCGGAAACGGAAGTGGATAAAAAAAAATCCGAAAGTGCACCCGGACCGCGCATGCGCGAAAAGACCGCAGCCCGTAGGACTACGGGCTCGGCGCTTAACCGTTGGATTTAACGGCCCGTAGAACTACGGGCCCGGCGGTAAAGGTGTTAAAGTGTTATTGAAGAAATAAGAATGACTGGGTAACAACTACCTAATATTATAAGAGAAGGATTGGACACAATGCACACAATGAAACACAATGAAACACAATGAAACACAATGAAACACAATGAAACACAGTATAGTAAATACCTGCTCTGACATTACTGGATAAAGACAGGCCATGCTGTTTTGGTTATTATTACAAACCTGACCTTTGAAACATTGACAAAACATATAAGGCATACTAATGATACCAACCTGGCGTACCTGTTTTGGCCATGTCATTATAGATAAAAAAAAAAAAAGCTTTTCAAAAGTCAAACAGCTAGCATTGTGAGCTTGCAGATCTGCTATTTTCACTGTATTTACAAATAGAGCTTAAAGCAGTAACTCCCAAAGACCCCCAGGGGTCCTTGGGGGGTACCAGGAGGTCCCCAGCAAAATGAGTTAATATAGCTTCACAATGATTTTAATCACTTTAACCATAATAAAACATAGCAGATTTACAAGCTCATAGCGCAACGCGAGAAATCATGAAAATGTGTGCAAATCTTTGAATATAACCTATATATATATTTTTTAAGCAAACATTTTTTAACTCAAATCTTTGCTTCTGGGGGGGGTCCCTGGAACACAATATTTTGAGATGACGGTCCGCAGCCAAATACATCATTTTGGGGGCCATTGAAATGAAAATGTTTTAGAACCACTGATATAGCATATTCATATGCTTTTCAGAAAACTGATTTAGAAGACATTTAATTCAGGAGGGAATTAAGCTACTGCAGCTGGAATGAAGTGAGAGCAAAGACAAACATTTACCTGGACCAGGAAACCTCGGTCTCTGATTGGAATGGATTTGGCACTGTTGTTTGGCTACAAAAAGTGAGGGAGATGGAAACGCCATTAGTCAGTGAACACACAGGCAATGTTAGCCTCCACAAGCAGGGAGGCAGCATTTAGACAGTGGTGGAAAAAGTACTCTAATGTTTTACTTAAGTAAAAGTATCAATACTGCAATGTAGAAGTACTCTGTTATACATGTAAAAGTCTGGAATTAAAATTTTACTTGAGTAAAAGTACAAAAGTATTGGTATCAAAATGTACTTAAAGTACCAAAAGTAAAAGTAGTAAAATGTTTGAAAATAGCAGATCTACAAGCTCACAACGCGTCGCATCGCGTCGCGTTGTGAGCTTGTAGATCGGCTATTTTCTAATAGCCTAGGTATAAAATAAGGCTGAAGTGGTTAATGTTTTATAATGTAATAAATCTGCAAAATAATTATTAACTAAAGTTTTCAAATAATTGTAGCGGAGTGGCGCGCGCGCGCACACACACACACACACACACACACTTACACACACACACACACGTGTTACTATTGCCATTTTTAATCGTAAGCCTAAAGCCAAAAAACTGTAGATCTACAAGCTCACAACGTGTATAAATCAGGCATAACTTCAACCATCCTAATCCCTAAACCTATAGCCTCTAAATGCCTAATCCTAACCCTAACCGAATATTGTCCTAATTGTTTTAACAACACACACACACACACGGAAGCCGTTTCCTTATCCACTATAGACCGGAATTGCAACCTGCAAAGCAAATTGATCCCAGTCTACTCTACTTTGACACAAACCGATCTATTTAGTTCACATTATAGATAAACAAACTACCTCACAGTGGTACTGGTTACAACAATGCTTATGTAACTATTAAAAACATTAATAATCTAGTGATGGCTGTTAATTGTGGCCCGGGAGTTGATTGATTGGACCATAAAAGTGTCAACACTCTTTCTGTGCTTGTTAGTGCTCTCTCTAATAAACAAGTACGACGCGCGAACGCAGCCCTATTTTTAGTGTCAACACTCGTTCTGTGCTTGTTAGTGTCTCTAATAAATGAATGCATTAAAACAGCCACATGTTTGATGTTTCTCAGACACACCTTCCCTGTTTGTACACACAGACCAGAAATGTTCAACCACTTGGCTTCACTAGAGGTTGGATACTCACCGCAGGCGGCGTGGCGAGCGATGGGGCCAGGATACCGATAAGCCCTGAGGTAAGAGAGAGCCGTCGGCCCGGCCCGTCGGGCGTCGGGTCCTTGAAGATGTCCACCTTCATGATTGAAGTAGGGAAGCAAAGCAAAGAATTGACTTTCTTCACTGTCGGAGATCTTTTGTGGCTAGTAGACAGATTCTTATTTTTATTTCATTTGTTTCACTTCTGTGATTATGAGTGTTGAACCCTCTTTTTTCCATCTACACCAAATGTCCTCGGCTAACGCTCCCCCGATAATATGCATGCTGGGTTAAAGTCACAACTGCTGTAACAACTGGACAGTTTGTTCAAAGATCGTTGGTCAACCACTCGAGAGACTCCTATGCATCTACATAATAACAGAATACTAAGGTTGGCAAGGAATATTACTTCAAACACTAGCCATGTTTTGAATGGAGAATATAAGTTAGCTACCTTCAAAAAGGAGATACAAAAAATTCAGACTGCACAAAACAATAAGTTCAGACTGCACAAGTCCTTTGTTCAATCAGTCGATTTTAAGGCTACCTTTGGAACCGGGCCAAGGGACAGTAAAACAATGTTCTGCTCTTGTCTTCATGTTTCTATGTATGCGATTCATTTGTTCTTTTGTATTATGTCAAATGTGTGTCTTAAGTGTTGCATACAAGGCTGCTGTGTCAAATAGGCTATACGCACGGCAGCCATATTGGAAATAAATTGGGCCTCTTCGTTCACATGTGCTACCAATGATACTAATGCAAGCTCTGTTCCATTAGGGACTCCCTCGTTCTTTGGTGTGGCGCCCAGGTGGCGCCTAAACCCTAACCTTTAACGTCACAGAAACTATGCCTAACCCTAACCTCACAGAAAATGTGAGTCCGGTTCCATTCTGGTCAAATATTCTGGTGCTGATATTGTGCATGTTGGCTCACTGGAAACACTCTGCTCAAAATGTGGGTCCAGGGACGCTCATGGTTCCTTGAAGGGGCTCCAAATGGACCCTTATGGGTGTGTAACTCTGTACAAAATGGAACCAAATGGACCCCGTAAGGGTCCATTTGGTTCCATTTGTACACTCTCAGAGTTATGGGGGTCCTTGATATAAAAAAATAATAATTTGACAACCACTGTGCTCCACTAAATGGAACAGAGCCTTCATTAGTATCATTGGTAACACCTGTGAAGGAAGTAACTAAGACGCCCAATTTCTTTCCAATATGGCTGCTGTGCATAGAGCCTATTTCAGGGAACGCTGAGAGTAAAGTCATAATATGGTATTGTTTCGTATCATACCTTGCCCATCTTGGTGCTGCTAGAGTAGGACCTGCTGAGCAGGCGGTGGTGGTGCTTCAGCCCGTCCATCTCCTCCGTACGGATCGAGCCAGAGCACGACCTGGTCATGGGGGTAAAGGGGGTATACTGTAAGTGATTTTTTTGTTTTTACAAGTGTTAAATAGCTCTAGTGGCCCACAGGTTGAGAACCTGTGGGCCACGGGTCAATCAATCAATCAAGCAATCAATCAATCAATCAATCAATCAATCAATAAAAAAAAAAGCGTGCTCCCTGCCTGCTGAGTGGTCGCTGGGGGGTCTTCAGTGGTCCTCCTCCTCCCCCCAGCCCGGTGGAGGAGGAGGTGCTGACGCCCCCGCTGATCCCGCCCACGCTCACGCCCCCGGGGTGGTCGGCGCAGCGCGGGTCGCCCGAGCACGAGCGGGGGAGGAGCTTGTTGTGCGGGGGCCGGAGGGGCAGCGGTGGCGGCTGCGGCTGTGGGCAGTCTTTGGGCTTGACCGCGGCGGAGCAGGGACGTCCCAGCAGGCGGTTGGGGGGCTTCAGGGACATGGGCGACGAGGAGGACGGGGAGGCGTGCTCCATGCGCGCCGCTGCATCGCTGGACAAAGACTGACCCAGGAGCCTGGAGAGGGGACCAAGGGGTTAACCCATTAAGACCGGGAACGCATCTGTGTAATTTTTTTTTTTTTTTTGGCTATTGAGTGCCGCGCTAAGAGCTTCTAGATCTGCTATTTTTGAAAGAAAAGTTGTGAAAATGTGTGCAAATCTTTGAATATATATATAAATTCCGTTGTAAAAGCTCGTTGTATATCTGCTATTTTTGAATAGCCAAAGAAATGTTGTGTGTGGACAGTTCAGACCCCGCCTACCAGTGACATCATCATTTTTTATTAATGCGAGAACAATGGCTTCTAGGAATAGAAAGCTTGCAGTTTCTATTGGCTTGGATTCCCATTGATGATGTCACTGGTAGGCGGGTTTCAGCCCCCCTCTGAGACACAGAATGAGTAGACAGAAATGGTGCCATATTATAATGAGCATTAGTGAGGACCAATTACATGAAGATACGTTGAAAATGGGTGAAGTGCTCCTTTAATAAAACTTAAAAACGAGGCCTTACAAAAAAAGAAAACAAACTAAGTGAAACTGTATTGTGTGTTTACAACTAAACAACTAAGAGAAAATGTCCCGTCTCTGTCAGTATTTGACAATTTAAGCCCTGTTGTTCAAAAACTATTTTTTTTTGAAAATAGACGATGTGATGCTAGCTTGAATTTTAAACTAAAACGAACACAATAACGAATTCAAACTCATCTAAAACTAAGCATTTAAAAAAGAGAGAAAAAAAGGAAAGAAAAAAGAAAACTAAACTAGCAAACCCAATTTACAAACTAATCAAAACTAAACCGAAATTGAAAACACAAAGTCAAAACAAAATAACAACGAAAAAATAATAACGAAAAATGCTAAACTCTTAATAGCAACCTGTGTGTGGCCTTGCTGCAGCCGTCCACCTCAGTTTGTTTGACAGCGCTGGAGCAGGTGCGCCGCAGCAGGCGGTGGGACTTGGACACTCCGTCCTGCTCTGGTTTCAGCTTCTTTTTGCTCTTCACACAGCCAGGAGGAGGATAGCTGGGGGACCTGGACACACAACGCAAGAGACAGGCGCAGCATCATCAAAATGTTCCCCTCATTGTTTTTTTTTCCTCCTCTTGTTTTTATTTAGAGTAGCAATTTATTTGTTTGCCTCTTTTTCCTACCAATTTAGCAGAGGTGGAAAAAGTACTTCAGTCATTTTTTTTACTTAAGTATCAACTGCATTGTAGAAATACTCTGTTACAGGTAAAAGTCCGGAATTCAAAATGTACTTGAGTACAAGTACAAAAGTATTGGTATAAAAATGTACTTAAAGTACCAAACGTAGAAAGTACTCATTATGCAGAATGTCCCATTTCACAAGTTTTCAAATGTATAAAATGTAAAAAAAAAAAAAAAAACGTTTGAAAATAGCAGATCTACAAGCTCACAATGCGTCGCATCGTGAGCTTGTAGATCGGCTATTTTCAAATGGCCGAATTGTATATAGGGTTGAAGTGGTTAATGTATGCTTTGTAATAATAATACAAATCTACAAAGTAACAAGTAAGATTTCAAATAATTGTAGTGGAGTAAAAGTACAATATCTTCCTCAGAGATGTAGTGGAGAAGAAGTAAAAGTATTGAAAATTGGAAATACTCCACTAAAGTGTACTTAGTTACTTTACACCACTGCAATTTAGTTGTTATGCCAATTGATTCCTCCCACTGTTTTACACTGCAGTTTATACCCTACTGTGCACCTGCCAGTGAGGAGCCCCCACTGGGTCCGGCCGATATATTGGCCATTATTTGACTCCAAAAATGCCATGAATGTTCCCAAACTCAATAGATACAATGTACAGTTTGAAGTGTGTATGAGAGCAGGTGTTCTGTCTCTCTGACCTGCGCAGCGTGGAGAAGATGTGCAGAGGGGACTTGACCTTCTTGTCATTGTTCTTCTTGTTGTGTGGACAGTTGAGCTTCTCCTTGCTCTGATGTTTCCACTGCTGCGTCACGAACGTCTGCATGATCCTGACAAACCACACCACACCACACCACACCACACCACAACACAACACAACACAACACAACACAACACAACACAACACCAGCTTTCATTATGCTTTGAACAGTGCTTCATCAAAAAAAATCCACAGTTTGATATGCATCGCGTACGTTCTATTTAAACAAGAAAATTGAAATTGAAAAGTTGAAACTTGAGTATCTTGCATTCAGGGGTTTGTCTTTGAGTGAATACTTATTTAGGTACAAGCTAGTACCTAAATATTTTACCACTGCGCCTATTAGAAAGTTGACTCTAAAGTTCTTATTCATATTAAAAAGGATAAATGATATAAATTCTGCTATTAATTCACATTTAGCCTTTATAAAAGTGAAGCTCACAACTTTTCTTCTACTTTCACTATTTCAAACAGGCCTTAAGTTGTTCATTCATAAATGCACGTTTCCCCTTTTCACTACTGGCTTATACTGTAGCAAATATTACCCAAATGGGTCAATTTGGTTCCATTTGTACACTCTCATGGGGTCTAATCAAGTACTTAGTTACTAATGGCATAATACCTTACATGGAAAATGTTGCTATAGTAACCTTGGTTATTTTTGTGTTTATTCATTCTTTTTAAAACACGACAGTAATGTTACACTGTGCAGACATCCAAAATAGCCGATCTACAAGCTCACAACGCGTCGCAGTGCGACGTGTTGTGAGCTTGTAGATCTGCTATTTTCCTGAAACATGTTTTGTTTGTTTATGTATGTCTTTATAGAATTCATGCCATTCATCAAACTAGCAACTTGTTGCATCATCCTAACATACAATATAACAGTTAAAATGCAGGATGGAAAACAAACTACAATATAAACATAAAAAGGCAAGCCGCCTCCGAGACCTCCAGGAGAAGGCTGCAAGCCGTGAGCTTGAGTTGTGGAGTGGGCCGGCAGACGGTGTGTGTGTGTGTGTGTGTGTGTGTGTGTGTGTGTGTGTGTGTGTGTGTGTGTGTGTGTGTGTGTGTGTGTGTGTGTGTGTGTGTGTGTGTAAAAATTCGAGGCTGTTGTCGAAATAATAGTTAAAGCATAATAGCAGATCTACAAGCTCACAAGCTTGTGAGCAACGAAGAAGAAGATGCCCCGGAACAGATCATCTTTCCAACCCACGAAGAAGAATAACATTCACGGCTATTATAATAATCAAGTCATTATAACACCATAACGTGGTTAATAATTGTTTCTTTGGGATGTACATGACACGAAAATTAAGCAAAAAATAACGCGACTCGCGTCGGCAAGTAAATGTTTCCGCGTTTGGCCGCAAACATTGGGTAAGTAATGAAATTAGCTTAACTATTAGCCACATTTGGTTAACTACTGGCGAACTCTCTGCGGATCGCGACATTATTTTCGATTTCAGTTCACATTAAAGGTATCATGACATTCATTTTCACTTTTTTTATTTTCAATGTTTTATTTGGGGTTTTATGACCTCAATTACACCCAAAAAACCTGAACTTAGAACATTCAGTGGATTTTCTGTGGTCTGGGGTTTTCTGAATAATTAGACTGAAAAGTAATCTGAGCTTGGCCCTTCGACAATGAGGTCACAGTCGATTAATCCCGCCCTCTCTCCTCCTCGCCCCTCCCCTCCCCTATCCTTTCCTTTGGGGGGGGCGGAGCAGAGGCGATGATTGACAGGCAAAATCCCTCACCAGCGACACCCGCAGGCAAAGATTTCTTTTTTCATTGCAGTTGAAAAGGCTTTAGAAATGTGAGAGAAAAACACCTGTCATTGATCACTGGAATGGAATTTTCACTTAAAACTTTTTGTACACTTTTGAAGGACCAGGACAAAGACTTTGAATGTGGTGTAAAAGTGAATGTCATTAAACCTTTAATGCCTTTATGTCATATTTACATGCCGAGTCAAGCTCTGACATTTAAGTGAAATATAGCCTGATATTACCGGATTGCTACTGTGGCTTGAGCATATTTTAGATGGAAAAAAAATAAGAGTTTTTTCTGCTCTAGACGAGAAAGAAGACGAGATGACTCTGCGTCAGCGGCGCCGGGACACATATAAGAAATGAAGGGCACGCCCCCATTTGGAAGGAAACGTCCACATTCCTCGGGGTGTGCCTTGACCAGCTTCAGAGCAAGCTGGTAAAAAGAGAAAAGAGAGTGATAAGGCAGCCACTAGGACACAGCGGCCGCTGAAACTCCACGCCCCAGCAAAGTGTGCAGGCAGAGCGGTCCCCTCCTCTCCCTCTCCTCCCCTCTGTGTGTGTTACTGCTCGCTGCTATGCTGCCTTGCTTTGCCTTGCTCGCTCCCGCTTCAGTCAGACTACGGTCACAGACTGCAGAGACAGACCGATAACGCCAATTGGATGCTTATTCATACGTGTACATGTCCATGTGCAGTGGTGGGAAAAGTACTCAAATGTTTTACTTAAGTAAAAGTATCAATACTGCAATGTAGAAGTACTCTGTTACCAAGTAAAAGTAAGGAATTTACTTGAGTAAAATTACAAAAGTATTGGTATCAAAGTACCAAAAGTAAAAGTACAAAAATGTTTGAAAATAGCAGATCTAAATGCTCACAACGCGTTGCGATGCTTGTAGATCTGCTATTTTCAAACAGCCTAGGTATAAAATAGGGTTAATAGTGGTTAATGTATGTTTTATAATAATGTAATAATTATATCTGCAAAGTAACTAATAACTAAAGTTTTCGAATAATTGTAGTGGAGTAAAAGTAAAATATTTTGCCTCTGAGATGTAGTGGAGACAGTAGAAGTAGTATAGACAATTGGAAATACTCCGGTAAGTACAGTACTTGAGTAAATGTACTTTACACCACTGTCCATGTGTATAAAATAGATAGCGCACTTTACTCCTCAGTTTACACATTTATTTCTCAGCTTAGCTGCAAAACAAGGGAATGATTTAGCGACCCTGTGTGGGGACTTCAAAGTGTTTCTATGGCGGGTTAATGGTCAATCACAGCCACAGGGAGGGTTCTAGCTCTAGCAGCAGCATGCGGCTCTGTGAATGGTTGGGAGGCTGGTGTGTGCGTGGGAACTTGTGTGGAACTTGTAGACTGGAGAGGAAGTACGTGTGTGGAGTGCGATGCTTTCCGATCAATGGGCATGTTATTAACTGGTTTTGCCCTGGATTCGGTGATATACAAAGCGACAGCTCGGGTTATATTTTCTTTTCTCTGGATGACGAACAGTGATCCCCTTTGTGTTTATCAACGGTCTGACAAGCGATTATAATATATATAAATGTTGGGGAGGTTGCAAAGACGTGCATTTGTGCCGGTAGATGCTGTTTTCAGCGTGCCTGTGACATGGAAAGTTACCTCGTGGGTGAAGTTACCTCTTGGGGTCGGCCATGGATACTGTTTGTGTCTACACACGATGCGACAATGGATCATAAGGGATCAACATTTTCTGTGACCAGTTGAAAAGGTTAAAAAACATGAAAACGCTGGCAGTGGGTGAGTTTATTAATGTATATACTGTGGCAGTGAAAGAGTTAACTTGAGATAAAACCATTTCCAGGAAACCAATACACAGGAGGTTTATAACGTCGGATGACGTTATTTCCGGATCCGGGTGAGTGGAAAGTGAACCTAATCACTTGGGTGACAGAGAACAGCGCAATCTTTTATAAAACAATTTAACCCTTTAAGACCTGGGACGGATCTGTGTCATTTTCTTATTTGAGCTAAAAAGCATTATTTTACACTTTGGCTATTCAAAGATCGAGAACATTTGTGCAAATCTTTGAATATATATATTTTTAAAGCGAACATTTGTAACTCAAATCTTTGCTTCTGGGGGTCCCTGGAACAAAATATTTTGAGATGGGGGCCCGCGGCCAAATACATATACATTTTGGGGTCCTTGACATTAAAAAGTTTGAAAACCACGGACATACTGTAGTAACATTTTTTCAAAAAAACTGTTAGGATTTAGAAGACATTTTGTAGAATCGGAACCTCAGGCCTTAATGGGTTAAAAAGAATCGGATGGGAATTCCCGTCCATGGAAATGAAAGAGTTAAGTTGGATAATAAAGCCATGTCCCTGCCTCCGGTTTATGGAATCGTTACAATATTGTATTTGAAGAGGCTAGGCAGGCGATCATCAAAAATTATTGCGTTTCTAGTGCACACTTTTAAACACCTGCTCCTGTCCGGAGGTTTATTAGCCTAGCGGAAGGTTATTGGTTATGTGTATTGGTTGTACACTGTGTGTATTATTATTTTCTGTTTGATTACTGGCTTCTTTCTATTGTATAAAGTGTAGCATTGGGAGTTATTTTATGTATTTGTGATGTATCTTGGATGACTATTTTGTTGTTTGTTTTTGTATTGGTATGTTAAGCTTAGACTGTGTAATTTTAACGCTGTATCTTGGCCAGTTCACACTTGAAAAAGAGACTGTGTCTCAACGTGTTTTTACTGGTTAAATAAAGGTTAAATAAAATAAAATAAACACTTCAAATACGGCTAAATAAAGTATTATTATCTGTTGTAGGTACCGCTTACAAACCCTCACTTTACGAGCGCGCACAGGCAATTGATCACAAATTTACCCCAGGGCCATCAGCTAGCCCGCACAGACAATATGATCAGCCTACCCCCCGACAATATGATCGGCCTACTCCTTCAAGTCTGCTGTATCCGTGCACAAGACAGATGTTTCTGCAACTGCTGACGCAGATCACACAAGTGCAGCAGAGAGTGAGAAGACAGACAATGATCCTGCTCAATACTGCCCTGTGCACAATTTGACACATCCTCTGGCTAAATGTAGAGCCTTCAGAATGAAACCATTGCAAGAACGGAAGAATATCCTGAAAGAACACAAGCGCTGTTTTAAGTGCTGCTCTCCAAACCACCTGGCTAAGGATTGTCAGGCAACGCTGAGATGTAATGAATGCGAGAGTGACACACACTGCTCTGCTATGCATCCTAGCACCTCCCAGCCTCAGCCTTATTCTGCATCGCCCACAACAGAAGCAGATGCAGAACCACAAGATGGCCCTCAACTTGAGGTGACGTCACGGTGCACCAAGGTCTGTGGTAAAGGCCGCACCGCTCGGTCCTGTTCAAAGGTGTGCTTAGTGCGGGTCTTCCCTAAAGGCCAACCGGAGCGCTCCGTCAAGGTATACGTCATACTTGACGATCAGAGCAACCGCTCGATGGCCCGCTCTGAGTTCTTTCACCTATTTGGGATCGAAGGCAGCCTGTCACCATATCTGATGAGGACATGTGCTGGCACAACAGAGATGACTGGAAGGAAAGCTGCAGGCTTTCAAATCAAAGCAGTACACGGAGGAGAATGACTGGATCTCCCACCTCTAATCGAGTGCAATGAAATCATGACAAATAAATCGGACATACCAACACCAGACGTGGCTCTTGCACATGACCACTTAAAGCGCATTGCTCCATGCATCCCCAAGTTAGATCCTGACGCTCAGATGATGATCCTGTTGGGGAGAGACATGATACGGGTGCACAAGGTTAGACAGCAAATCAATGGGCCCCATGATTCACCCTTTGCTCAGCGCCTAGACTTGGGCTGGATAATTGTTGGTGAGGTGTGCATCGACAATGCCCACAAGCCGACTCTAAATGTCTTCAGAACCCATGTCCTGCAGAATGGACGTCCATCTCTCCTCACTCCTTGTCCTAACAACATCAGTGTTAAAGAGAAACCAAGCTACGGCGGGGAGCACAAGTATGGCCTCCCCAAGTGCCCGTCAAAGCCCATGCCAGCTGGAGACAAGCTAGGGCATGCAATGTTTCAATGTACAGCTCATGACAACAAGTATGCCATGTCATTCAAAGACGAAACCTTCTTAAAGATTATGGAGCAAGAGGTTCATCAGGATGAACTGAACAATTGGGTGGCTCCATTGCCATTCAGGTCACCTCGTCCCCTGCTCCCAAACGACAGAGAGCAAGCATTGTCCCGCCTCAGTTCCTTAAAACGCACTCTAAACAAAAACCCAGCTGATCTGGCCACCAGGTCTGTACCTGCATCACATCTCATGGATACTATGTGGTTCAAGGGACCTGACTTCGTTCACAAGCCCCCAGAGCCTGAAGTGCACAAGCCCTTTGAACTAATAGACCCTGAAGTAGACGTGGAAGTCAAACCACAATTAACTGCTCTCGCTACCCATGTTGAAGCCAGGGGACTCACATCTGAACGGTTCCAGCGCTTTTCCACATGGGAATCCTTGTTAAGAGCCGTCTCCTTCCTGATTCACCAGGTACGTTCCCACAAGTCAGATTCTACAGATGCATCACAGCACACGTGTAAGGGATGGCATCAACGGAGCAAACCTCGCACTCCAGGGGAATGTTGAGTCTGTTCAAAGAGAAACATATCCAGAGGAGTATGCTGCTCTTCAAGCAAATAAAGAAGTCTCTAGTTCGAGTTCAATCTTGAACCTTGATCCCTACATCAGTGGTGGTCTACTGAGGGTCGGAGGACGTCTCAGACATGCTTCCATTGAACCAGATGTAAAGAACCCAATCATCTTCTCAAAGTGGCACAAGGCATATCACAACCTGCAACCCGGAGACATTGTGCTCCTGAAACAAAGTCAAGCACCAAGGAATGAATCATCTCAAGGCACCTCAAAGACTTACCTGCGGCCCATCTCCGATGTCATCATCCTCCTAGAAAAGGACTGAGAAAAGAAGTTGTAATGGCATTGGTAATGCCAGACGGGGAGTGTTCTGCCCTCAGTTTGAGTTCATGTTTTTAGTTAATGTTAGAATCTCTGTATACATTGCTTGCTTATAGTAAATGGATGACATGCTTTTATTTTTGATATGCTAAGAATGGCAAACCCTTATTCTGAAATGTCAGCAATGCATTATGGGTAGAGGAAGCTCCTTAACTAGTAGACTCCATTAGAGAACAAGCAGACAAGCACATGATGAACATGTCTTTTGTATCTTGACCTTTTTTCACACCCTCGAAAGCAATGGCTGTAAGTTTGAACATGATTCACTTTATATGTACAGTTTTGATTTGTTTATATGCAAATGTATATGGATACTAATTCATATTGGTTAAAAATGATGATGCTAATGGCAACTTTACATGTTTATGTATGACCAGCATATCATGTCATGTTATTGTGTTTATATTTCATATTAGCACTTATTTGCCAGCTTAAATTCATACTGTGATTTTTCCATGAAAGCTAAGAGATATCTATGTCTTTTTTGTTTTCTCTTTGCCACAGTTTTACACGTAACTTTCACCTGTCACTCTGAAGATTGTAATAAAAAGGAGCAAGGCGCTCGCTTCCTGGCTTGTGAAAAACGAGTTTGGCTGTCTGTTTAACTTTGTTAACATACTGGTTGTATACAACACGTTGTGGGAACAGAACACAATCTACAAGGTCAAAACGGGCGGCATCGCGACGCGTTTTGAGCTTGTACATCGGCTATTTTTGCCATTTATGAATTAGAATTTTGAAAAGTAACAGTGTTGGACAGACTGTATGAAGTTTCCACACGACAGAGATGAGAAGAGACTTTAGTCTCATTGTGGTTTAATACTGTTTTTTTTTTTTTTTTAAGATCAGTTATTGTGAGTATTAATTAAGCTTCACTTTATCAACGATGTCTCATTCATCAGATAATGTGTGCTTTCATTTCCTCAGGGGATTATCATTGTAGTCATCGGCCATTTGGGGACAGACACTTAATTAACCACTTAAACCCTATGTACTTTGTTGACCGGGGTTCCCCAAGGGTCTATACATTGCCCCCTCCTTATTTCCCCTGTATACACACTAAAATCTCCTCGCCAAAAAATAGCTGATCTACAAGCACACAAATCGGTCATGGTTCTGGCCTTTGAATCGCCTGGTATTGTAGTTTACATTAATATTTCCTTCCCCATATTTTGTCCAATAGGGCACGAGTTGTACCATCTCCGTTAACTCCAACGGCACACACGTGTTTCTGACCCCTTGTTGATGCAACTCTTCTCAAAGGCTCTGGAATTGTATACATCCCTGCCGTTTGTTTTCATTAATCTCTGGCATGCTTTGACATCATTTACCTCAGACATTTGTCCATTTCTGCCGACAGTCACTGTGGACAAAGTGTGCCATCCATTAATTAATTGCCACCTGGGTGCCTTTGTTGTATAGCTTACTATATTCACACGTGTAATAACACAGACAAGACGCCACAGTAGACCGATGTTTTCTGACGGAGGAAGATTATCCACATTACATTTTTCTGCAAAACAGAAATGGATGCAGCTCAGGTATCTAGTTTGTCGCCGGACAACCTTCCTAGCCTGTGTTATTAAAGAAAAACGGGCGACAACGGCCAAAACTCTCGAAAACCGGTGAAAGTGTCAGTTTTCAAGATGTTTTGGCCGTTATCTCTGGAACGGAAGGTCCAAGCTTGTTGGATGCGTGACTTTGAGGACATTAAGCACGCAATGATACCTTTTCAGGTTTTCGGGGTTTCTGGCCTAAAAGTATGGTAATTTTGTGCCCTTTTGAAATTCCAGCCCCTGTCTCTCCAAATCCCTCTGCACGTCTCTGGTCTGACGTGGGATGGACTATGTAGAGACGCCGAAACGTTTTAGTAAAAAAAAACATAATTCTGATCACTACTGCCTCGGTAGCAGTGTGACGGTTTTTATTGAGGAGGACAGTCTGTTGATTTTCAGTTTTGGACAAATAAGGACCAGGCAGCAACGATATACATGATTAATATCAGATTATACTCAAAGGTGATGGGTCTTTTTTGTAGAATAAATGTATTGCTGATGGCGCGGAACTTAGTATAAAAAATACAAACTATTGACTTACTTTGAGCGTTATTCTTTTATGCCCATTTCATGTTTTATTACTCTATTTTATTCCTTCTTTTTATGCCTTTTATGTAAAGCAACTTGAATTGCGTATGAAATGTGCCAAATATACTTTCTCTGATTAATGCCAAAAATGAAAGCTTGTTCATAATTTATTCACAAATGTGTTCTGCTGCTCTTGTTTCATGAATGAGACCCAGAAATTGTAGTCAGGCAGAAACCTATCTCCATATTTCAACTTTTTATGCTTTTCCATAAATGAATGCCCTACTTCAATCATACACAATCATGTCACACACAAGTAGCCGATCTCACCAAAAGGCCCTCATTGGAAACAAGACCGCAAGGACTTTCATGAATGGACCTGTTAGACAAAGTATTTTAAATGTAATTGTGCCGTTTTACATTTTTTTCCTAATAAAATATTCAATCAATCAATCAATCAATCAATCAATCTACTAGCTCACAACGTGTTGCAGCTTGTACATCTGGTATGTTTAGCTTTTTTAGCACTGTCTTTAAGTAAAAGGGAAAGTGGTTACATGTGTGTGTGTGTGTGTGTTTGTGTGTTTTATGAATATTTAACTTGATATTATAAATATGTTGTCCCATTTTCTGAAAAGTTTTGGATATACATTGTTTCCATACAGTTGGGTTATTATTATCAGTACAGCTGAGTACAGCTGTAACGGACAACAAACCATTCCACATATAGTTGACGTCGGGCAGAAACCTTGTATCTCTATATTTCACCTTTTTTTTTTTTTCATAAATGAATGCCATACATTATCATTAGTTTAGTTAAAGGGATATATCACTTTCAAAAAAACTTTTGGTAATTTTATCGTCTACTCAGGCTTTTGTGAGCCCCCCAGACAGTTGTTAAGTTGCTTGATTCAGTATTTAGATATCTGATATTCATTTCATCAGACACGCCCCCTTCCTAAACTCATTGTAACTTCAAACTCCATTTTAACCATGATAGATTCATCGGAAACACCTGTCCTTGGTTCTGTTGACTGATATTGTCCTTCTAATACGTGAGGAGACCGTGTTTTTTCAATAACTTTTTCATTTATTTTTTATATTTTTTGGGGAAAATCGAAACAATTTAAGACAATACAAAAATGTAATAAAATAAATGAAAAAAGTTATCGAAAAAACACGGCCCCCTCACGTATTAGGAGGGCAGGATTAGTCACCAGAACCACGGACGGTTGTGTCACACAAAGGTAGTGAAAATAGCCGATCTACAAGCTCACAACGTGTCGCGATGCAACACGTTGTGAACTTTTCTACATTAGCTATTGTCACTACTTAAAATAATAATAATAAAGGGATGGTTTTCACCGAGACAATATTAAATAAGCTGCCCACTGAGTGGACACAAACTATTATTATATTACATATTATTCATTTATGAATATATGTTCATTACGGGCTGTTTCACTCACTTTTTCAGCTGATGTCCCAGACCGAACCTGTCTTTAGTTGATACCTGGAACACTTCCACTGTTGGGACTGAGAGGCGCACGCGTGCTCGCGCGCACACACACACACACACACACACACACACACACACACACACACACACACACACACACACACACACACACACACACACACACACACACACACACACACACACACACACACACGATAAATACGTTGGATAGATTTTGTAAACAATTGATTGATTCAGTGAATACATGATTGTTAGCAGTACGTGTAGTACAGTCAAAAGTCATTGTGGTCCATCATACTCAATTCATCAGTAATACGTACAATACATACATACAATATATAACAGTAAAAGCTCAGCAACACGCTGTCTGCCGTGTATCTGAACACGCTGTCTGCCGTGTATCTGAACACGCTGTCTGTCGTGTATCTGAACACGCTGTCTGCTGTGTAGTACGGAGGATACGAGAACTGAAAGGATTTCACGTCACTAGATCGGCTACATTAGATCACCATGCAGTGGCGGCCTTTGCTATGTTTCACCCCCAACTCCAGTGGGGGGTGAGCGACCTCATGCACTCCATATTCGGACATCACGGATACCTTGGAACTCCGTATATGGTCACGCTTGACGTGGTTACTCCGCCACTTACCTCAACACGCCAATTTGCCACCATCATTGGGACAAAGATGTTTGTATTTGGGGGCCTAGGGTACGAGTGGGCCTACAACAACATCACAGGGTTTGACACAGAGTACCAACTGTTGGCTGAGCAATAATTGGCCTTTTCTTCCGGTAAAAGGCTATAGTAATTCAGCCTTTGCCTACAATGGAGAGCTGTACACATTTGGTGGTGAAAACAGTAGGATCTGCAATACTCTGTGGAAATTCAATCTAGGGACAGTCTCCTGGAAGAAGGTTGAGACCAAGGGGAAACGCCCAGGTCTAATGTATAGGATGGGCTGACGGCTGTTGCATGGTGGGAGATCGCATCATCCTCTTTGGAGGCTCCTGCGCACATGGTGACTTGTACATCTTATACTTAAGTCCTAGTCTGAAGACGTTATTCAGTACGATCTACAGCAGTCGGAACTCCCACATGACATTAGGTGGGAACTGGCAGCCATGACTACCAATGTGCTGCATTGTGAGCTTGTAGGTCAGCTATTTTTGGCGGGATATGTATGTGTTTATTATTACTACTTATTACTTTTATACGTATTTTTATATTGAGTGAATAAGTACAAGGTACAACATGCTTCTTGACACTTAACAAAACCATCTAGGCAGTCATCAGACAAAGATCAAGGAGGGACAAGGTTTTTTTTCTCAATATAGTGCACAATTAGATTTTAGCTTAGTTTTTTTAAATATGTTTTTCCTGCGTAAACAGGAAAAAGAAGAAATTGTAAAAAACAAAACAAAAAAAAAACATTTGTGACTGGATCTGGAGGTTAGGTTCGCAAGTCAGCTGTTATGAAACGGCAGAAAATAATAAAATAAGCTTTGATTTTGTTTTCCTGTGTTTTTATTTTATTTTTTCTCATATGAACCCATTAAAACCAGGAAAGCTTCTGTGTAATTTTAGATTTTTGCGTTGGCTATTCATAAATAGCACATCGCAAGTGCCGCGCTGCAAGCTTGTACATTTGCATATCTTTTAACATTTTATAACAATCTTGAAAGTGTGAGAACTACTGATTTAGAAGGCATTTAGAGAATGGGCCTCAGGTCTTAATGGGATAACAGAGTTTGATTGTTGTTGTCTTCCCATTAGAACAGGTAAATGATGTGACTCACCTGTTCCATTGAGATACTGTGTCAGGGAGCAGTGGAGGCGCACTATGACAGGCTCTCTGCGGATCACGTCCCATGCCAGCGCTATTTCCTCCTAATCAACAAGGTGGGGAGTAGAAAACATCCCTAAATGTCTTCATAGCCATAGGCAGACACAAATGCATATATTGAATTAACTGTTAATAATTTACAAAAAAAAATCGCCTATAATGATCAAAATAGTACTGCAAGGTGAACACAATCATTCTCCTAAGATTGTGAACCTGTTGAAAGTTCTGACCCTGTAGCCACGGATGTTAACTCGACATTCGGAACCTGTATTAGTCCGTATTTTTTAATAGATATGTGTTCGGAAGTTCCCTGTATTCCTCAATGGGTGGTAGTGACGGTGCGCATCAGGTGAAAGCCGGTATTACACTCAAACAGGACGTAAACTAGGGGGAAAAATGGCATTCAGGCACAGAAGGGATTAAAACACATATCTATTAGAAAGTATAGCAGTACACACAGGTTCCTAATGTCGAGTCTTTCTGCTGCATGAAGGGGACGTGTTTTTATGTATTTATTTCAAATTATTTTGTTCATTGTTACTATTTTCGTATGATAAAAATACAGGAATTAAATAAAACAAAATTGACAAGATATACTCACATCTAGGAAACTGACATCAATGTGTAGATCAATATCCACATCATCAATTGCACCATATTCCCTGTAGAACGAGAGAGGAGAGAGAGAGAGACATTAACCCCATGAATATAGCGTCCCTATTCCACCGAAAAAAATAGCCGATCTACAAGCTCACAACGTGTCGCATGGCGACACGTTGTGAGCTTGTAGATCGTCTATTTTCAATATTTAGATATTTAGTGTAATAAAGGGACCCCGGTCAACTAAGCATACAGTAGGCCTATAAGGTATTTTTCATCAGGAAATGACTCTAATATTTACCTTAACCTCATTAAATATGATTTGGAGTCTTCCAGTTTTAGTAACCCCCACAAAATGTGAACTCGAAGAGACCAGCAGACACACAGAGCCTCCAGTGTATTATTCTACATTACTATGAACATATTATTATATCGTTGCCGTCGGGCAGAAACCTCTTATCTCCATATTTTAACAATTTTTTTCTTAAATTAACGCCCTACTTGATCATACTACAGCGTCAAACAAACACATCAAAAGCAGCAGATCCGCAAGTTCGAAACGTGAGGCGAAACGTAATCTCTCAAGAACAGATTCAGAGCTGCGCTACTGAATCTGTCGGGAGCCCCGTTCAGAAAGTGTGAGCGTTGGCCTACACGTGGGCGTGCCTTCAGATCAGGAAGCAGGCCACGCTTTACCCAATCAAATGTAGAGGGCGGGATTTACATCTGTGCATTCGCTTCCCACTGGAAACAAACCCAAACTCATTTAACAATAGCGTCCTCGGAGCCGACAAAACCACGGAAAGTTAGTAACATTTTAACTTGTTCTTTCATCATAGAAACAAGTGGGCTTATAACCAAAACGATCCATGTTCTTTGGGAGAAATGGTGTTAGTGTTTCGTGGAGAAATATTGTTAGGGAGAATGAAAACATAGGCGCACCACCGGAAGTGGAGGGCTGAGGGCAGAGACCAAACGCCGGTTTCCAGTCATCGTCGGTCTATTTAATCACTCCCCCCAGAGTCAAATGCAAAAGTGAAAAACGCTGGGGACGCTGTTTTTCCTTTTTATTTGACGATGGGTTCCCAGATTGCGCGAAACGTGGCGCGAAACGTGATGCGTTTCGAGCTTGCAGATCTGCTTCTTTCGCAGTTTAGTTTAATTTGAATCCTGAAAAGTAACAGTTTTGGACATAATGAGGTTTCCACCCGACAGAGACAATGTGAGTCTAGTTCACCTTTACAAAGTTCACGTGTCCAAAAAGTGCAGGAGGAGGAAATTGAGGTGAAGAATTGAACGAGGTAACAACAGTAAAGGTCCTTCCACACCGCGAGCGTTCAGTGTGTGCCATTTAATCACTAAATTAATAACTTAATGTGAAATAATCTAACGCACACACACACACACACACACATTTTCAAATAATTTATTCATCACGCTCCCACTGTGTGAGGAGCTTAAAGCCCAATTTGCATTTGCATTGCACGCCAAAAATAGCCAACCTGCAAGCTCACAACGCCTTGCATCTGCAACGTGTTGTGAGCTTGTAGATCGGCTATTTTCGACGCGCGACACCATCATGCGACTAAGTATGACAAAACAACAGACTCTGACACAAACACATCTTACAAGTCTTACTTTCTCTTTGTTTTTGACTTTTGTATTCTGTGTTCCTACAATTCCAATTCCCATGATGAATTTTGATGTAGGTAAAATGTAATAATTAATTATTACATCAACAACAACAAGAAAGGGGGGGGACAGATCTTCATGCTCACAACACGTCGCGATGCAACACTTTCTGAGCTTGCAGATCGGCCATGTTCACTATTCGTCGTGGGGTGAAGTAACCCTGAATGCTGAGTGCCAAGCAGGGAGGCACTGGGTCCCATATTTTCAGAGTCTTAATTGGTATGACCCGGCCGGGGAATCGAGGGCGGACACTCTAACCACAAGGCCACTGAGCTGGTCTGTCACATGAGCGGACCACATCAGAAAGGCGGACCTCTACGAGGCAGAGCCTACCACGGGCTCACAGACAATGTCAGAGAGAGAGAGAGAGAGAGAGAGAGAGAGAGAGAGAGAGAGAGAGAGAGAGAGAGAGAGAGAGAAAGGATGAGGCTGGCTGGGCTACTGTATCAGGTGGCGAGGAAAAAACTGACACTGTGGGGAGCCACACAACCCCCCCCCCCTCAGTCTCAGTCTGTCTGTTCATTGGTGCAATTCGTACTGTCACACCGAAATGCTGACTTTGTGCCACCAGGGCACCACAGGGAACCCCCAGATCCCACCAGCTAGTATTTATCATTGGGAATGACAACAGCAGAGCCAGTGTGGCACTTTGCCTTATGAGTGAATGCACACACTGTGTGTGTGTGTGCGTGTGTGCGTGTGTGCGTGTGCGTGTGCGTGTGCGTGTGCGTGTGTGTGTGCGTACGTGCGTGCGTTATTGTTGTTGTCAGGTAGAAACCATAAATGAACGCCCTACTTCATCTTACTTGTGAGCTTGTAGATCGGCTATTTTTGCTATTTGAAAAAAACAAACAAAAAAAAACAAGTGAAAGTGGTTACGTTGGTCTGTGGGTTTTATAAATATTGAACCAATGAAAAGTATTAACAATAATAACTACATTGGATCGGATTGGAACACATGGTTCTTTAAGTTACATTTCCTGAAATGTTAACCTTTTTGGACATACAAGGTTTCCATATACACGCACACACGGCCCTCCAGAGAAGACAAGAGTGCCAATGTGTGTGTGTGTGTGTGTGTATGGGGGGTGGGGGGGGGGCTGACTTGGTTATATAGCGTAGCAGCCAGGCTGCTGCTGATGCTCTGTGATGTTGTGTTTGTGTCTCCTCTCCTCCACCGCTGGCATTAAGATTTACTACTGTAAAACATTACCGCTGGAGGCAGAAACACCCCCCTGCTGCTGGATCAGCATTCTGTCTGTCCCTGCACGAGCATGTACTACGCTGTAACTACTATCTGGCACTCTGCTTCTGATTATTTATATGTGTATGTATACATATATCATATATATATATATATATATATGCCGCTGTCGGGCAGAAACCAGCTATTTCCATTGTTCAACTTTTTCATTAGTTTTATAAATCAGTGCTATTGAACACCTTTACGTTTGTGTGTGGCTTTTACAGATATTGAACCAAGCCGAAATATATTAAAAAAGTGCTTCTGACTAAAGCTCCTAACTCCATTGGATCCTAAAACTGTCAGACAAACCAATTAACTCCAACTCGTGGAGTTAGATGGTTTGTCCCCCATTGATTACAATGACGATGTCAGACAAAAAAAAAATCTCTGCATTAATGGTCAAAAACCTTTACTCCACTTGAGCTGTATTTGTGTAAAGTGATGCTGATATAAGGACACATTCAAGTTTCTGACAATGTATAAAGTCGCCATACCGACTTTGATGAGGCAGATGGTGTTGTTCTTAAAACATGTTTTTTTTTTTTTTTTCATTTCCAGCTGGTTTCTGCCCGACAGCAGAGATATACAAAACATATATAATACAATTAATTCATGCATATATCACGTTCAGCAACTTGAAGTCATGGGCTGGCTGTTTTCGCACGCACGCACGCACGCACGCACGCACGCACGCACGCACGCACGCACGCACGCACGCACGCACGCACGCACGCACGCACGCACGCACGCACGCACGCACGCACGCACGCACGCACGCACGCACGCACGCACGCACGCACGCACGCACGCACGCACGCACGCACGCACGCACGCACGCACGCACGCACGCACGCACGCACGCACGCACGCACGCACGCACGCACGCACGCACGCACGCACGCACGCACGCACGCACGCACGCACGCACGCACGCACACACACACACACACACACACACACACACACACACACACACACACACACACACACACACACACAGGCCGTCAACCGCACAGCACACAGACATACGGCTACACCTGACACAAATAAACAGGCTAAAACAAAATATGACCTCAATCACCTCAGCGCAAGTCCAGTTGAACAAACTAAAAAGTGACGAACCGTAAAAAGTCAGAACAATGCGGTGTGGAAGAAAATCGCTAATGTGTAGACAGACACATCTGTGATATCCACGGCTTCCTCGGAACTTCCAATGGCACCTCGTTAATGCAATAATATTAAAGCAACATTGTGCTCAAACCCACAGGCCTGATATCTGACACTTTGACCACGATCCAAGTGAAGCCCAACAACGGATTCCATCGTGGCCCGTCCCGGGCGGGTCAGGTATTTTCGTAACCCGCCCCGCACGGGAGCCCAACCCGCCCCTACCCGTCCCGCAAAAATGAATTTAAATCAACGACCCAGCCCGCCCCGCAACCAGCCAAAAAAAACACACAAGCAAGTCTACTCAATTGCTTTCCAGAGAGAGAGAGAGAGAGAGAGAGGGGGACAGAGGGAGGGAGAGAGAGAGAGAGAGAGCGTGCGCGTGCGAGAGAGTTTGTGTGTTTTGGTGGGGGGGTTTTCTTCCGTGGGTTGACCCGCTTCGCCCGCCCCGCGATAATTGCGTCGTAATCTATAACCCATCCGCCCGCCCGCCCCGCGGTTCAACCCGCGGGACCTGCGGGCTACGGCGCATCACTATAGCCTACCTATTTATGTTAGGGATACTTACCTAAGATGTTCGGATACATCATTTTAAGTGAATATTGGCTGCTGCATAATGTTTAATGCCTGTCAGATTGTCAGGCAATCTGACAGGCCACATGAACCACATGTCTGCGATGGAAACCACTGGTGTATACGACCTGGAGACCTGGCGCGAGATCTGAGCGCACCGTACGCTCAAGTCAAAGTGACGATAGATTGGTAAATGCCGACAATAGCGGTGAACTCAGCGTGCGCCCATTTTTCGGTCTGAGCAAGATTGATAAATTCTGAAGATTCCTGAAAATGAATACTTGAACATTTACTCGAGCATAATACTTTGTCCACCACCACACACGGACACACATACAGTAGACACATACGCGGACAGGGGCGAAAACAAAACCTCTGCCAACCCGGCCTGGCAGCAGTTGGTTGTGGACAGTGGTGGAAAAAGTACTCAAATGTTTTACTTAAGTAAAAGTATCAATACTGCAATATAGAAATGCTCTGTTACAAGTAAAAAAAAATCAAAATGTACTTGAGTAAAAGTACAAAAGTATTGGTATCAAAATGTACTTAAAGTACAAAAAGTTAAACTAATAAAATGTTTGATTTACAGATCTACAAGATTTAACAGATCTACAAGCTCACAACGCGTCGCATCGTGACGCGTTGTGAGCTTGTAGATCGGCAATTTTCAAATAGCCTAGGTATAAAATAGGGCTAAAGTGATTAATGTATGTTTTATAGTGTCATCATTTATATCTGCAAAGTAACTAGTAACTAAAGTTTTCAAATAATTGTAGTGGAGTAAAAGTACAATATTTGCCTCTGAGATGTAGTGGAGTAGAAGTAAAAGTACTGAACATTGGAAATACTCCAGTAAAGTAAAAATACCTCAAAATGTTACTTAAGTACAGTACTTGAGTAGATACACTGTCCTTAGTACTTAGTTACTTTACACCACTGGTTGTGGATGCGCGCAGCAGGCAGGCCACAGGGGACAGGCTGCGTAAGAGGCAGCTCATCCATCTCCTATAGCAGCATGCATACAGTACAGTACTGTACAGTACTGTACAGTACTGTACAGTAGCACAGTCACCAAGGGACTGAAACCAGGACAAAGGGTCTGCAACATAAGCTACACTATGTATTCAATTGTCAAGCAAATTCTAAGTGCATTTTTATCTATTTATTTATTATTTTAAATGCTGCATAACCAGAACGCGATGATGCGTGTTGTCCTCAGCTGGACCGCAGCAGTTCAATGCAACATGAACAGCACTTCACCCATTAAAACCATATATATATATATATATATATATATATATATATATATATATATATATATATATATATATATATATATATATATATATATACACTTTACTTATGTACTTTTACTCCACTACAATTATTTGAAAACTTAAGTTACTACTGTAGTTACTTTGCAGATATGAATTATTACATTATAAAACATGCATTAACCACGTCAGCCCTATTTTATACCTCGGCTTTTTGAAAATAGCCGATCTACAAGCTCACAACGCGTCGCATCGCGTCGCATAGCTTGTAGATCTGCTATTTTCAAACATTTTAGTACTTTAAGTAGATCGGCTATTTTCAGCATGCAACCAAGTGTAAAGTCATCCATTTACGACGCCATCAAGGTGCCGCCAACATACATTTTAGTCGACTAAATCAACCGTAGATGTAGTCGACTATAATGTTAGTCTACTAAAAATAGACTAACAGTAAAACGTTTCAGATGACTAAAATATGACTAAAACTAAATTGAATTTGATTCAAAAGACTATGACTAAAACTGAATCAAAAGTTGCTGTCAAAATCAACACTGCCTTGAGCAAGGCAATATAGCCGGAAATATAAGTCAGACCTCAGACAACAGAACGGTGCAGGAGAAGTGTACTGTATACCTGAGAGATACTGCATGGGGGCCGTACAAATCCCTCACTGCCTGCAGGTCGGCCTCCAGCTGAGGATGTTTGTGGAGCTCTCCATCGTAGTTCACCTGTGTGTCACACAAAAATACTCACAATGTTTACTAAAGTAAAAATATCAATACTGCAATATAGAAATACCCTGTTACAAGTAAAAGTCTGGAATTGGCATCAAAATGTACTTAAAGTACCAAAAGTAAAAGTACTCATTATGCAGAATGTCCCATTTCAAGTTTTCAAATGTATGCAAATCTTTTGAAAATAGCAAATCCGCATTGCGACGCATTGTGAGCTTGTAGATCTGGTATTTTGTCCAAAATGTATATAGGGCTGAAGTGGTTAATGTATGTTTTGTAATAATAATCAAAATCTATAAAGTAACTAGCAACTCAAGTTTTCAAATACTTGTAGTGGAGTAAAAGTACAATATTTGCCTTAGTTACTTTCCACCACTGACACACACACGTACACGCACACGCACACGCACACACAGGCAAATCCAGAGTGATTTACAGTAAGCAAGGACAACAACAGGGTAATACATTAAATGCACAGAAGTAGTCATCTAGGATAAACCAAGAATCTATCATCATCAGTCTAACAGTGAACTACTACTCTTGGAAGATTAGCCGATGGGCTAAAAGAGATCCAAATCGGATCAAATCAAACAGTAGAATATCCCAAAAAATCGATTATCTGTACATTGAAACTATACACACTATAGGATGCCAGGTCAACAATGACCTGGCATCTGTCTACATAACATGCTATCTAAGTTACATTTTAGCCTTTGCATAGGACTGCAAGCTCGTCAAGGCTAGGGCAAGTGCTATGGGCTGAGGTGGAGTCTGAAGAGGTGAGTCTTCAGATTACGGCAGAAGATGAGTGAGTGAGTCTGCAGTTCTAACTGCAATGGGGAGTTCATTCCACAGTTTGGGAGCCAGATGGGAGAAGAGCCTGGGACGTGTGGAGCGTTGTCCCGGATGTTTTAGCGAAGGTTCTGACAGCAAGTACACATACAGAAAGTACACTCAACCTATGGCGGGATTTGTGACCCTCTTGGCACGTAGACTAATTGTATTGAACTGGAAACAGGCCCAACCTCCCACATTCAATAATGTTGATCAATGATGTAATGCAACACCTTAAATGGGAGAAACCTATGATTTACATTACGGGATTCTATTGAGAAATTTGTATACAAACTTGGCAGCCCTTTTATTGACTACTGTATGTAGAAGCCAGGCAATGAATATTGTCCTCTGGTTTATTGTGGTTTAATGTGATGTCAATATTAAACCAGCTTGTAGATCTGTTTTTTTCACAAATTTTGCTTGGCACTCTTGTACGACAAAGTAGTGCATTAAAGGACAACTTCACCCATTTTCAACCTATCTTCATACAATTGCTCATATGGTACCATTTTTGTGTCTCTGTGTCTCAGAGGAGGGCTGTGGACAGTTCAACCTGCCTACCAGTGACATCATCGATGGAGAATTCAAGCTAATAGAAACTGCAGGCTTTTGGCCCGGATTACTGGCCTAGCGGTCCGGGCACCTAGGCTGCACCTGACAGCGTGTCGCCTTTACTGCGTGTCACTCCCCGGGCCCCATTCTCAGGCCAAAAATTCCCCGTTAAATCGGGATAATGGACCTGCGCCGCCCCAATAGGTTATTCTAGCACCTGCTCTACCCGTCACCATTATGCCGACGCCGTTATTTGCGCGTGGAGGTGTGCCCGTGGGCGTGTTGTTGCTATATCCCCCACATTGCAATTCTACAGACACACATGGGTACGGCTTGGGGACGGGGGATAGTGGATTCTAGAAGCACCCGCTGGTTTATAAAATCACCCGTCAAGTGCACACAGACACTACAATGGCTTTGTGCGTTGGACCATGAGCCGTGTTGCCAGCCTTGGAGAGAAATAAGCAACCGCAGTCCGCAGGTCTATGAAAACAAAAAGAAGCAACTCTAAGGCCACATGAGCACTTCAAACTACTAACTAGAGCTTTCATATCCCCTAAATATTTCAGCCCGGCTCGACTAATAATTGACAAATTAGACCCAGCCCAGCCCGTCAGTCATTTTTCTAAAGAAGCCTTATTTCTCATTAAATCTTGGTAATTCGTTAAGAACAGGAGTCATTCTACCCTAACAGTCTATATTTTATTTAAAAAACAGCTTGGAGCAAATAGGGCTATATAAATATATACACTGCCCCATAACCATTTTAAAAATGATTATGGTTATTCTATGAAATATATGTTTCATAGAATAACCGTAATCATTTTTGCAATGGAGAAATCACATCAAATGTTACCTTCTGGCCGCTGCCTGTGCTTTCATTTGAAGAAATAATCCAACATTTATTTTGAGGTGAAAAAGACATGAAGAAAGTTCTGAAGATCCATTATTTATGTCATGTTATGGTTTAAACTTTAAAGGGAGCTCTCTACTGCTGCGTCATGACAAGACAGTGATTGATTTGACCTAGGCTACTTTAGCGTTGCGCTGCCCTGTTGATTAATTATTTGGCATCAGCTGTGTAGGAATATATAACTATTTTAAATGGCTTTCATATACTCTTGGGGATCTGACTAATATGACAAGTTGCTTATTGTGAACACAATAGCCTACGCTACAAATTAATTAATATGTGAATTTATTTGGATGTAAAAAAAACTTAGACCCGGCTCAGCCGGTGCCGACGGGCCGGGTCGGGTCCCGTTGGGTTTGGGCTAAAATCTTAAGCACTTACATTTTTTATAAGATGATCGGATCATAGTGTGATTTTCATTTTGGCTGCTGTCTCATTAAACCCATGCTGCGGGTCACGGGTGAATATTATATTATAGCCTATATTATATATATTAGCCTATATTATTATTATATTCCCCGCGTAAACGCTACGTTCATGACCCCCCAAAATAACCATATTTGAACTGGGGACCCCCCCATTTTGTTTGACTCGGTTCCACAGATAAATATTGTGAAAATAGCAGATCTACAAGCTCGCCAGGCGTTGGGTGCTCCATTGTGGTCTCGACCCACAGGTTGAGAACCACTGCATTAAAAGCTCCAAGCAAGTTACATGTCTAGTATGTTGTTGACCACGTAATGTAATGTTTTTGGTTTAGTGATAGGCTACTCCGTGGCGCGCGCGCGCCTCATTGTATGCTGTCCAAAATAACAGATCTGTAGGCTGTCGACACGACATGACGCAGCGCCGTTGATAGCTTGTATGTCTGTTATTTTGGGTAGGCGACGCACATACGCATCGCAGCAATGTGTCTGGGTTTGAGAGGCTTTGATTGATGTAAACTTAAAGTTTAGCTCTGTTCGGGATTACTGAACAAAGGTGGATGATGAAAGATAACGGGGACAATATGGATGTAAGTTAACTTTAACTGCGTCACTTCAGAGGAAACTATGGAGCAACTTCAGAGATGTTTACACACCCCTGGAATCCATTAGAACGGTGGAAATAGAACGATAACAGCCAACGTGAGTACATAGGCTATAGACCTTTCCTAAAACTGTCCAATTTATTATACCCATGTGCTACTGTTTGTCTGTGTACCACGTAGGAGCGTTGTCGCAACATGATGTAATTAATTATTTGGGAGCAGCCAGTGTGTACCAATAGTATACATATTTTAAATGGCTTTCATATACTATTCCGGATCTTACTAATATGACAAGCTTATTGTGAACACAATAGGCTACAAATTAATATAAAAATGTATTTGGATAAAAAAAAAAAAAAGAAGGAAAACAAGCCCAATGTGGCTTATAATAATCAGACCAGGCAACAGTGCAGACAGGTAGATAGGCTAGAGCATATATTGGATCGGGATGACGGCTAGCGCAGTCTTCTCTTAAAGGCAATGGCTTCTGGCACGGTGATTGGTTTTATCATTGTAACGCCCAAACCACACCTATGCATAATGTAACGGGTAGCTCAGGTGTTTGGCGGGTGAGGGGGGTGCCATAGAATACCGAATTTTGCGGGGAAACGCCTCTTGCCTAGTCCGAAATCCCTAATTAGTGGTTTGTTCAAATGTCCCTGGGAATAGGGCCCGTCTCTCTCCCCATTTCCTGTCTATGTACTGTACACTATCAATACAGGCAGAAAAATCAAAAAAAAATCTTTAACAAGAAGCTGCAGGCTTTCTTTTCCTGGAAAATTAGCATGCTATAATGGAAGCCATTGTTCACGCGTTAATAAAATACAAAAATAAAACACTGGAAATCCTGTTTGAAAAAAAAAACCTGCCTAATGATGATGTCACTGGTAGGCGGGTTTCTGAAGTGTCCACAGCCCTCCTATGAGACACTGACCAAGTAGAACAAAATGGCACCATTTTATCATGAGCATTAGTGAGGACTAATTATATGAAGATGGGTTGAAAATGGTCGTCCTTTAAGAGACTAAATAACATAAAAAAGTGAAATATAAAAGGTTTCGTCCCAACAGCAACACTATATGAATAGAATAGGAAATATTTATGGATAGGATTAACGATTTCTAAAACATAATACAATGTACTGTATTTTTTTCATAGGTTGTCTGTGGAGCAGGAAAAGCACCTCGGAATTGAGAGGTTCCAGCTAGCTTGAGCGACCCTAAAATCATATCAAACTTAGATGTCGGTTTGGTGTCTTTTCAGGCACAAAGATGACAATAACAAACGGAGTGATACATAGTGTAACCATCTTATTTATGTTCTTCTTTTCTGTTAAAAAGTAACAGAAAGTAAAAAAGGCTAGGTTTTTTTTTTTTAATAAAACAAAATAATAATAAGTTAAACAAGAAGTGAATGGAGCAGCAAATCTTCGGATCACGATATCTTGGGTTCTGAAATTTATTTTCCAAGATAATTTTGTTTTGTTTACTTTTAGACTCAGGATAACTCGTAGTTGGCACTGAGGGCATTCAGAAAAAACTCGGGATAACTTGTAGCTTGGCACTGAGAGAGTTAAGTACAGTACTTAAGTAAATGTACTTTCCACCACTGCTCACTGTGCATTGTTCAAAGTGTATCGAAATAAACTATTCATTCAGCGTTTTCCGATGGAAAGCTTTGCCACGGCTCACCTGCTAGCAGATATATCTGGAAACCGTCCTCATTTCCAGGGCAGACAAGGTGACAGTGTCTCTCTTAACCCATTGAGACCGGGAACGCATCCGTGTAACCACTTAAACCATTATTTTATAATTTGGCTATTAAAAAATAGCAGATATACAAGCTCATAAGCTCATAGGTGAGCTTGTAGATCTGCTATTTTTGAAAAATCGTGAAAATGTGTGCAAATCTTTGAATATACAGTATATATATATATTTTAAAGCGAACATTTTTTACTCAAATCTTTGCTACTGGGGGGGTCCCTGGAACAACGTATTTTGAGATGGGGGTCCGCGGCCAAGGTCCTTGACGTGAAAAAGTTTGAGAACCACTGATATTACAGCAACATAGGTTTTTAAAAAAAACTGTTTAAACCGGATTTAGACATTCGTAGAACCCCGAGAAGCAAAGATTTGAGTTAAAAATGTTTGTTTTAAATATATATATATTCAAAGATTTGCACAATTTTTTCAAAAAGAACAGATCTACAAGCTCATAGCGCAGCACTCGGTGCCACGCTATGAGCTTGTATATCTGCTATTTTCTGAATAGCCAAAGCCAAATCTAAAAATGACACACGATTCTTTCCCGGCCTTAATGCGTTAACAGCTCATGGAATAATTATAGTAGCATTGTGTGTAGACTAGAGGAATCAAAATGAATCTGTGGAAGTGATGGGTGGCACTGGCAGCTTAAATAGTGCTTTATTATGCTTAGATCAAAACCAAACCGAGTGCTGTCAAGAACACAAAAATGCTGTCATTACAGGGAAGACGCACTGATATGACATGAATACCTGCCCACACACACACACTTCGGCGGGGCTGAGACATTTTTATTGCCATTTATTACACTTCAGAAGATTCATTGGGAAAAATGTCCGCAGAGCTCTGAAATGTCATGTTCATAATCTATCTATGAATGCACAAAACATGTGTGCCTGTTGAATGTGTGTCTGTGTTTACTTCTGCTCACCGCTCAAAACACTTTGGTGAAAGTTGCAAAGCAATAGCACACATGGTTGATTATGAATTGAATACAATGGACCACAAAGTCATCAAGGCTTTTTTGTGTTATCCTTTTAGTATTGCTCGCGTAATTGTAATTGCTGTGCTGTTCGTAAACTGTTAAAAGGATCCCTGGATAATATGCCTTATATGCCTTAATCCTATAGTAAAATTGGCTAATGGGAAGGTGAGTGAGCCGGCGGGACAGCGGACCTCTGACATCAGTCTGACTCAGCCATAAACAAATCACTGCCAAGATAAACAAACCACGGCCACGTCACTATGACAGCATAACCATAAACAAACCACGGCCATGTTAAACAAACCACAGGCACTCTACTATGACAACATAACCATAAACAAAGCAAAGCAAAGCAAAGCAAAGTTTGTTGTTTACCCAGGGTGTTGGACTAAGTTAACACTTATTTACAGCCAGGCCCTGCATGGAAGCCTTGCTCAAGGGCTATTCAGCGGTGATTCATGATTGATGTGATGAATTGGGGAATCGAACTAGGGACCTTCCGGTATCAAGGCCGCCCCTCTAACCACTAGGCCACCGCTGCCACAAACAAACCATGGCCACATCACTCTGACAACATAACCATAAACAAACCACGGCCACATAAACAAACCACGGCCACGTCACTCTGACAAGTGACAACATAACCATAAACAAACCACGGTCACATAAACAAACAACATAGGACTGAACCTTTTTTTTAAACAATGTGAACATTTTTTACGATTTTAAGACAAATCTTCTCTTATGTGGGGTCCCTGGTGCAGAAGTGGGGGTCCGCAGCCAAAAATATTGGGGGGTCCTTTACATGAAAATGTTTGAGAAAGCCTGACCTAAAGCATCCCCAGACTCCAGCTCTCACTCTAAAGGCCTTTGCAGACAGGCACGGAAAAAACGAACAATATCATTTTTTAAATGAACACATGGTTCACCGGCTCCGAATTTACCGCGCGGCGATGCGATGCGTTTTTTTCCAATCGAACCCAGTTCGATTTGTGCGTCTTTTCGCATGCGGTAAAAACTGATTGACTAATCGCACCCTGTCTGCAAAGGCCTTAAGCGTGAGGCCTTCATCACCAGATACAGGAAGTCTGACCTCTTTATCACATGACCGAGGTTGGGAGGTTGGGAGGTTGGGACTAGAGGTTAGGGCCGCAAAGAAAAGCGGGGAGGGAGGAGAGGAGCCGAGAGGAGAGGAGAGGCCAGAGGGGCCGGACTTCGCATGACATGTGTGCAGAGTGACTAGGCCAGTACTGTCTGGACCAACCTCGGATCGGGCCTAGATGTGGCCCTGACATCTAGTATATACAGTATAAAAACTAAACTAAACTATCAAACCTGCTTTAAAGGTATCATGACATTCATTTTCACTTTTTTTATTTTCAATGTTTTATTTGGGGTTTTATGACCTCAATTACACCCAAAAAACCTGAACTTAGAACATTCAGTGGATTTTCTGTGGTCTGGGGTTTTCTGAATAACTAGGCTGAAAAGTAATCTGAGCTTGGCCCTTCGACAGTGAGGTCACAGTCGATTAATCCCGCCCACTCTCCTCCTCGCCCCTCCCCTCCCCTATCCTTTCCTTTGGGGGGGGCGGAGCAGAGGCGATGATTGACAGGCAAAATCCCTCACCAGCGACACCCGCAGGCAAAGATTTCTTTTTTCATTGCAGTTGAAAAGGCTTTAGAAATGTGAGAGAAAAACACCTGCCATGGATCACTGGAATTGAATTTTCACTTAAAACTTTTTGTACACTTTTGAAGGACCAGGACAAAGACTTTGAATGTGGTGTAAAAGTGAATGTCATTAAACCTTTAAAAAAAAAAAAATCTAAACTGAAATTGAAAACTAAAAGTCAAAACGAAAATAAAAAAATAAAAACGAATGAAAAATATCAAGACTATTATATAACCATGCTCTGGACATGCCCCCCCCCCCCCCCCCAAGCTCACAACGGAAGGCGTTGTGAGCTTTTAGATCAGCCTTCCTGTAGTGCACTGCACTACAGGACAGCAGGTAAACATCCTACTCTGACACAGTTTGCAACAGGGGCTACGATTACTGTTCCTCTGCCACTGGCTTATGAGTCATCATCTGAGCTGTGACAACACCGATCAGTCACACACACACACAAACAAACACACACACACACACACACACACACACACACACACACACACACACACACACACACACACACACACACACACACACACACACACACACACACACACACACACACACACAGTGGTGTAAAGTAACAACTTTTATTTTACTGGAGCATTTCCAATTTTCTGTACTTTTACTTTTACTCCGCTACGATTATTTGAAAACTTTAGTTACTAGTTACTTTGCAGATATAAATTATTACATTAGAACACTTACATTAACCACTTTAGCCCTATTTTATACCTAGGCTATTTGAAAATAGCCCATCTACAAGCTCACAACGCGTCGCATCGCGGCACGTTGTGAGATTATTTTCAAACATTTTAGTACTTTTACTTTTGGTACTTCAAGTTCATTTTGATACCAGTACTTTTGTACTTTTACTCAAGTAATTTTTTAATTCCAGACTTTTACTTGAAACAGAGTACTGTACTTCTACATTGCAGTATTGATACTTTTACTTTTACTTTTACTTACCCACAAACACACGGACACGGACACAGACACAGACATGCACGTACGCACGCGTACTCGGTTTCATTCAATGAGCTTGGCCGATGTCTTTGCGTTCTAGACATAAACCAAGGAGTATAGGGCTGGTCCATTAACACAGGAACCAATACTTAGAAACCAACAACAGACCTAATCCTGCTCGTGCAGGTGAACCACTTGAATCCACAGCATCCATATTCTAAGGGAACGTTACCTGACGCGTTGTGAGCTTGTAGATCGCCTATTGTTTTGGTGAAGAGTTTTGGTGTACAGATGAAACAATAGCCCCAGTTTGGATCCAGAGTAATTACCGGGCAAGATTACCATCTATAGCAGTGGTTCTCAACCTTTTCAGGCTGTGACCCCCCAAAATAATCATTCATGAACTGGGGATATAATAATAATAATGGGACCCCCCATTTTGTTTGACTCCGTTCCACAGATAAATACTGTGAAAATAGCAGATCTACAAGCTCACAGTGAGCTTGTAGATCGGCAATTATAATATTTTTTGCCTCTTTCTTATATTATTATTATCATAGTTTGTTGATTACTTTTGATGCAGTAATGGTCTTTTTCTTTCAAGGAAGACAAGTGAAATAACGGTCAAATTCCTTGCATGTGTCGACATGCACGGCCAACAAAGATGATTCTGATAGAACCGAAAGTTGTAACCATGACAGAAGCTACACATTCTGAAACGTGGAAGCTTCACACACATCTGCAAACTGGCAACTCAGGAGAGCTGTAGAGATCTAAAGTGACCTTTACCGTTGATATTTGACCACACAATTCTAATCAGTTCATCCTCGAGTCCAAGTGGCCGTTTAGGCTATAACCCTGCGTCACCAGGCTTTCCACGCGGACGAAAAGCCTGGTTTTCATTCTAAAACTAACCACTGTGATCCTGTCTAGGCCAGTGGTTCTCAAAGTGGGGTCCGGGGACCCCCAGGGGTCCTTGAGGGAGTTCCAGGGGGTCCCCAGCTAAATGATACATAGTTAGGAACCAAATGGACCCTTATGGGTCTGTAACTCAGAGAGTGTACAAATGGAACCAAATGGACCCTAACGGGTCCATTTGGTTCCATTTGTACACTCTCAGAACTAGATTAACATTGATTTTATAATAGAAATTGGGGTCCAAGAGATGGAAATGCCATTAAATGGGGGTCCTTAGCCTAATGCATGTCAAACTGGGGGTCCTTGAAGTTAAAATGGTTGAAAATCACTGCTAGAGCCGTAAAAAATATTCTCTTATGGGGGTCCTTGGCATATCTTTTCAAATGGGGTCCGCGGGCTAATAAGTGTCAATTTGGGGGTCCTTGACAAGAAAAAGTTTGAGAACCACTGGTCTAGGCCACGCCTATCTAGTCGCGCTACGACTTAGAATACATACTTTTTTGTATCCCTCTGTTATTTCTGTATTCCCCTGCCAGGTCGTTTGTTAGTGAAATGCTGAGTCAACATTAAAGTGTAGTGTCGTTGTTATTAGTGAAATGTGATAAAACAATAAAATGCTGAGTCAACATTAAAGTGTAGTATCGTTGTTATTAGTGAAATGTGATAAAACAATAAAATGCTGAGTCAACATTAAAGTGTAGTGTCGTTATTAGTGAAATGTGATAAAGCAATAAAATGATGAGTTAACATTAAAGTATAGTTTTGCTGTTATTAGTGAAATGTTGAGTCAACATGAAAGTGTAGCGTCGTTATTAGTGAAATGTGATAAAACAATGAAATGCAGAGTCAACATTAAAGTGTAGTGCCGTTGTTATTAGTGAAATGTGATAAAACAATAAAATGCAGGGTCAACATTAAAGTGTAATGTTGCTGTTATTAGTGAAATGTGATAAAACAATAAAATGCAGAGAGTCAACATTAAAGTGTAATGCCGTTGTTATTAGTGAAATGTGATAAAACAATACAATGCAGGGTCAACATTAAAGTCTAATGTTGTTATTAGTGAAATGCTGAGTCAACATTAAAGTGTAGTGTCGTTGTTATTAGTGAAATGTGATAAAGCAATAAAAGGCTGAGTTAACATTAAAGTATAGTTTTGCTGTTATTAGTGACATGCTGAGTCAACATTAAAGTGTAGTGTCGTTATTATTAGTGAAATGTGATAAAGCAATAACCTGCTGAGTCAACATTAAAGTATAGCTTTGCTATTATTAGTGAAATGCTGAGTCAACATTAAAGTGTAACATCGTTGTTATTTGTGAAATGTGATAAAGCAATAACCTGCTGAGTCAACATTAAAGTGCAGTGTAAACTGTGTTACCTGGCCTCCATAGTAGAACTCCTCAGAGTCATTGTCTCCCTCTGAGTCCTCCTCTGGTGCATAATGGACCTGGAAGACACGGCACAGCACACTGTCATCTGCATAGCCTCGCTGTCACACACACACACACACACCTTGTATAACTATATTTCATATTTTCAGTTAATGCCCTATTTTAGACTATGTCGTATGACAGTGTTGGGCAAAAGTTGCAAAAATAGCCGAGCTTGTAGGTGTGCTATTTTCACTTATTTTTTTCATGGAGAGGGAGAGCAGGGAGAAAACCAATCTAACATTAAATAAGCATAAACATCAAACGATGAAGCCTTACATTGGATACACTGGAACTCTTTTTTTCCCATTTCCTGTTTTGGACATACAACGACAAAAAGACACATTCCCCAGTGATGTACGTGTGTGTGTGTGTGTGTGTGTGTGTGTGTGTGTGTGTGTGTGTGTGTGTGTGTGTGTGTGTGTGTGTGTGTGTGTGTGTGTGTGTGTGTGTGTGTGTGTGTGTGTGTGTGTGTGGGTGGGTGGGTGTGCGTGCGTGCGTGCGTGTGTGGGTGCACGTGCATGTGCATGTGCGCGTGCGTGTGTGCGTGTGCGTGTGTTTCCTGGTAAGTTTGGTTGTCAACCACCCATTACAAAGTTACTATAAATCTGATGCTGTACGCACTAGAAGGATATATTAAACAAACGATTGTGTAATTGAAATGTCACCTTTACAGGCCCTCTGGAGAGCAAGTCTCTCTGGAGACCGAGGCTCCCTGGAGACCAAGGCTCTCTGGAGAGCCAGGTGCTCCAGAGAGCAAGGCCCTCCGGAGAGCAAGGCCATCTGGGGAGCCAGGTGCTCGTGTGTCTCACGTCAATCTACCAGAGCACCCCGTAGGTAGCCAAATTAATTGATTCTAATAGTATATAGTAACTTTTATGAAAGCTGTATGGCACTCTAAGTTTCTGACATTTTCAAGGCTAGTGAACCGGTTAGGCCAAGTTCTCAAAGTGGGGCCCCAAAAAAGTGAGATCATTAACATGTAGTTCAACCACATTAACTGTATTTCATGCTACAGCTATTCAAAAATAGCCGATCTACAAGCTCACAAGACTGTGACCTTGTTAAAACCCAATATTTTTTTTATAATTTTGAACAATGGTTAAACAATTCGACACATTTGGAATCATTTTGAACATTTTGAACACAAATCTTCTATTGTGGGGGTGCCTGGCACAAAATCTTTTCAGATGGGAGTCCATGGTCAAATACATAGTTTAAGGGTCTTTGACATGAAAAATTTGCGAAGCAGTGTGTTAAACTAGCAGAGTGCCTGACAACAAGCCTTAGACATACCATCACTGTCAGGTGATTTTTGGAGAGAAATTGGGCCTCTTCCTTACTTACTTCACAGGTGTTACCAATGATACTAATGAAGGCTCTGTTCCATTCTGCTCAAACAGAGTCAGGGTGCTGATATTGTGCATGTTGGCTCACTGGACAACACTCTGGAAACCAGGGGCGCCGATATTTATAAGCTCTAGTGGGTGCGCAACCTGGCACACATGCACGCGCGCGTGCATGGTTGCCGGATAATTTACTTTTTTGGGGGGGGGGGGGGGTTTGTAACTTTATTTCGGTTAATTAGGTTTATTCAGTGGCGATCTGAACCAAGCGATCTGATTTTGACCAGCACCCAGTGGGTGCTCCTCATTTCACCTGGGTGCTTTAGCCCCGAGGCACCCACAGTATCGGCGCCCTTGCTGGCAACACTCTGCCACCAGTGGGTCTCAAAGTGTGGTCCAGGGACCCTCATGGTTCCTTGAGGGGGTTCCAAATGGACCCTTAAAAATTGGTGTGTGTAAGGGTCCATTTGGTTCCATTTGTACACTCTCAGTTATGGGGGTCCTTGAAATTAAAAGGTTTGAGAACCACTGTGCTACAGTACATGAAATGGAACAAGCCTTCATTAGTATCATTGGTAAAAACCTGTGAAGGAAGTAAGGAAGAGGCCCAATTTCTTTCCAATATGGCTGCTGTGCATAGAGCCTATTATTGGCTTAGGAATGCGACAAAAAAATATAAATATCTACATGAATTCAAGGCTTCATGGGGTGTGTAATTGATAGAAAATAAGTAATTTTTTGGGTGAACCAGCCCTTTAAGATAAGTGGTTTCTGCCCGACAGCAACAAGGTATTTCTGTAGATAATTGTCAGGCAGCCTGGGCAGCAGAGGAGCACGGGTGTCATCCTACCTGGTTCTTCTCTATGTGAAGTTTGGTCTTGATGGACAGGCCGCTGGTTGCATCATAACTCAGTTTGATCTCTGTCGACGAGAAATAACGAGGAAACAAATCCATTCAGAACAGTTTGGTGTCAGCGCTGTACTCTCACTTTACATTTCACTCACACATGCCAATTAGTGAAACTCCAGACAAAAGACTAAACAGTGATATTATTCACACAGTGAGAGAATAGCCTGTCTATACGAAACAATTCTTCTCATTACCTGTTCTGTTCTCAACTGACAGGCTGGCATACAGCACTATTACAAACTCCTCCTTCTCACCTACAAATGTCTCCTCCTCTACAATTATATATAAACTTTAGTTACTGGTAGTTACTTTGCCATCTCAATAATGTTAACCTTTTATACTTTGGCTATTCAAAAATAGCAGATATACAAGCTTATAGCGCGGCGGCACTGAGTGCCATGCTATGAGCTTGTAGATCTGCTATTTTTGAAAAATCTTGAAAATGTGTGCAAATCTTTTAATATATATATCTTTAAAGCGAACATTTGTAACTCATATCTTTGCTTCTGGGGGGTCCCTGGAACAAAATATTTTGAGATGGGGGTCCGTGGCCAAATACATACAATCATTTTGGTCCTTGACATGAAAAAGTTTGCGAACCATCAATGAAGATCTTCTTATCTTCTTTTTAAAAGACATTGTTTGGGCAGAGGCCCTCCTCTGAAGGTGGTCTGTACAGGGGACAGGTGGTCTATGTGTTGTGAAGGTGGTCTTTACAGGGGGACGGGTGGTGAGGGGACAGGTTGTGATTAGGGGTTGTGAAGGTGGTCTGTACCGAGGACAGGTGGTGATTATGTGTTGTGAATGTGGTCTGTACAGGGGACAGGTGGTCTATGTGTTGTGAAGGTGGTCTGTATAGGGGACAGGTGGTGACGGTGGTCCGCTTAAGCTCCCCACACTCGCATGCTGCACTGTCTGCCAGGCCCCACTTCTGTTATAGTTGATTAGAAGCAGCCGACCCCGGTACGCAGGCAGTTCAGTAGGGTCCATTGCCACAACTCCCATTCCTGCTTCCAGGATGCTGCACAGCCATGCGTTTGCAGACAGGCCCTCAGGGATTAGAACTAAGCATCTCTTGTGCCGCCTTATTGGTGGGCAAACAGAGAGAGTAAAGAGACATTGCGAGCGAGAGCTCGCAGCACGTCAGGACAGTCTGTTTGAAACACATATCTTTTAATGACTTGTCATCGCTCGTTCGAGTTGCTGGCAGTGGGGATGAGATGTCAAGACACCTTCCAAAGACTTCATGTAAATCCGTAAGTTAAGATCATTATATGTTGCCCCTCATCTTCTGTTATTAGAAGATAGATTAGGTCATCGGACTTCCCACACCCACACTTTCTGATATGAACAATAAGGCCATCACACGCTTAGCACTTACGTCCATTTGGTTAAATTTTACGCTCTTAAGAGTTAAATCATTGTTCAACATAACTTAATTTACAAGAAGTCTACACAATTAGATAATGTAGAAAAACTGTTATGTTGATCAACGTGTGCCTGTTATCTCTCCTATGGTACCAACATCAATACAGCATGGAATTTGTTATCCAACGATAACAACGTTTTGGGTCTGAGAGGCTAAATCTCATCCGTGGCTCAAATGCCGAACAAATAATGGACATTGATATGAAAAAGGTTGAAAACCACTGCTCTACCCAACAGGGCGCTCCATCTAAGGCTCTATGAGGCCTTCCAGAGCCGGCGTGGCAATCAGCTCCCACTGTGGATAAGTGTAGGGCTGCGTCCAATATGACATTCTGGGCCCATGCTGTTGTGGTAGTATGTGTACAATAATACTGCAGACGGTTTATAGAGCGATAGCTTAATGCTGTTTATTAGTTACAGACCAGGACTCTCAATGTAGCGTGACTTCTCAGTTAGTAGCATGAAACATAATATACACCCATCCCGTAACACCCTTCCTCTTAAGCTCTATGTGACCCTTCACAATAAAAGCATATCAGCTATCACCACATACAATACGGATCTTTAAAATATCAATCTAGGCCGATGGCCGATGCAGATTAGACTGGCAGATTAGACTGATCACGTGGAATCGATTCCCACGTCTGAAAAAACTGGCATTGCCCAAGTCTGGCAATGCAATCATAAAGATTAAAAAATATATATATTTATGAAACGACAGAAAAAAATTACGTCATCTAAAACATTTTCACCCGGTCCGCTATAATGTTATCAGATTTATACAAATACATCAATCGGCCTGGGAGTTGGTCGATTTGGTCGGAGTTGGTCCGGGCACCCTAGGCTGTTTACATCCACGTTGAAAAATAATTCTGTGGAACGTTAAAATAAGGTAAAACCGCTGGCAGTGGCGGATAAATTAATTAATTAATACCTGGCAATGAATGTGTTAAGTGTTGTAGAAATCAAATCCACTTTACATTTGTGCCTGGGGGAAAATACATCTCTGACGGTCCATCCTAATGATGAGGCTGTCATAACTACTGTCAAACTATTATGAACATTTATTTTTAATAGGGTACAGCTAAAATTCATGGGTAAAGTACCAGAGATTGCCGGCATTCGGACACTTACCTGCAGCAATGCGATGGAAAATAATAGGAATTGGATCCGTGGTGATTAAAACCTCGTCATCGTTTTCAGAGTTGGACACGTAGGTGTTGTCTGCAATGAAATGTTTAAAAAGGTTTACAAACCATGTCTCAGTTATAGATGAGAATGAAGCATTTATTAACCCATTAAGACCGGGGAACGCATCTGTGTCATTTTCGATTTCTTTGGCTGTTCAAAAATAGCAGATCTACAAGCTCATAGCTACGAGCTTGTAGATCTGCTATTTTTGAAAAATCGTGAACATTTGTGCACATTTTGGAATATAGTATACATTTTGTGTGAACATTTGTAACTCAAATCTTTGCTTCTGGGGGTCCCTGGAACAATATATTTTGAGATGGGGGTCCGCGGCCAAATACATATAATTTTGGGGGTCCTTGACATGAAAAGGTTTGAGCACCACTGATATAGAAACGTATAAAAGTATTTTCAGAAAACTGTGTAGGATTTAGAAGACATTTGTAGAATCGGTCTCAGGTTAAATCTACCATGGAAAAGAGAAGCTTGAAGTCTGTTTCACAATTCATAATCATTTGCCTTAAAGGAGAGATCCGGACATTTTAAGTGTTATCTTTGATGTGTCGCTAATCACTCACCAACATTGAAAGGGACGTTGAGTTATTCCAGAGAGTCCCCTGTCGTCCAGTCTGACGACCCCCTCCGTTGGCATAATGGGAGCCCGTGTAAGAGTGAAAATCGTCTATTATAACCGATGCAAAGTTAGTTTTTTTCTCTACTACTGCTCAACGTGGAGTCTCATGATACTCAAACATGCACTGAATGTCGCGAACGAGCTATCGTTCGTGCAGAACGAGATGACGCTGGTTGCTTGTTTCTCTCACAGAACCTGGCGTCTGTGGAAGAAATAAGCAACCAGCGTCATCTCGTTCTGCACGAACGGTAGCTTGTCCCATCATTGAAATGTCCCTTTCAATGATGGTGAGTGATTAGCGACACATCAAAGATAACACTTAAAATGTCCGGATCTCTCCTTTAAGAGACTTTAACACATAGCAGTACGGGTGCAACAGTTAATTGAACTAATCGATTCAAGTGATTGTTATCAATTTTAATAAAAGTATTGATTTTCAAAAGCTTTCCAAAATAAAGGAAATAGCCAATCTACAAGATCACAACGCGTCACGCTTTGATGAATCAAAAAAGTATTCAATAAAATAATCACAAAGAAGATACTAGTTGCAGCCTTAGAACCCACTTCACAAAGTGGGGGTTCCAGGGGGTCCCCAGCTAAATGAGTTAATACAGCATCACAATCAGTTTAACCACCTTTGAACCACTCTATCATGCATCGGATATTAGAAAATAGAAGATCTACAAGCTCAAAACGTGTCGCGGTGCGATGCATTGTGAGCTTGGAGATCTGCTATTTTCAGAACATTTTGAGAAACTGCGAAAAATGTTGAAGGTTTTTGAAAATTTTAACAACACAAATCTTGTATTGGGGTCCCTGGCACAAAATATTTTCAGGTGGGGATCCGCGGTCAAACCCATATTAATTTTGGGGTCCTTGATATGAAAAAAGAACCACTGTCCTGTGTCCTGGTAGAATTCCTGAACCACACATCACAGCAGTTGGCCCAAAATGAATGACTGCACTAATCATCCATGGCTGTTAACTTCCTCGTGTGACACGACCCAAAGTGGCCATCTTGTCACCACACAGACGTAATTGCTCATCGAGTTAATTAACACATAAACGAGTGTGTAGGTCAATGCTTGACGTGGCGTGACGTGACCCGTGGCCTTGACCCTTCAGCACTCAACAATCCATTTCCTCAGCCAAATAAAAAAACAGTGACAGTTAGTGTATATACACAGTCTAGGACAACAAAATGCAGCAGCCAGAATCCTAACGAACACCAGGAAAAGGGACTGTGAAGTTTAGAATAGGTTTTAAAGTAATTTTACTTGTTTTTAAAGCCTTGAATGGCCTAGCACCTTGCTATCTGTCATATTGCCTGCAGAAGTACGTCCCAGGCCGCCCCCTCAGGTCACTTGGTGCTGGACTGTTGACGGAGCAGCCTCTCCATGTCTCTTGCCATTTGTTGATAACAAAGAGACATGGAGAGGCTGCCTTTGGTAGCTATGCACCAAGGATTTGGAACTTACTCCCCCTGCATATCAGACAGGCAACCTCGGTTGACGGCTTTAAGAGGCAGCTAAAAACCCATTTCTATGACCTTGCTTTTAACTAATCTCTTTTTAACTGTCCCCCCACCCCACACACACTTTTTCACTGTTTTTATTTTTCTCTTGATTTAAATGTTTTTTAACCTGAATGTAAAGCACTTTGAACTGCATTTATGTCTGAAAGGTGCTTTATAAATAAAGATTATTATTATAGGACAGCACCCCTGTAAATAACTTTATCACGGCTTCCCTGAATCCGTTTCCATTAGGACAGATTGAAAATAACTTCTTTACTTGCCGTTTAACAACTTGAACCCCAGCATCCCTATTCACCAGAAATAGCCGATCTACAAGCTCAAAACTGCTCTTTGGTGAAGAGACTTGGTGTACCAGGCTGAAAAATAACACGCTAAGTACAGTGCAACTCAGGTCTGTTTTACTAAGTATAGAGGGTCTAAGTGGTTAAACTGAAGGGATATTGATAAATTCAGAATATTATTTCTGCGGCTTGCGTCACGGCACCCACTTTGAGAATGCCTGCACTAGAATGCTGACACTAATACAGAAAACAGTCAGTGGAGAGATGGACAGGGGTGGACAGTGTCAGTACATACTTCACTGCTCTGAAAGGCGTAAGCATCTACAAGCTCACAACGCCTCGCATCGCCACGCGTTGTGAGCTTGTATATATGCTATTTTTGAACAAAGAAAAATTGCTTAAGTGGTTAAAGATCAGTAATTATTGTCCGATAACATGATACATATCACTGTGAAATGGCTATTCTGCATATTGAGTGTGTTTGCTACTAAGTATATTTTGATGTTAATACTGTGGTATTTTGACTAACAGTAAGCTTTTGATGCAGGACTTTTACTTTAACAACATGTTTTCACAGCAAGAAGGTCCTGGGTTTGATTCCCGCCGGGGACGCTGTGGGCACTGGGGGCGTGTCTTCTCCTCCGCGTCATCAGCGCCCATACCCTAGGTGGGGTTGGCGAAAGGGCCTACTCTGTGTGGAGTTTGCATGTTCTCCCCGTGTCTCCCAGGGTACTTAATACCCTCACAAAAACATGCAGTAATCCTGGTCACTATACCGCCTCCCCCATGACAGCCGGGGCGCCTGATGGAGGGGAAGGGAACTGGTTGGAATAACGTGTTCCTTCCACGCGCTACGTCCTACCAGGGAAACTCCCCCGTCAGGTGACAAGAAGGTCAGTTGGCTCTCATGCACTGAAGGAAGCATGAGCTCGGCCCTGGCCTCCCCAGGCTGTGGGGGACTGGTGCAGCGCTGGTGTAGGGCTGGTGTAACGCCCAGGATCACTTAGGAAATTGGCACCGGGTGAAAAAAAATGGGTTACAAAAATCGCGGGATAAAAATTTAGATAAAACAATACCACAGTGTAAAAAATGTTTTTTTACACTGTGGTATTGTTACTTTTACTTAAAGCTCTATTATGTAATTTTCGTGTGTGAATAAAATGCAATTTGTTCCAATCTGTATGGTAGAGTATGCTAATACAATATAACTTATACAATAGGAGTGTCACGGTCCGCTCCTCAGACCGTGGACTGTGACTTTATTATTTAGCCCTTGTCTGACCTTATATGGTATTGGACCCTTTTGGCCACTCTTTCTGTTGTATTGTTCCCTGTTCTCTGTGTACCTTCTTTTGTAATGTTGTCACTGTGTTCTGTCAGTTACCTGTTGTTTTTATATTCCCTGTTTAAGTAATAAACCCCCCTGCATCTGAATCGTTCTGTCTCCGCTTCACTGTCTGCGCTTGGGTCCTACACTTCTCTGCCCCGCATCGTGACAAGGACTGGTTGTATTTGGTCTCCCTGCTCTTTTATTGAGAAATTTAGATCCTGTGTCTAGGTTGGACACAAACTTTAACACGATCCTGTTTCTGGTTTCACACAATTAATTCAATTTCTCCCCAGAGCAAGCAGACATGCAGGCTCTATTCACTCAGTGGTAAAAATGTCAGCACTTGTTCAAATCCGGGGTAGAACAGGAAAGTTGCATAGTGCAGCTTTAAACCATTTAAACCGGTAAAGCATCAGATTTTAACCACTTAAACCATTGTTGTATACTTTGGCTATTCAGAAATAGCAGATATACAAGCTCATAGCGTGGCACCGAGTGCTGCGCTATGAGCTTGTAGATCTGCTATTTTTTGAAAAATAGTGAAAAATTTGTGCAAATCTTTGAATATATATGCTTTAAAGCAAACTGCGATCTGTGCTTCTGGGGGTGGTGTCCGCGGTCAAATACATATCATTTTGGGGCTCCTTGACATGGAAAAGTTGGAGCACCTCTGATATAGCAACATACTGTATGTATTTGGCCGCGGACCCCCATCTCAAAATGTTTTGTTCCAGGGACCCCCCAGAAGCAAAGATTTGAGTTACAAATGTTCGCTTAAAAAAAATGTATGTTTAAAGAATTGCACACAATTACAATACAAGCTCATAGCGCGGCACTCGGTGCCCCTCTATGAGCTTGCAGATCTACTATTTTTGAATAGCCCAAAACAATCTAAAACGACAGAAACTTTGTCAGAATGTTCTTTGTTGGTGTACTGTAAGTGACTTTGAGAGCGCTGCAATGTAAGTCAATGAGGAGGCTATCTTTGGAATGTCTATTTATAATCAATCTACTGAAGATATCTGACTAAAAGTTGCCGTTTCCATAGTAACTACACAACCCAAACCTCCAACCAAAGAGTCAGTGTGCTTTAAAAGGAACATATCGTCTGTCAGGTAGAAACCTTGTATGTCCAAAACAGTTACTTTTCAAGAAAATTGATACTTTTGCTACATCTTTGCTGTCGGGCAGAAACCTCTTATCTCCGTATTTAAACTTTTTGTGTTTTTCCGTAATTTAACTCCCTACTTGATCATACCACAGCGTCACACAAAAGCATCAAAAGCAGCAGATCTACAAGCTCGAAACGTGCCGTTGAATTTGAATCCTGAAGAGTAACAGTTTTGGACATATGAGGTTTCCACCCGACAGAGACGATATACAATGTCACACAAAACTACAATAAATCTACAAGCTCACAACGCGTCACATTGTAGATAGGCTATTTTATTTAAAGTGAAGGTAGACGTGGTATTTTTTTTGTCCAAACACCCATAGGACCTTATTGTTATGCAGAAAATACACTCTGTCCTCAACACGAGCATCAAGAGCGTTTCATGCTTTGTTTTTAAGACATGGATTCAACTGTTGAAGGGATATTTCACTTTCTTTTTTAAATATGGGACATTTCATCGTCTACTCAGGCTTTTGTGAGCAGTTTTTAAGTTGCTTGATTCAGTATTTAGATATTTGATATCCATTTTATCATATTTTTTTTTTAATCCTATAAAAACCCATTGTAACTTTAAACTCCATTTTAACCATGATAGTTTAACCATTTATTTTGTATATATTTTTTGGAAAATGAAAAAATAATAATACAATTAAAAAAGTATATAAAATAAATGAAAAAAGTCAGACCCTGATGAAGACCTTCTAGGTCGAAACGCGTTGGTCATACTCATTTGCCTTGCTCTACATACATTCTTATATTTTTTTCACTTGAGACGGAGTGCCTTGGAATTCTTTTCTTTGCAAGTCTGCATTGCACACCTTTTTTGGCAAGCAGTACTTCTTTGGAAATCCTCTTTTGTTTATGTACCTACCTGTGTCACCAAAGAGCACCTATCTCAGAGCCACTGAATGATCCCTGCCGTGCTTCTTTTTCTCTCTTTTTGAACTGCAAAATGAGCACTTTTACTTTCAGTACTTAAGTATATTTTACTTTTACTGAAGTACATTTTGAATACCGGACTTTTACTTGTACTTTTACTTTAATGAGTATTTCTACATTGGAGTATTGATACTTTTACTTAAGTACAAAATGTGAGTACTATTTCCACCACTCAATCCCCCCACCCCCAAAGAAAAAGAAAAGAAAAGAAAAAGGTTTCTAAGCAGTGGTGTAACACATTGTTGACACAGCAGGACTGTTAGAAGGAGGGTCTTACCTGGGTAATCATCAGAGACGTGCACCGAATAAGAAATCCTACGAGAGACAAAAGAACACACAGAAAAGAAACCATTAATATAATTATTCATTTAAAAAAACATAAAATGTTATATACACTATACACCTTTTTTTCCCCGTCTCATGGTCGGCCTACATCACGTTTTGGCCTTTAACTCTTGAACCGAAGTTCGTAAAATCTAAATCTTTTCCCTTGGATCATCTCTCTCCACATAGGCCCCGGCCAGTTGTACCACATTACATTTTCCACCATTTTGCATTTTCTTCAAAACACACTGCAACTACTCCTATGGCTATGTCAGCCTTCCAAAGTTTGCCGGCCCTGGGTAGGCAACCAGGCCTGGCGGAGACCTGTGCTCCGCGACAGTAGTCCGTGTAGCACACTTCTGTAGTCAGTAAATAAAGTTGCATAAGTTACTGTATAATCAGTGGTGGAAGAAGTACTCAGATATTTTACTTAAGTAAAAGTAGCAATACCACAATATAAAAATACTCTGTTACTAGTGAAAAGGCCTGTGTTCGAAATGTTACTTGAGTAAAAGTACAAAAGTATTGGCATCAAAATATACTTAAAGTACCAAATGTAAAAGTACTAAAATGTTTGAAAATAGCAGATCTACAAGCTCACAACGCGTCGCGAGAGCTTGTAGATCGGCTATTTTCAAATAGCCTACTGTATGTATAAAATAGGGCTAAAGTTAATGTATGTTTTATAATATAATAACTTCTGCAAAGTAGCTAGTAACTAAAGTTTTCAAATAATTGTAGTGGAGTAAAAGCACAATATTTGCCTCTGAGATGTAGTGGAGTAGAAGTAAATGTATTGGAAATTGGAAATACTCCAGTAAAGTAAAAATGCCTCAGAATTGTACCTAAGTACAGTACTTGAGTAAATGTACTTAGTTACTTTACACCACTGTGTATAATTGCCATGTATTGCCATGTTTCTGTATGCATGTATCTGTCAGCGTACAGACTTCTAATGAGTGGAGTACAGTGTTACTTAGTGGCAAAATTAGTTTGATTAGTTAGTTCACTTTGGTTCCTCTGTCTACAGTATTTGGTACACGACTGCATGCTTCATTGAAATCCTAATCACAGCAGCTTGGAGGACTCAGCACCTCACGCAGTGACATTATTAGGGACTGTCATGGCGGAATGGAGTGAGTGCTCCGTGGAGCATAAAGCCTCATTTATACCGTGTACGATGCGTGTCAAAATGAGCAGATCTATAGATCTCCTATTCTCGGCACGCAACAGCATCGCACAACAAGGTATGAATGAGGCATTTCAGTAGAAATGCCATTTCAAAGTTCTGTATCTTCGTCTGGATGGCATGATTGAAAAGGGACGATCGAGGGGATGTGTCATTGTGCCATGTGCTATTGTGAGTGAAAAAAACGCGTGTGGGAAAACCAATAGTCAGTGATGGAAAAAGGTACTCACATTTTTTACTTAAGTAAAAGTATCTATACTGCAATGCAGAAGTACTCTGTTACAAGCAGAAGTCCGGAATTCAAAATCTGCTTGAGTAAAAGTACAAAAGTATTGGTATGAAATTATACTTAAAGTACCAAAAGTAGAAGGTACTCAGTCTGCAAAATGTACCATTTCATAAGTTTTCTACTGTATAAACATCTTTTGAAAATAGCAGATCTACAAGCTCACAATGCGTCGCATCACAACGCATTGTGAGCTTGTAGATCGGCTATTTTTAAATGGCCGAAATGTATATAGGGCTGAAGTGGTTACTGTATGTTTTGTAATAATCAAAATCTACAAAGTAACTAGTAACTAAAGCATTCAAATAATTGTAGTGGACTAAAAGTATAATATTTGCCTCTGAGAGTGGAATAGAAGTAAAAGTACTGAAACCTGGAAATACTCCAGTAAAGTAAAAACACCTCAAAATTGTACTTAAGTACAGCACTTGAGTAAATGTACTTAGTTACTTTCCACCACTGCCTACAGTCTTAGAAGCCATATGGGTAATACTGGAAAGACAATCACGCAGTGTTAGGCTTAGCGGTTCTCATTAGCTAAACACACCATTAACGGAAACCCTGCGAATATGTACATACAAATGTATGTTTAAAAAAGCTTAATGAAGGCATTTTGGGTCACAGAATGTAAAATGTCATCAAATATCAAGTACACCATACAGCAGGAGGGGCGTCCCGAAATTATTGTGTGGGGTCCCCAGTTGATTAGCTTAATGTGCAACATTGTTTTCTCACTCAACAGTAAACAATCCAACGTATACACGTATACAATCCCCTGTATACGTGTATACAGGGTATCTGCACATTTATAAAGTGACAATTTAATGACTTTAAGACCTTTTTAATACAAAATTTGCCAAATTGTCAAATATTATGTGAGAAAGAGGCTCACATTGTGAAAATAGACGATCTACAAGCTCACAACGCCTCGCAGTGCGAGGTGTTGTGAGCTTGTAGACCGGCTATTTTCACAATGTTTATCTGTGGAACCGAGTCAAACTAAATGTTGCCTACAATTACAAGTGCTTGTCAGGGTGGGGGGTCCCCAGTTCAAATATGATTATTTTGGGGGGTCGCTGCCTGAAACGTTTGGGAACCCAGTATATACAGCATTGGGATGTGTATGTCGAAGAAAATGATTCCATATAATGAAAGAGCGATAAGGAGCCAACATGGGGCTGAACCATTCAAGCTGATGGAGTCTGGGCTGTGTACCTGCATGGAGACAATGGAATAACTCTACTTGACATATGCCTCAAACAGTGGTGGAAGAAGTAATCAGATATTTTACTCAAGTAAAAGTGCAATACCACAATGTAAAAATACTCTGTTACAAGGCCTGTGTTAAACATGTTACTTGAGCAAAAGTACAAAAGTATTGGCATCAACATATACTTCAAGCACCAAAAGTAAAAGTGCTAAAATGTTTGAAAATAGCAGATCTACAAGCTCACAACGCGTCGCGATGCGACGCGTAGTGAGCTTGTAGATCGGCTATTTTCAAATAGCCTAGGTATAAAATAGGGCTAAAGTGGTTAATGCATGTTTTAGAATGTAATAAATATCTGCAAAGTAACTAGTAACTTTAGTAAGTTCTAGTAAGTTTTCAAATAATTGTAGTGGAGTAAGAGTACTATATTTGCCTCTGAGATGAAGTGGAGTAGAAGTAGAACTATAGACAATCGAAAATACCCCAGTAAAGTAAAAGTACCTCAAAATTGTACTTGGGAGTACAGTACTTGAGTAAATGTTACTTTAAACCACTGCTGGGGTGTGTAGCTGCATGGACACAATGGAATAAGTCTACTTGCATTATGCCTCAAACGAATGTGGGTCATTCAATATTGAGTACAATTGTTACGCTCATGGTGGACTGGTTTGTAAACATGAGTGTGGAATTACATGTAAACTGGATTACTGGCAGATTAAAGATTACTGGCATTCAGCTAGACTACTTAACGCAAGACCGGGAACGCTTTTGGCGTCGTCGTCGTCCCCCCCCCCCAGAAGCAAAGATTTGAGTAAAAAAAAGTCGCTTTAAAAATATATATACATTCAAAGATGTTCACAAATATTTATGATTTTTACATCATAGAGTATATATTTATGACAATGTTTATTAAGGTAATAAAATCAAGTCTAAAGTTTGGCAAAAACCCACCCACTTGCATTGAGAGTTATTTCTTCTGACACCAGCAGGGGTAAAACAGTTAAACTACAGGCCATTCATATGAACTGTCACTTCCTATACAGTATAGACTCAATTACAAAGGCGGATGCTGGGCCCTTGGTCCCATCCCTATATGTCCCATCCCTATGTCTAACAAAAAACTGTATAGTGGCCTTATACTGTGTGCTGCTGGTCAGCCGTTCCAACTGAATGCATGAATAATGCGTCATCGGAGATGAGGCTCATATCAAAGAGTGCTGACAAACAGGTGTGCACGTTGTGTGCATGTGTGTGTGCACGTTGTCCATGCAGCTGTGCTGATGCAGCTGCACAACCCCAAACACCTCAAAGCAACTTCTGTTTCTGATCATCAGCAATTCTACATCCATATGCACCTAGCTCACTTTAGCTCTAAACCATGGGTCTTCATCAGGGGGTCCGGGACCCCCAGGGCAGTGGTTCCCCAACTGGGAGTTTTGGGATGATTAGCTTAGTGTGCAACATTGTTTTCAACAGTAAACAAACCAACATACATACAGTATAAGTGTATACAGGGTATCTGCACATTTCTAAAGTGACAAGTTAAGGACTTTTAAGACCTTTTTAATACCAAACTGTCCAAATTGTCAAATATTACATAAGAAAGAGGCAAACATTGTGAAAATAGCCGATCTACAAGCTCACAACACCTCGCAGTGCGAGTCGTTGTGAGCTTGTAGTTCAGGGGTACTCAACAGGCGGACCGCGGTCCATGACCAGACCGCAGCACAACTCCCTGCGGACCCTGGGCAAATCCAAGTTAAAAAAAAATTAAAACAAATTGTAGGTCAGGCCATTAATCTGCGAGTTACCGCGACCACGAGTCAGACTTCTCCTTACATTCACTGCATGCAGCGCTATGCATGTGGACTGTTAGTCCGTGAGCCAGGGGGGTTGGTCATTATCATCTGAGGGGATTAATGCTCATAGTGATTTTTGTAAGGTATGCATGTCTAGAGTTAGAAAATATGTGATAGCATTGCACCAATGGTAGCTTTATGGGTGCTATCATGCATTTTATTTTATAACACTAGGCGAAAATTACATGGGTCAATATATGAAAACATACTACTTAACCCCCCCAAAAAAAAAAAAAAAAAAGTTTTTCAATTGGTTCTGGTACCTCTAGGCATGCTTAAAAACATACAAAAAAATCTAGGAAATTATATGTATCGTAAAGCCATCATTTTCAAGATGGCGTCCAATAAGGCTGCCAGGAGCTTAAATGGATTTATGATACTGTTCAACCTAGAAAGGTGGTTTTGATGTCTAACCCTATGTTTTAGGGTTCAAGAAATGTGGCTCAATCAGTGAAATTACCATCAGTAAATGATGTATCGCCAAATCAAAGATGGTGTCCATCCCAAGGTGATGCTCCATTGTACAAAGTTATGTTAAAAACAACAAATTCAATTGCAGTTGTGTGAGGGAATCTGTGAACTCATACGAATAGTGATTCATATGGGAACCTGGGGGGGGGGGGGGTCATAGGTGTAGAATCTATTTCTAATGTTATATTTTCACTTGACGTCAGTCTTTGGCCTATGTGCTGAAGGTCAGGTCAAGGTCTCTCTCGCACCTTATCATCCAACCAGGTGTCCAAGCAGGCAGCAGATATGGTCACTATGGTCATATACATGTGACATGTACAGTATTCACCTCACAATTGACATGGAACAGTTTGTTGACACCTTGCAGGTATGCTGGAATCAGCCAGAACAGCTCTATAATGTTATTGTGCATGTTATACCAACCCGATCTCCAGAGATTACCGTAACATTGCACGGAACGAGTGCACTTCATTCCGTGGATAGCCGCCTCGGAACTCCCGAATTGCGTGCATATGGTACGGCGCTGCCTTTGTGACAAAACCATTTCGGAGGCGCGCAGTCACAGGCGAATTGTCACCCCGTGAAGGACCACCGAGGGAGCTAAGGCGACCGAGTTGCCGTCCTGAACGGTGTGACATTCGCCTGTGCCTACTCAGCGCCGTTTGAGTTATGTACCGATAGGCACAGAATCGTAAATTTTATTGTGCGGACTGCTCTGCTTCCGGGTTTTTCCGTGTTGCGACTGGTTACGCCCACCGTGGGACTCGCCGTACATATGCACGCAATTTGGGAGTTCCGAGGCGACTATCCACGGAATGAAGTGCACTCGTTCCGTGCAATGTTACGGTATTCTCTGGAGATCAGGCTGGTTATACAGTCATTCCTCAGCTGCATTGCAAAACTTATGCAAGGTTCAGCACTGGAAATGCATGTGGTTGCAGCATATGGAGGGCTGACAGGCAAGTTTAGTGGTAAGTCCTTAGTGTATCAGCAGCAGTCTTGAAGTGGTTTCTATCAACTGGGCCAAAGGCATTCATACAGATACAGCAGTAGCCTACCTGGACACTGCACATCTCCATCCTACTGGCTGACAGTGTGTAGACAACCCCTTCCTACACTTCACATCCACCAGTTTGAATGTGCAGGGAGACACATTGACATCAACTTGTCACCTTTTCTCTCATGACGTACATGATGAAGTACTTCTTCCGTGCTGACCATGTGCAGTATGCTTGATATCTAACCCAGTGCCTGCTGAAGATGCATGTGCTCCATGCCATAGAGGCTAAGCTAGACCTTGTCTGTCAGCACCATGATGGATTCTGGATCACTGTCTCTGCTCAACAGTCTGGGGAGCAGACTGCCATACAGATCAGGTGATGCATGTGAGTGGAGTGGACTGACGCCTTCCCAAAATGTGCAGAAACAGTAGAGGGGGAGTTGAAGCACTGGTGTGTCTTGGTCATAAAATGAGTGTATCCTCACACACAGAAAGATCACCGCCCTCATCTCTTCAATCCCATCCTTGGCTAAATTGCCACCATGCTGTTGTGAATGTTGTGAATAGTAATGTCCTTTACCCACATGAGATGTCAACCTGAAGAGCAAGAACATTATGCAGAAGCCATTGAGCATGTTGTACACCTTCAGTGCTGACGATAGATACTGCATTTAGTCATGATGAAGCAGACATCACCATGAGTTCCTATGTCCCTGATGCAGCCATCTCTGGAAAGGGTGTGACACACATGCTCAGTGATTAAACTGATGTTCTTGTCCTGTTGGTGTATTAGGTGGACCAAGATTAAGTGTAAAGTACAGATGGAGCATTTGGATAGGACAGTCTTGTATGTATGGCAAAGGCAAGATCAGAGCACACAACACTTTGCTGGCTGGGAACTTCCGAGGCTACCCTGATGTGCTGGGTGAGGTGAGGGCCACAAGTTAATGGCCCTTCCTCCAACACCGACCAACCTGCTGCACTATGTGTGGGCTCATTTACAAGTGATGTTGTGGAAAGTGGCAGACCACCAAGCTCCACCTGACAAGTCGTTTGATGTCACATTTGGATGGTACAGTAGATCCAGGATAGTATCCCTGTTCCTGTCATTGCTAAGGGTGACCCGGCACCATCAGAGCTATGAGACATGGTGCAATATCAATTTAAGGCACAGAGTAAGAAGTGCATCACTGATGTACTGTAACTGCTCTGGTGAAGATGGTTACTGATAATATGTTCAAGCTACAGATGAAGAGTGATGTCAATAAGGAGGATACTTATAAGGATGAGGTAGAACAGGATGTAGGTAAGAGAATTGTATGCGTGCCAATCAGGAGGTCGAGGGTCTAGTTGCAAAAGATACATATTGCCATCATATTATATAATTGTACATTCATGTTACTATGAATACCAGTTCTTGTGACATGTTCACAAAAATAAATCATGAATAAAGTGAACCATGAATGTTCATCAAGTTGTTTCCATTTGTTGTTCTCACAGAGGTTACATTTAACCTTGACCTGACCTTTAACAGATGAGATTGACCTGATATTAAAAAATAACATCAGGAATGGATTCTACAAATGAAAACCCTAAAAAAGAGAGGTATTACACAGAGGTATTCTAGGACAAGCGGATCAAAAGTAAATCTTTTGCCATGCGTTTAGTGGCCATTTTGGATATTTTCTTACACACTTGCACTATATTCTGTTTATTGAATTTCATTTTTTTCCTTCATTTTTTTCTTTTCCTTAGAATCTATGTATGTAAACATGGTTTTAAATCTTTAGGTAATTTACAAAGAAACCTTTGTGTTCCATCTTTCATGAAAACCGAAGTACATCTTTTATGTCATATATAGTCACTATGTTGTCACTGCCTGTAATAGAAAACAAAATCTATAGATGCTAATTTTAACAACCTTTTTGAACAATATATAATCTGGGCTTTATCCCAACCATTTTTCAAAGAGAGAGGGTCAATAATAAGAGAGAACCATCATTTTGAAGTAGAATGCTTCATTCGGATTTTGAAAACTGTGTTTTGGCATGTGGTTATAAAAGGAGTGACACAGAATGACAGAAAGCTACCACAGATGCAATGCTATCACATTTTTCCTAGCACTAGGGGTGTATACCTACCCAAAAATCACGATGAGAATTAATCCCCCCAGTTGATACAAATGACCCCATATTTGGGGCCCTGGCTCACGGACTATGTGTGTGTGTGTGCCTGTGTGTGGGTGACTGCGCGAGCAATCAGCGCTGATTGGCTGTTAGCTGGGGTCACGAGAGTTCAGCAGCACAGCAGTGAGTTTGTATGCTCATACCAGCACTATGCTAGCTGCCTGTTACCAACAGTAGAAGACTACATTTTGAACGTAGCAACGGAGTGCTCACTCAGAGTGCGTTTTGGGTAAGCACAAGAAGCCTTTCTCTGATGCAGAAATAATTAAATAATGCTTGATTGAAGTGATGGACACCATGTTTGAAGGCAAAGAAAAAGAGGAAATGACAGCTAAAATCCCACTCTCAGATTCCACAGCAACCAGACCTACTGAAATACTGGCTGGTGAGACGTTCTGAGCTTGTAGATCTGCTCACAATATTTATCTGTGGAACCGAGTCAAACTAAATGTAATGCCTACAACTCAAATATGATTGTTTTGGGTGGGGGGTCCCCAGTTCAAATATGATTATTTTGGGTGGGGGGTCCCCAGTTCAAATATGATTATTTTGGGTGGGGGGTCCCCAGTTCAAATATGATTATTTTGGGTGAAGGGTCCCCAGTTCATGCGTGCGTGCGTGCGTGCGTGCGTGCGGTTTTAAGTGTACATGCAGCCATTAGTCAGTGGACTTGCTGTAGAGGCAGATTCCTCAGCATAAAACATAAAACTTAAAATGAATAGACCTCAAATTCCCCAGTTCCACTAGTTGTATAACTGCCCCGACAACAGTGCTTTTGGCAAGAGAAACTCAGTGCAGATTGTATTCATTAACAACCAACAAAGCCTTTCCAACACGGAGCTACAGCATGCTTTTCATTTGGAGGAGATGTCCACTCAGTTTTTGAAGGTGAAAATAAGTGCAGTTTTAATTAGACCGATTTCATCCCATGAGGGAAATTCAGTTTTTGGGTAGAGGGTAGTTATGGGTTGAGCGTCTTCATTAAGTAAAACAAAACTGAGTACTTTTTCCACCACTGAAGTGTGTCCCTGAGCAAAAGTATCAATACTGCAATGTAGAAATACAAGTAAAAGTCCGGAATTCAAAATGTACTTAAAAGTAAGTAAAAGTACAAAAGTTTTGGCATCAAACGCAGAATGGCTAAGTTTTCAAATGTATAAATTTGAAATTTGAAAATAGCAGATCTACAAGATCTGTAGATCTGCTATTTTCTAAATCCTGAATGTATGTTTTGTAATAATAATCAAAATCTACAAAGTAACTAGTAACTAACATGTTCCAATAATCGTAGCTCTGAGATGTAGTGGAGTAGAAATAAAAGTACTGAAATGTTTAAATACTCCAGTAAAGTAAAAATACTTAAGTGCAGTGCTTGAGTAAATCCTCAAACGAGGTGCACCAGCTGTCCACAAATTGAAAGTAGGAAACATGTGACAACAAAGTCTTTGTCACCGGTGTGCATGTGACCATGTCTGTACCACATAACCCACATCCTGCTTTCTGAAGAGCTCAAGACCTGTATGCCAAGTATCCTCTGTGTACTCTGAGAGCTGCAACATACTCCAAACTAAAATTGGCAATAACTAGATAAAATATGCATTTAACCCCTTAAAGGAGAATACCACTCATTTTAAACATTGAACTATGTCATTAATACACCCTAGAGCTGTTGTGTGGAAATAAGAACAAAGTCCCCCCCCCTATACTGTGTTGCCTAGAACTGGAGAATTGATTGTTGGGGTCATGTGATCAGTGACATACGGACGGTGTACTCTTTGGCTCCGCCCTCTAGGCTGCCTCATTCACTAGAATGGGGAATCTCACTTCCAGCTTTACAGTGCTTACAGAAGTTAAGACTTGTTAGAGCATTTTCAGCCAATTGATTTCTATTATATATCTACACATGTCTTGTGAAATGTGATATATAACCATATGCCATTATAAACTACTACAAGGCGTGCTGTTTCAGCTGGAAGTGAAATTCACCATTCTAGCAATCTGGGGAACCCATCGTCAAATAAAAAGGAAAAACAGCGCCCCCAGCGTTTAGCATTTGACTCTGGGGGGAATGATTAAATAGACCGACGATGACTGGAAACCGGCGTTTGGTCTCTGCCCTCAGCCTTCCACTTCCGGTGGTGCTCCTATGTTTTCATTCACACTAACAAATATCTCCACGGAACACTAACACCATTTCTCCCAAAGAACATGGGTCGTTTTGGTTATAAGCCCAATTGTTTCTATGATGAAAGAACAAGTTAAAATGTTGCTAACTTTCCGTGGTTTTGTCGGCTCCGAGGACGCTTTTGTTAAATGAGTTTGGGTTTGTTTCCAGTGGGAAGCGAACGCACAGACGCAAATCCCGCCCACTACGTTTAATTGGGTAAAGCGCGGCCTGCTTCCTGATCTGAAGGCACGCCCACTTGTAGGCCAACGCTCACACGTTCTGAACGGGGCTCCCGACAGATTCAGTAGCGCGGCTCTGAATCTGTTCTTGAGAGATTACCATTCTAGTGAATGAGGCAGCCTAGAGAGCGGGCCAAAGAGTACACCGTCCGTATGCAGAGCCGTCTGGGAGAAATGCGGGGCCCGGTGCGAAGTCGCGTGCGTGCGCGCCCCCATCCTCGCGCGCGTGCGGATATTTCCGAGTTTTTGGTGGTTATTTACGGTTATTTCTTTTTATAACTCTTAATAAATGTGATTCTGTTCATTAAAAAAAAAAAAAACGCGGGGCCCGGTACGGCCACACCGCTCACACCACCCTTCCTGCGGCCCTGTCTGTATGTCACTGATCACATGACCCCATCAATCAATTCTCCAGTTCTAGGCAACACAGAAGGGGGGGGACTTTGTTCTTATTTCCACACAACAGCTCTAAGGTGTATTAATGACATAGTTCAATGCTGAAAATTTGTGGTATTCCCCTTTAACACATTCCACGCCAGAGTTTAATCTCATAATGTACTCACCAGTGCCAGCGTTTTATTGTTGTTTTTTTGTTTTATTCACGTCGCCACAGACCTATTTGAATCCCTTTAGATCTAGCATAAAACTGTTTGTAAACACAGCGGCGATCCGACTGCGTCGCCCAGTGAAATCCCCGTCAAAAACCCAGTCGCCATCTTGTAGTTACAACAGTTTATGTTAAACAGCGATCAGCGACGAGAAAAACTACAAACGAGAAAATGGCGTTTTAGTGTCCGCTTTAGAATGGAGGCCGATGGGATCGGCAAAACCGGATCCCGGATAATTCCGTTTCCAGTGGTGCTACAATGCAATGTGAAATAAAAAAAATAATAATAATAATAACACTTCGCGTAGGTCTACGCGATTGGCACGTGGCGGCTTTAAATAGGTTCGCGTAGATCTACGCGATTGGCAGTCAATGTGTTAAGACCTGAAATCAATTCTACAAATGCCTTCTAAATCAGTAATTATTTCGAGATGTAGATTTTTATCAAAAGGAAACAAATTGGGTTGTTAATTATTAAGTGCTTACTTATTAAGGTATTATCATCCCTTGTATGTTTATAATTGCTCTTTGAATAAGCAAAATTATATTTCATCCAATTACTCCATTTATCGATGGAATATTCGGTAGCATACCCGATTACAAAAAATATTCGATAGCTGCAGCACAAGATGAGCAGTCAAATAAACACATTCAAATCAATGTGTAGACAAAACAGCAACAAAGCAGAACAAGATGAGGCTGCATGGAGATCTGCTTCTTGTCATTTTTGTCAGGAATGTCATTTGGTGTTTGCCACCTGGCCCTGGGCACTGTGGGCACTGTGGGCAGCACCAACACTTCACCTGGCCCTGGGCACTGTGGGCACTGTGGGCAGCACCAACACTTCTTGTTGACAAGCATCTGGTTCCCGTTGTGACAAATTATCGCCCTTGTTCTCATGTCCGTCACTCACCACCGTTTAACCAGAAACGCCGCTGAGCAAAGACCAGCGTTGGAAAATTGAATTTGTCATCAGTCGGTTGAACTGAAAAAACTCTGTTAGTTTCGAGCAGAACCAATAGTTTAACCCAGTGCGTTCTCAAAGTGGATTCCATGGACTCAGGGTTCCTTTGGGGCAGGGGTCTTCAACTTTTTTTCAGCCTTTTTTTCATTTACTCAAGTACTGTACTTGAGTACAATTTTGAGGTACTTTTACTTTACTGGAGTAGTTCCAATTTGCAATACTTTCACTTTTACTCCACTACATCTCTGAGGAAAATATTATGCTTTTACTCCACTACATCTCTGAGGAAAATATTATGCTTTTACTCCACTACAATTATTTGAAAACTTTAGTTACTAGTTACTTTGCAGATATAAATTATTATATTATAAAATGCCAATAACCACTTTAGCCCTATTTTATACATAGGCCATTTGAAAATAGCCGATCTACAAGCTCACGTTGTGAGCTTGTAGATCGGCTATTTTCAAACATTTTAGTACTTTTACTTTTGGTACTTAAAGTATATTTTGATGCCAATACTTTTGTACTTTTACTCAAGTAACATTTTGAACACAGGCCTTTATACTTGTAAGGGCACGGTCACACCACACTTTTATTTTACCTATGTTGCGGAATCTGCCAATGCTTTTTCAATGAGAATGGCGTGGTTTGATGGTCTTGCGCATCTTTCCGCGTGTCGCGCACACCTTGCGTTTATGCGCTCTATGCTGATTTTCCTCCTCTGTCCAATCGGGTGAGTGGAAGGCGGACCGTCCCAAGACTCAGGAAGCGACATGGTGCTTGCGATAGAGCAACTGGTTGTAGCTGTTGCATGGGAGGGTCCTGAAAGTGAGTGACAGGTGCGTCACTGGTTATTGGTACAGAATGCTCTGCAAGCTACTCCGTTTTGTGAGCTTGTAGATCGGCTATTTTCAAATGGCCGAAATGTATATAGGGCTGAAGTGGGTAATGTATGTTTTGTAATAATAATCCAAATCTACAAAGTAACTAGTAACTAAAGTTGTCTAATAATTGTGGTGGAGTAAAAGTACAATATTTGTCTCTGAGATGTAGTGGAGTAGAAGTAAAAGTACTGATTTTTTTTTAAACTCCAGTGAAGTAAAAGTACCTGAGTAAATGTACCTAGTTACTTTACACCACTGCTTTAGGGCAGGGGTCTTCAACGTTTTTCAGCCCAAAGACCCCTTAGCTGAGAAGCAGGGACCCTACATACGTTAAATGTGTTTCCAGATATTTATCGACTTAAACCCTCAATACTTTGTAAACTTCACCTTTAGCTCGTTACTTGGTCTGCTCTTTTTCCCTGTACACCAAAGTTTGACCAAACCTCTTCACCGACAATAGCCGATCTGCTATTTTCGGCTAATGTTCCCCCCAGAATAGGACTAATGTCAAATATAAATATGTTGTCCGCTTGCTGTCCGTATGCTGTCCGCTGCTATAAAAAAAATGAGGACACAATGAGGGCTGACTCACTTGCCAGAAAGCTGCGCAACAACAGTTGTTATGATTTCTGGCAAGAGGTCAAAGTCATAAACAGCTGTAAAACCCCCTTACCGTCTTCCATTGAAGGAGTGTGTGGGTCAGGCAACATTGCAGAACTGTGGCAACAACACTATCATGAGTTGTTCAACTGTGTCAAAAGTGATGCATTTGTGGTTGAAAAGGTTGACTCCACTGATAACGTGACAGTTAGATCAGAGGAAGTCTACAACACTATAATGACTAGAGAAAATAACAAAGCTTGTGGCCCGGATCACATCTCAGCTGAACACTTAAAATATGCCAGTCTTAAGCTTTGCTCCTCTTCTTGCCTAATTGTCTAATGTCTAATACTGGTTTCCTTAATCATGGTGACTTACAGTACCAGTTTCCATGTTATCTGTGCTACTTGTGCCAGTCATCAAGGACAGGTAGCACTTTAAAGTACTTATGGTTGCTTGTGAGGGTACCAAGATGGAACAGCGCCAGCCAGCTGTTTGTTAACTTGGGGGTACCTACAAGCTACCTGTCAAGCCCTTTTAAAGAAATGTAATGTACAAATTAATTTGTCGGCTAGAAAAGTCTGACAATCATAAAAGGTGCATTTATATAGTGCTTTTATCCAAAGCGCTTTACATCCCAGCAAGCACAATGACGTCATGATGACGTTATGATGACGCCCGGTCATCACCCCGGTGACGTTCAGGACTAGGCCAGATCACAGCCCATATGGGGATGATCTTTACGTCATTTACAGGACGTCATCACCGGGACATCATATGGACATTTGGACAGCAATTTTGGGTGATGAGAAATGTGTTTAGATGACGTCCTGGAAGTGACGTTTTTGTGGTCAGGATTAATTTTGGTTGAAATCAGGTGATATTCTGGGCCAGATCTGACTTGTCTTGGTTTGACTTGATCTAGCCCCAATCGAGACGTCACTGATTGGTCCGGGTCCTGACTGTGCTTGCTGGGATAGATTGTGCATTACATTCACACACCGATGGTGGAGGAAACCAGGCAAGGCACCAACCTGCTCATCGGGAGCAATTTGGGGTTGAGCGTCTTGCCCAAGGACACTTCGACACGACAGTAACTCCTCTGGGGGAGCCCGGGATCGAACTGGAAACCTCACGGTTACCATCCGGCCACTCTACCGGCCAGTCTACCCCTGAGCCACTGGCCCAATCATGTTATTACAATTTTAATTAACCCTGTGAAGAGTTCCACTCGGTTCTCTTCCATGATTAGGAGACATTGGCGCAACAGCCTCTACAGACTGTGAGCATATGTGTGGCTAGCTGTAGTTGGACTGATTTTATGTTTTTCATTTGTTTTTGTTTAGCTTATTTATCGTTGTGTATTTTGTCCTTGATGATATGGACCTTGAGTCTGAAATAAAGATTGATTGATGTGAGGGTTCAAGTGGTTAATGTAAAAATAACAAAATAAAGTCCCTATCACACAATGAGTGATAAAAAAGTGAAGAAATTAAAAAAGTACTCAAATGTTTTACTTAAGTAAAAGTATCTATACTGCAATGTAGAAGTACTCTGTTACAAGTAAAAGTCTGGAATAAAAAAATTGCTTGAAAGCATTCATATCAAAATGTACTTAAAGTACCAAAAGTTAAAGTACAACAATGCGACGCGTGTGAGCTTGTAGATCGGCTATTTTCAAATAGGGCTAAAGTGATTAATATATGTTTTATAATGTAATAATAAAGTAACTAGTAACTGATGTTTTCAAATAACTGTAGTGGAATAAAAGTACAATATTTGCCTCTGAGATGTAGTGGAGTAGAAGTAAAAGTATATAAAATTGGAAATACTCCAGTAAAGTAAGAGTACCTAAAAATGTACTTTGACTGCTAAAATGTAGCTGACACTGGCAGGCGGACGGACGGACGGACGGACGGAAGGACGGACGGACGGACGGACGGACAGATAGATAGATATGTGTGAATTATAAAGGTCTTAAAGAATGAAGATATATTATATAAGACAGGGTGCTGTGAGTGGAATGGAGCTGTTGACCTCTAATCTGATGGCCTCTTATAGGCCGGTACCGATAAGTGATGTTGATTAAGAGGGGAAACCGTTGGCCAGGTTACACAAAATGATGGAAAATACTTCTGATTAAATTGTGTTTAATAAAGCTCAAGTATCCCTCACCATGCATCCTCATCATTAATCAGGCGTATGTCTCCTGGATGTTAAATGATTGATTCAAACATTTAAAACAGTTGTTGAAGCAATTTGGGCTTAAAAGAAGGATTTGTTGCTGTCCGGCAGAAACCAGCTAACTCAATTTTACACCCTTTACGTCTGTGTGTTGGTTAAAACATTATTGAACCAATGGAAAGTATTAAAAAGTGCTCCAAAATTATATGTATTAGTCCATGGGCCCCCATCTCAAAATATTTAGTTCCAGGGACCCCCAGAAGCAAAGATATGAGTTATGATTTTTTTAAGATTAACAAACATTTTCATGATTTATTTTTTAGCTTGTGGATCTGCTATTTTTGAATAGCCAAAGAAATCTAAAGTGACACAGGTGCGTTCCCGGACTTAATGAGTTGAGCAAAATGAGATATCACGACTGACAAATTGGGTATGGCCAATTCCTATTATGCAATTTGTGAAACAGTGTGAAAGGAGCCCCCCCCCCCTCAACAATTAACACAAAATGTCAAATGATGATGTTTTAGTGATATTGTTCCTGCTGTTACTATAGTGAAGAAATCACAGACTCAGTTTAACCTTTGCTTTTATGAAATATCCGAGACCGGAATCCAAATGACTGAAATCAGTAGTGGTGACTGAGAACTTTAACCCATGCATCTACTAAAGGATGTGTATCACTGGTTTATTTACAAATTGGCCTGAAAAAAAAACCTCTATCAGAAGGTCACAAGCAGAGCTAGTTTTATATCCCTTTGAAAGGAGGTGCTACTGCTGTTTTGTCTCCGGGACACAGCGGAGAAAAGTTGAGCACGAAAAATTCTATCGCTCATGAGCCATGACAGTGATATCACTGACCAATCCTTGGTATACCAGGGGGGTCCCCAGCAAATGTTTTTAACTCATTCCAAATGTTTTTAATATAGCGTCACAAATTCTCACAATAATTTTAACCACTTTAACCACATTTTATACTTCTAAAAAATAGCAGACGTACAAGCTCAAAGCGCGTCTTTTTGTGCCGTGCTATGAGTTTTGATCTGCAATTTTGTTTTAATCGTGAAAATTTAAATTTTTGAATTTTTAAAGCAAACGATTTTTACTCAAATCTTCGCTTCTGGAGGTCCCTGGCAAACATATTTTTGAGATGGGGGGGGGGGTCCGCAGCCAAATACATAATCATTTTGAGGGTCTTTGGCATGAAAAGGTTTATGATCCACTCCAGACCATAGACCCCGCCCACTCCTCTGGTAATCAGGCTATGATGTAGTGAAAGATTGGGAACCCTATGCCCTAGGAGGCCTATCTAAATTAACCCTTTAAGACCTGAGGCAGATTTTTAAAAAAAATTCTAAATCCTAACGCTTTAAAAAATATGTATATATTCAAAGATTTGCACACATTTTCACGATTTTACAAAAATAGCAGATCTACAAGCTCGTAGCCGCGCTACGAGCTTGTAGATCTGCTATTTTTGAATAGCCAAAGAAATCTTAAAATGACACAGATGCGTCCCCGGTCTTAATGGGTTAATAGTGGCCTTTTATCTGGACAAGGCTGCTAATGGATCGGCACAATACACGGCCAAATGGTTGTAAATGTCAAGCAGAATGGAAGCACACAGTGCGTGATAGTCCAGACACCATCGTGACATTTTAGTTCATGATTAATTGTCACGCAAATAATTGCTATAAATGATTAAACTGTGTTTTTGGCATTGAACATAATTTGGAACATATCTAGGCACTCGGGTGGCGCAGTGGTAACGTGCCCTGCCCACCGCCACGGAGGTTGTGGGTTCGAATCCACAGTCGTGCATTGTCGAGCGTCTATATACGAATACAATTTGGCAGTGGTGTAAAAAGTACTGAAATGTTTTACTTAAGTAAAAGTATCAATAATGCAATGTAGACGTACTCTGTTACAAGTAAAAGTCCGGAATTCAAAATGTACTTGAGTAAAAGTACAAAAGTATTGGTATCAAAATGTACTTAAAGTACCAAAAGTAAAAGTAATAAAATGTTTGAAAATAGCAGATCTACAAGCTCACAACGCGTCGCACAAGCTCACAACGCGTCGCGATGCGACACGTTGTGAGCTTGTAGATGGGCTATTTTCAAATAGCTTATAGGTATAAAATAGGGCTAAAATGGTAATGAATGTTTTATAATGTAATAATTTATATCTGCAAAGTAACTAACTAAAGTTTTCAAATAATTGTAGTGGAGTAAAAGTACAATATTTGCCTCTGAGAAGTAAAAGTACTGAAAATTGGAAATACTCCAGTAAAGTAAAAGTACCTCAAAGTTGTACTTTATTACAGTACTTGAGTGAATGTACTTAGTTACTTCACACCACTGCAATTTGGCTCATGTTCTGGGAAGGGAAGCCTGGGCGGGGAGGGTGATAATTGTCACCGGCAATCCAACCAATATGTCCATATATGGTGATCTCTGATGTCATCAGTGCATACCAATATATGGGCATGGTTATGTCTGAGTCATTTTCCACCTCTGCTTATTAGAGATCATTGTACATGTGATGCAGACTACTTGGTAATATTCCTGTCACAACAGACAGACAGACAGACAGACAGACAGACAGACAGACAGACAGACAGACAGACAGACAGACAGACAGACAGACAGACAGACAGACAGACAGTCAGTACTGGTGAAGTCAAACTTGAATGCGGCTTTTTATTTACGTAGCCGTTCAGTTACCACAGGCTGAATGTGTCAACCTCACAGCTATTCAGGAAATGTGCAACTTCCCTGTTCAACTGAAAACACACACAGTCATATGTGTGTGTGTGTGTGTTACTTCACAAAGACAACCCTATCCACAGTTGTGTAGTTTTTTTTTTGGTAAGACTTTATATCAAGGTTGGGTCTATAATGCATAATAACCACATTTATCATGCATTATAATGAACTTGCAAGGCATTATAACACTTGTTAACTGTTTCTAATTATGCATAACAACTTACAACAAATACACTTCATAACTTAAAGGGGTAGTTCACCCCCCAAATAACTTTTTTTCTATTGATTACTCACCCCATGGAGCCTTGAATTCATGGATATTTTTTTGTTTTTGTCGCATTCCTTCCTTTATTATTTGATTATAATAAATTTAGCCCCATTGATTCCGGTAGGAGACACAAATGCATTTGTGTCTCCTACCGGAATCAATGGGGACACATTTATTATAATCAAATTATTGGCTTAGGAATGTGACAAAAACAAAAAAATATCTATGAATTCAAGGCTCCAGATGGTCAGTAATCAATAGAAAAAAAGTTATTTTGGGGGTGAACTACCCCTTTAACTAAGTTAAGGTAGTTATAATGTGCTGTTCCACTGAGCTTATAATGCATTATGACCAGCACTTATAATACGTTATAAACCTTGATATAAGTTGTCATATGTTAATAAGCATTTATAATGAGTGTTACAATGCCTTATAAGCACATTATAATGCATTAAAAATGCAATTATAATGCATTATAGACCCGACCTTTAAGTAAAGTGTTACAGTTCTTTGCTATTTTTGAAAATTTCAAAATGTTTGGGAGAATCTTTGAAAGTGTTGGCCTATAATGACATGGGGTTATAAGGACCAGGTTGAAAGTGGTTGAAAGACCTAGTGCAGTGGTTCCCAAAGTTGGGGTCGGGACCCCCAGGGGGGTCCCCAAATTATTTTGGGGGGTCCCCAGAAGATTAGCGAGGTGTTGTGAGCTTGTAGATCGGCTATTTTCACAATGTTTATCTGTGGAACCGAGTCAAACTAAATGTAATGCCTACAATTCCATGTTGCTTGTCAGGGTGTGGGGTCCCCAGTTCAAATATGATTATTTTGGGGGTTCGCGGCCTGAAAAGTTTGGGAACCCTTGGCCTAGTGCACCGGTAGGTTGCACAAGACTGAGCTAGAGAACTTTATTCTGGCCTATTGACTCCAGGTAAAACATTATACATCGTTGCTGTCGGGTGAAAACCAAAACCGTTATTTTTGTATGAATATTATAAAATAAAAAACAATCTACAAGCATGTGACACATTGTGAGCTTGTAGATCAGCTATTTTCACTACCTTCGTGCGACACTCTTGTTTGATGAAGTAGGAAATTAATTTACAAAAAAAACATAAAAAGTTGAAATATGGAGTTACGAGGTAACATTTCATGTTAAACCTCTACTCTAGTGATTCCTAACCTCTTCCTAAAAGATGATTTTGATCATTTTGGGAGAAAAAACAAATATAATTATTTAATGTTTGAGATGACAGGATTTAAGGGCAATGATTAAAGCATGTTGCACAAAATCATAATGACTCATTTTTCCAGACCATTTGTAAAGAAATGATTGTCTTGTCTATCTTCATACTGTAGGTTGACCTCACAACAAAAATACTGATGATATCACATGTGAGAAAATGTTTCATAATGAAAACGGTATGAGTCATTTATCAAAACAAGCGTTGTGCCTCTCACCGTGTTACACCACATGTTTTTACCCATAAGATTACGTGACCTACCATCACTGCACTTTGTATGTTTTTCGTATTAAGTTTTAATTTCTAAATTTTGGCTCTTAGTTTAGCCTAGTTGGGTCTATTAATTGTTTTGTTGCCTATGCTGTTTTTATACCTTGCTTTTAATTGTAGCACTCTGAGATTCGTAAGAATGTAAAGTGCGTTATAAATAAAATGTATTATTATTACTACATACTGCAGTGATGGTAGGTCACAGAATCTGATGGGTAACCCCTTAGCATTAGATTAGAAACATGTTTCGGTTCCATAAAACGGGTCAAATGTTTAGATAACAAAAATACTTTCATTATTTTAAGAATTAACTAAATAGTATTTACTATTACTAGTACAAACTGTATATTAGTAGTAACTGAGATAGAGCCAATGCTGAAACTACTGGTGTGTATACTTAATGTCATGAAATGTAATAAATAGGAACCTCTCATGTATGTTGATTCCATGTCAACACAATGGAAATAAGTAACAGTAAAAGCTTGTTGTACGCTTCATAGGAAACCTAGTGGACCCTGGAATTATCAACATTTTATAGGTTCCTTGCTCGTGTGGTGCAGTGGTAAAAGTGGTATAGAGCGTCTATACGAACACAATTGGCCCGTGTTCGGGGGAGGGAAGCCAGCCGGGCGGGGAGGTTGATAAGTCACTGCAGGTGTTGGGCGGGAGGAGTAGGACGAAGGCCCTACGTCCTCCCGGTGAGGGCTCCTCACTGACAGGTGAGGATACGACAGCGGTGACGACACAGAAATGTGTGTGGGGAGGAATCAACTGGCATAACAACTAAATTGGGGAGAAAATGGGGTACAAAGCGCGAAACAAAACCTGATACCGGGCAATTTGGACTCGGTTCTTACTTGGAAACCAATTTCAATAATTAGGGTATCGTGTAGCTTTATGTAGCTTTATTTGTATATAGCAAAAAGCAGAATATCAAAAGTTAGAAGATATATTAAACACACAGTCATGTCAGGTGTTTTTGGGCAGACTGTCCTGGCTCTCGCACAGTGCTTTTGTGCTTCTATTAATACACAGCGTCTCAAGGGTTCTGGTGACAAGCTAGGAGCTGAAGCTCCGTTTGTTCTACTTACACATGCTAGCTTATGCTGCTTCTTCTCATCACTATGGATATTATACACTCTACACCTGCTGTCCTCGTTTTGGGGCGTGTAAGAAATGTTCAAAAAGTGTCAAGAATAGTGAAAATAGTCGGTCCGCGCTTGTGGACCGGCTGTTTTCGCCATTTGTCATATGACTATGCAGTGGTGGAAAGTAGCTAAGTATATTTATTCAAGTATTGTACTTAAGTACACTTTTAAGGTGTTTTTACTTTGCTGGAGCATTTCCAATATTCAGTACTTTTACTTCTACTCCACTACATTTCAGGCAAATATTGTACTTTTACTCCACTACAATTATTTGAAAACTTTAGTTACTAGTTACTTTGCAGATATAAATTATTATATTATAAAACAAGTATCAAACAAGTACAAGTATCAATATTGCAATGTAGAAGTACTCTGAAAATCCGGAAATTCTAAATTTACTTGAGTAAAAGTACAAAAGTATTGGTATCAAAATGTAAATGTAAATGTAAAGTAAAAGTACTCGCGATGCGACACGTTGTGAGCTTGTAGATCGGCTATTTTCAAATAGCCTAGGTATAAAATAGGGTTCAAGTGGTTGATGTATGTTTTATAATGTAATAATTTATATCTGCAAAGTAACTAGAAACTAAAGTTTCCAAATAATTGTAGTGGAGTAAAAGTACAATATTTGCCTCTGAGATGTAGTGGAGTAGAAGTAAAAGTATTGAAAATTGGGAAATACTCCAGTAAAGTAAAAAATACCTAAAAATTGTACTTAATTGTACAGTAATTGAGTAAATGTACTTAGTTACTTTACACCACTGCGTATTAGTAAAACTTGAGTTATCACTGTAAGCTATATTGACAGACCACCATACTAAATGTATAATGAAGTGCATATTTTTCATATTTTGATGATACAGGACAATGTCATGCCAGTTGAATAAACTTTAGATTCTGTTCCATCATCTAATTGAAAAAGTCATAGCAAAATGTGTCACTTAAGGTGCTGTAAGTGATTGGTTAAGATTATTTTTTTAAAGTTAAAGTTCTCCCTGACTCTCCACCTCTTTAGTAAACAGAAAATACATTTTCAGGTGGGTCACCAATCAGAAGAGAGAACCCATTTATCAGCTTCAGTTTTATAGTGATCCCGTTTCGGTTTTGTCTACTCCTTTTTTGTTTCATCACTTCCAATTTCAATTGTTTATCCTGTTGTGTGAGTTCTCTCTCCTGATTGAAATGATATTGGTATGAGTAATGTGACTGCACCTCGTTGAGACTTCGGTGTCCTTACTGGTCTACCTTAAGTCAGTCCACCTTAAGGCCAGGTTAGCTCATTGCATTAGCTTGTTAACCGAAAGCTTGTTAAGCTTGTTAACCGAAATCCGTGCACGCTCGCGAAGCGTGTTAGTTTTTTTTGTTAGTTTCTTTTTGGTTTTTGGTTACTTTATTCCGGTTACAGGGTTAGGGTTAGGGTTAGGTTATTTAATTCTTATTTTTGCCTGATTTTACTGATTTATTATCAAAAAAATTACTAAATAATGCTGCGCACATATATTATACAGTATATAATTTGCACAATTCCCAGAATTTCCCAGCATAACATTTGGGAAGGCTTAGCCTACCCTAGCCTTCATTACCCGCCGCCTATGGCTGTGTGTGACTGTGTGGACACGGCTCCTAAATGAAAGTCCTCCACTCCTTTATAACTTTGTAGCTGTGAGCCAGGCAGTGTTGATTTCGTCGACTAGAACTATGACGAAAAATGTTTGTCGACTACCTTTTTTCACTGACGAAAAATACACAAAAACTAAATAAAAACTAAGCTTATGATAACTAAAACTATGACTAAATATATTGATAATTTCTTCAACAAATAAACTAGACTAAAATGTTAGTGAGTGATCTGGTGGAGAAGAGATCAAGTAGAACTAATAGTCAAGTCATTTTTATGTGTGGTTGCTCTCGAGTGTTGCACTCTGAAAATAGCAGATCTACAAGCTCACAACGCGTCGCGCTGCAACGCGTTGTGAGCTTGTAGACCGGCTATTTTCAGCATGCAACCAAGTGTAAAATCAGCCATCAGGACGCCATCAAGGCACCGCCAAAATACATTTTAGTCGACTAAATCAACTGTAGATTTAGTCGACTATAATCTTATGATATTTAGTCAACTAAAACTAGACTAACAGTAAAATATTTCATTTTACTAAAACATGACTAAAACTAAATGGAATTTGATTCAAAAGACTATGACTAAAACTGAATCAAAATCTGTATTCAAAATCAACACTAGAGCCAGGTCTGCCTGCCATTGTCACAGCGGCTACTGAGCCCAATCCCATAGCCTACGGGCACACCGTAAACATAACAACACAGCCCATGACCGTGAGCGTGACAACAGATCCCATAGGCCGAACTGGCAATCTCCGGTGTTGACACAAAAGCGCTAATAAACAGCTTACATTTTGGGAAAGTTGAAAAACGGGCGTCGTCATTTTGTGCACATGCTAATGGTCAATGTTTGTGTGCAAGTTGAGATGAATTGGTCAACCCACTGAAGAGTGACTGACTGACGGACAGAGGTTTGGTTAATTATATGTAGGATATTGTTCAGACTGATGCTAGGTTCTTGGTTTACCTGTGATCCTAATTTACTGAGGAACTACACGTTTCTCTGCATTTGATGCATGTGTTTACATTGCCTACTGCAAGTCACTCTGAATTAAGAGCGTCTGCTAAATTACTATCACAATATAGAGCTATTTAACTTATTTTAATCTAATAATAATAATCATCATCATCATCATCATCATCATCATCATCATCATCATTATCCCCTAAAAACACTTACAACACCTTTATAAAGGTTTATGATGCTTAATGATGTCTTACCTTTTGGGTCCCTTGCAGTATGTAAATGTGAAGGTGGAGTCAGCGTATCTGAAATCTGGAATAAAACAGTACAACAGTTAGGGCTGGGTGATATCACTTCAAAATAAGAGTAGAACAGTTAGAGCTGGGCAATATCACTTCAAAATAAAAGAGTAGAACAGTTAAGGCTGGGTGATATGACTTCAAAATAGAACAGTTAGAGCAGGGCCATATGATTTCAAAATAAAAGAGTAGAACAGTTAGAGCAGGGCCATATGACTTCAAAATAAAACAGTAGAACAGTTAGGGCTGGGCGATGTGACTTAAAAATTATAATGCATTCTAATATGTGATTATGATGCAATATAGACCCGACCTTTAAAAGGATCCCTGGCTAATAAGCCAAATATAGCTTAATACATTATAATTGCCCTATATAACTATTTTTTTTAATGAAAAACACCAGACATATTTTATTTCTTTTAAAAATAATTTGTCTTTCACTCAATAGGGACTGCTCCCGTCGCAAGTTGATGATGTCATTTGTCCATGTGTGGTTCAGCCCTAGCCTGGTAAAGCCCCTCCCTCCGGAAATCTCATTTGCATTTGATTTCAGGAAGGAGTCTGGCATGAGGGCTTATTTGGCATTTTTTCGCCGTCCACCAAGTGGACGAGCCTATCAGCGTCCTTAGCCTGGTAAAGCCCCTCTTCGCTCATCATCAGTGTGATTGACAGCGAAAGTTGGCCAATCAGGTGGCGAGTTCGAGTGAACCCGAATGGATCCGAGTGCAGCCGACCAAAATGGAACGGCAGCCATTGTTTTTGGTTTCGGTTTTAAAACTTGAAAACGCTCTCAAACTTAACTTTTTGAGGCCTGGAATTTACTTTTAAGATATCGTTCGGATATAATTTAGTTGTTTAACTTCATATACAGTATGTGATCAATTAATCATGACAGAGCCTATTTAAAAAATATATAATCAGAGAACCGGCAGGGGCGGGCAGTGACACCCATGTATCCGAATAAGGCAACCTATTTTCGGCATGGCCCTTTCAAAAGTCGTGTTTCGTCACATTGGTCTGGTGGTGGTAAAAACGGAGTGCTGATTGGCTGAAGGGGAACAACTGCTGATTGGCTGAAGGGGTTGTCAGTCAACGGTATTACTCCCGCCCAACTCCAGCCCACAGACAAAGACACACACAGGTTCTCATGCCAGACTCCTTCCTGAAATCAAATGGAAATGAGATTTCCGGAGGGAGGGGCTTTACCAGGCTAGTCCAGCCCTATGGAATGTATGGAATGCATGTGCTAATAAAAAACAACTTAATACTTCCTACGGTTAACAAAAACATCTACTGATGCACAAACTTGGACACATGATCAGTGTTGTTTCCTGGAGTCTTTGTGTGTTTCGGGTTTTGCAACAGACACCCTCCTCTAGGCGACCCTACCGAGGCTGATCAGACCCCTGCCTGTGTCCAAGTGGCATGCTACTGCCCCCACAGTCTCTTGGGGGCTTAGGGTGGCTGGTGAGATGTTAGCAGCAGGTGTGTAAGGTTAATAATATATTAATACATTCCATAGGGCTAGACCACACATGGACAAATGACATCAACTTGCGACAGAAGTTGTCCCTATTGAGTAAAAGATTAACTATTGCTAAAATAAATTAAATATGTGTTTTTCATTTCAAACTTTTGTTATATAGGGTAATTATAATGTATTAAGGCATATTTGGCTTATTAGCCAGGGATCCTTTTAAAGGTCGGGTGTTTTTAGTTATAGAGGGCAATTATAATGCATTAAGAATCTGCTAGAATCTGTCAGCACCACTGCCTTAAACATGTAGTGTTGTTGTTAGTAGGAACAAGCACAGATACACCCAGGAGGAAGTGGACTAAGAAAGGGGAGGAGCCAAACCAAGTTCCTGTTTCTACACAAAAAAAGGAGAAAAACCCGAATGGGTTCCCATATTGCCGTTGATATAGATTGTAAATCGTAGAGCAGCAGAGGTGAAATAAAGTTTGTATCTGGTACAACACACAGGGCCAGGGACACAGGAAGTCTCTTCAACGAGTCTAGTTTCCATGACAACATCAAAAGGGCTTATGTAAAGGAGACAAAGTGCTAAACACATTATGTCAATAATGTCATGTAGGCAAGTGGTTCTCACACATTCTCATGTCAAGGACCCACAAATGAACTGAATATGTATTCGCCTTGCCCCATCTGCAAACATGTTGCGTCAGGGACCACCCATAATAGATTTATGTTATTGAAATGTGACTAAACTATTTGGAATCTTTCCAATGTATTTCAACGTTGTTGTTTTTTTTTAAACAGATCTACAAGCTCACAACACCACGGGGCATTGTGAGCTTGAAGGTTGGCTTTAGCCGATGTGTATCGGTTGAAAGTGGTTCAACTCATTTTGCAGGGGATCCCCCTCAAGGACCCCACTTTACGAACCACTGACGTAGGCTAGCATGTATTATTGTTATGATTATTGTTAGTATTAATTTATTCATGTGTTTACTTATGTTTTTCTTTATTTGAGGGGGGCAGTAGCCACTTGAACCCAGCGGGGTGGGGGGGAGGGGAGGGGGGCATTGGCTGCAGATCTACAAGCTCACAGCACATCGCAACTTGTAGATCGGTCATTTTCAGGCGAGTGGTTATGGTCATGTGGAGGATATCGGCTGCATACTGTATATAGGCCTATATTATCAATGTATGTCCCTTTTCTTTTTTTCCTTCAGCCAGCCACACACACACACACACACACACACACACCACAAGAATTCAACATGTCTCTCTCAGCCAATGAACCCCATGACCCTCAAAATGATGATGTAGCCTATGTGTATGTGATCATGAGCTTATAATGTGGGCTTTATCATAAGTGATAACATGTAGGCTGTCAGGATATTCACCAAACCGTCTATGATCAGCATAATGTCATGTCTATTTGAAGGTATAGGCACATCACATCCATCCAGCTGTTATAGGGCGGTGTGTGGGTGGGAGGATGGATGGATGTATATACATCAGTGGCTCTCAAAGTAGAGTCCGGGGACCCCCAGGGGGTCCTTGAGGCTGTTGCAACGAGGTCCCCAGCAAAATATGTGAATAATAATAATAATATAGCATCAAAATGCAGTAATACACACTTTAACCCTAGATCGAGGTGTTTGGGAAAAAAAGGGGAGAAAAAAAATAAATGTGGAATGTTTTTTTGAACAACATTTTAACAACACAGAAGCTTGTATGGGGGGGGGGGGCGAGGGGGGGGGCCTCCAGCTGGCACTACATATTTTCCAGATGGGTGTCATCTTGGCCAAATACATACTAGTCTATTACTGTGGGTCCAACGTTTTAAGGTTTTCTAAGTATTGTAACTGCATTTTGTCCTGTTGTTTGTAATTGTAATGTTGATATGTTGTCAATAAAAATGAAAAATAAATGGGGGGAAAAATGCATTAAAAAAATATTAATTAAAAATGAAATGCTGGGGGTCCTTTGACATGAAAAAGAACCAAACGGCATACTATATAGCCTCGGATCAAAGACTACCATAGAAGTATTCGATCGAGTCAGACTCGATCGAATACATCTATGGTAGTCTTTGATCCGAGGCTAACAGTATATTCATAATATTACATATAACGTGCATTGTAGTAAACCCAACCACCTCACCGGAGAAAAGGCAGTAGTCCTTCTCTGCCTTGCACCTCTGAACCACGGTGTCCACGTCTGTCTGTATCCTCTCTTGTCGAGAACACATCCCCATCAATGTGATATGATGATAATATTCTGTCTATGTCGGTGCGATCCTTACAGAAAACCATGTAGAATTATGAGGAATCAAAGTGTTTATTCCCACAATAACGGTCCACAGCGATCAGATCAGCTGGAATGGAGATCTGTGTGTGTGGCTGGCTTCTGTGTTATTTTGCGGTGTGTGTGTGTGTGTGTGTGTGTGTGTGTGTGTGTGTGTAAGTCGCTGTCTCAGGTGCTGTTTTCAAGAAGCGATCATCATCATCATCATCTTCATCATCGTTGTCGTCATGTGTCAGGCACTGTCACGCAATTCCTATGGATCGTGACAGGATCACCTCGATGTGTGCTTCATGTGAGAGATCATAATAATAATCCAGCTATAGCAATGGCGCTGATGAGGAGATACACACACCCCACACACACACACTCATACTCATGCTCACACATACACACACACACACGCACACACTCACACAGACAGACAGACGCGTCCTGTATGGCTGCTGTGGCCTTAAAGTGAAACCAGGAAGCCAGAGAGCTCGCTCTCTCTCTCTCTCTGTGTGTGTGTGTGTGTGTGTGTGTGTGTGTGTGTGTGTGTGTGTGTGTGTGTGTGTGTGTGTGTGTGTGTGTGTGTGTGTGTGTGTGTGTGTGTGTGTGTGTGTGTGTGTGTGTGTGTGTGTGTGTGTGTGTGTGTGTGTGTGTGTGTGTGTGTGTGCGCGCACACGTGTGTGTGCGTGCAGTGGTGGAAAGTAACTAAGTACATTTACTTAAGTATTGTACTTGAGTACAATTTTGAGGTATTTTTTACTTTACTGGAGTATTTCCAATTTTCAGTACTTTTACTTCTACTCCACTACATCTCAGAGGCAAATATTGTACTTTTACTCCATTACAATTGTTTGAAAACTTTAGTTACTAGTTACTTTGTAGATTTTGATTATTATTACAAAACATATCTTACCCACTTCAGCCCTATATACATTTCGGCCATTTGAAAATAGCCGATCTACAAGCTCACAATGCAACACGATGCGACTCATTGTGAGCTTGTAGATTTTTATACATTTGAAAACTTGTGAAATGGGACATTCTGCACAATGAGTACTTTCTACTTTTTGAACTTTAATTACATTTTGATACCAATACTTTTGTACTTTTACTCAAGTACATTTTGAATTCCGAACTTTTACTTGCAACAGAGTATTTCTACATTGCAGTATTGATACTTTTACTTAAGTAAAACAATGTAGTACTTTTTCCACCACTGTGTGTGTGTGTGTGTGTGTGTGTGTGTGTGTGTGTGTGTGTGTCTCTCACTGGTGGAGAAAAAAAGGAACAAAGTATACTTTCACTTAAACTTTACATAGACGTAATAAAATAAAAATGTTCAGTTTTTATTTATTTATTTTTATACCTTTGTGCGGTATAAAAAGTGATAAAAATGACAGTAATTACAAAATAGAAAAAGGAGTGGTTGCCTACACGTCAGTTCACACAGCATTAAAGGAGCACTAATTTTCACCCTTATCCATATCAGTCTCAGAAGAGGGCTGTGGACAGTTCAGAAACCTGCCTAACAATGTCATCATTGATGGGGATTACAAGTTCATAGACACTGCAGCCTTTCTCTTCTTGGAAAGTTAGCATGCTGAAATAGAATTTTGAAAAAAGAATTTAAAAAAAAAAATATATATATATATAGTTTGAAATTACCAAACCTGCCCAGATGGTGTCACTGGTAATGTTACCATATATTATAACAAGCATTAGTGAGGACCAATTATATGAAGATAGGTTGAAAATGAGTGAAGTGCTCCTTTAATGAGCATCATTTACATGTGTAACATACCTCAGACCAACATCAACAACCATTTGATTAAGTTAACAATAACCCATTAGAAGAACCTACTGTATTTTTATTTTTAATACTTGTGGTCTGATAAAGCACCAACACTCACTGAATATAAATCACTAGTCCATACCCGCCATTTCCACCTGCCGTCCTTCCGGGACTGCAACCACGACTACAGATCCCATAGCCGGTGAGGACTGTTCACACACCAAAAAAACTGCTAATAAACAGCTTAAATGTGGCTTCAACACTGTCTTCTATGCAAATTGGTCAATGCCCGTGGGGAAGTTCAGATCAATAGGGTCTATGCACGGCTCATTATGAGCTTGTAGATCTGCAAAATTGTGAAAAACTTTGAAAATCTTTGAAGATCTTGTAACTCAAATCTTTGCTTCCAGGGGATTCTACAAATGACTTTTAAACAGTTTTTTTTTTTAAAATATGCTGTTCCAGGGATCCCCCCAAAAGCAAAGATTTGAGTTACAAATGTTCGCTTAAAAATATATATATTCAAAGATTTGCACACATTTTCACGATTTTTCAAAAATAGCAGATCTACAAGCTCATAGTGCGGCACTCGGTGCCGCGCTATGAGCTTGTATATCTGCTATTTTTGAATAGCCAAAGGAATCCTAAACCCTAAAAATGACTCCCGGTCTTAAAGGGTTAAACGAGCTTCATTTACACTCCTTAGTACAGCCGCTTGCCAAAAATAACAGATCCACAAACAGCATGTAGCGAATAGAGTTGCAGATTAAACCTTTTCATAGATTTCATTGATCGCAGACTTGTCAGGACCCCACTTTGAGAACCAATGGTTTAGTTACCTTGGCATGATGTAACTCCAAATATTAGTGAGATATTTTCAACAAGTTGATTAGAAATCAAAACATAGTCTACTCATTGACTTGCATTGCACAGTGAAACAGCTTCCAAGGCATTCTTTTAGCACATAAACAAACTAAAGCAGATCACAAAACCCAGTGCAGCTTTCTTTATTTTTTCCCCACTTCAACTTCCTGTTGATTTGACCATTTTAAGATCCAGACCTGCAGATCCAGTCCGGTTCTTCTTCCTAATACAAATACCAAAACATAAAAAGAATGAAAAAATGCCGTATCAGGTTTTTTTGTGATTAGCTATGTGATTAGATTTTTGTATTCATGTCTGTGCTAAAAGAGTGACTTTGAGAGCTGTTTCACTGTGCAATGAGGAGACTATTTTGGATCATCAATTGAAGATATCTCACCAATATTTAGATTACTTTGGCTGCTCAAAAATAGAAGATCTACAAGCTCATAGCTATCTGCTATTTTTTTTTAATCGTGAAAATCTTTCAATATATATATTTTTTTAAAGCGAACATTTGTAACTCGAATCTTATTGCTTCTGGAGGTTTTACAAATGTCTTCTAAATCCTAACAGATGTTTTGTATTTATTTTTTTATGTTGCTATATATCAGTGGTTCTTAAACTTTTTCATGTCAAGGACCTCCCAAAATGGTATGCATTTGGCCGCGGACCCCCATCGGAAAGTATTTTGTTCCAGGGACCCCCAGAAGCAAAGATTTGAGTTAAAAATGTATTCAAATATGTGCACACATTTTCACGATTTTTGGGGGGAAACTAGCAGATCTACAAGCTCATGGCGCCATGAGCTTGTAGATCTGCTATTTTTTATAACAAAACACACAAGGCAGTTGAGGTCAGCAGGTTGGAGTCTGGGACCGTCCTTTGGCCTTCAAGACGTGGTGTAGAGCGGTGGTTCTCAACCTGTTCAGGCCGCGACCCCCCCAAAGTAATCACATGTGAACAGGGGACCCGCCCCCCCCCCACCCTGACAAGCACTTGAAATTGTAGGAGTTGAGGCGTTACATTTCGTTTGACTCAGTTCCACAGAGACCAATTGTGCAAATTGCTGATCTACAAGCTCAAAACGGCTCTATTTTAGGTCATATTTAAGAATTTGGCCAATGTTTGACCATTTTTATAGTGTTGTTTGTGGACTTAAATCCTTAAATCCTTAAATGCACTTTAGAAATGTGCTGATATACCCTGTATACAATTATACTGTATGTTGGTCTGTTTACTGTTGAGTGAGAAAACAATGTTGCACATTAACCCATTAAGACTGGGAATGCATCTGTGTCGTTTTAGATTTGTTTGGGCTATTCAAAAATAGCAGATATACAAGCTCATAGCGCAGCACCGAGTGCCGCGCTATGAGCTTGTAGATCTGCTATTTCTTTTAAAATCTTGAAAATGTGTGCAAATCTTTGAATATATATATTTTAAAGCGAACATTTGCTCAAATCTTTGCTTCTGGGGGGTCCCTGGAACAAAATATTTCACAAATGTATTCAAAGATTTGCACAAATTTTCACGATAAAAAAAAAGCAGATCTACAAGCTCAGAGCGCGGCACTCGGTGGACACGTGTGTTCCCGGTCTTAATGGGTTAATCTGTGGACCCCATACAATCATGTGGGGACCCCCCCCCTGGGGGGTCCTGACCCACATGTTGAGAACCACTGTGTGTAGCGGTCTGGGGGGACTGGTCCTTTGGCCTTCAAGACGTGGTGTGGTGGTGGATGCAGCCAGGGCAGCAGTGCAGCGTGTCGTGGATGAAGAGGTCACACTCTGTGCAGAACACATCGCCGCAGGACGTGCAGCTGAACACCTGGACGCATTCACAAAGACAAGGCAGAGGACAGCTGAACACCTGGACGCCAGTGGTGGAAAAAAGTACTCAAATGTTTTACTTAAGTTAAAGTATCAATACTGCACTGTAGAAGCACTCTGTTACAAGTAAAAGTCCGGAATTCAAAATTTACTTGAGTAAAAGTACAAAAGTACAAAAGTATTGGTATCAAAATGTACTTAAAGTACCAAAAGAAAAAGTACTAAAATGTTTGAAGTTGAACAACGCGTCGCACTTGTAGATATTTTCAAATAGCCTAGGTATAAAATAGGGCTAAAGTGGTTTATGTATGTTTTATAATGTAATAATTTGTATCTGCAAAGTAACTAAAGTTTTCAAATAATTGTAGTGGAGTAAAAGTACAATATTTGCCTCTGAGATGTGGTGGAGTAAAAGAATAGACAATTGGAAATACTCCAGTAAAGTAAAAGTACCTCAAAATTGTACTTAAGTACAGTACTTGAGTAAATGTACGTCGTTACTTTACACTACTGCTGCATCACGAGGCAGAGGACAGCTGTTCTGACTATCTTCCCAGCTCACACCAGCAGCCAGCGGTGGCCATGTTGTCTACCTACCGCTGTGTGGCCACTCAACGTACAAAGCCTCTGAAACAGGGCTGCGTCATTCTCTTGTCAATTATTCTAGCGTTTACTTTTGTGATTAATTGAATAAGGGTGTCGGCACCTGGCGTACAATTAAGTACCAATTAAGCATTAATATCAGATGAGAATGTTGTAAAAACACTTACACTTTTGTCTTTTAGCTTTCCTTGACAAGCTTGACAAAACCTGGAAACACAATGACATTGGTTCAGAGACACAAATACATTAGCCTGGAATCCACACTGATGCGGCAGACTTTTTTTCTCACTTTGCTTCTCAGTCTGGTCCCATTTGGGCCGAGATACAGCCTTTTTAAGTAATAAGTTAACCAGGAAGTGAATGGAGCGGTAAATCTTCGGATCACGATATCTTGGGTTCTGTGTGAGAAAAAACGGACGGATTATCCGTCAATGGCACTAAATGAGTAAAAAAATATATCTTCAAAGATTGGCACAAATGTTCACGATGTTTCAAAAAAATAGCAGATCTACAAGCTCATAGCGTGGCACTCGGTGCCGCGCTATGAGCTTGTATATCTGCTATTTTTGAATAGCCAAAGAAACCTTAAAATGACGTGCGTTCCCGGTCTTAATGGGTAAAGCAAATAGTGTAAATCTATTTGACTCGTATTTCCAAACGTCACCAATTACGTGGGCAAGTCAGGAAGTGACTCGAGTTTTACATTGGAGGCCACTGGTCCCGCCCCCCCCCCCCACAGACCAATCAGAAGCCGCGGCTCCTTTGTGTCCGTCCCGCCCCTTGGAAATGGGATCTTTACCAGAATGGGTAGCGAAGTGAGAAAAAATTATCCGGCGCAAATCAGTCTGGATCCCAGCTTGGATCCCAGCTTACACATGGCTAGAGATGCCAGTCTGTGTGTGTGTGTGTGTGTTACGTGTGTGTGTGTGTGTGTGTGTGTGTGTGTGTGTGTGTGTGTGTGTGTGTGTGTGTGTGTGTGTGTGTGTGTGTGTGTGTGTGTGTGTGTGTGTGTGTGTGTGTGTGTGTGTGTGTGTGTGTGTGTTAGAGCCACCTGTCTCCCTGGTGCTGGTCCAGTGGACTCTCCATAAAGGCCTCCAGAGGGAACAGGTGATGGAAGGAGCGGGCCAGGTGAGGTGCCGATACCAGGGTCAGCCCTGCAGGGGCACACAATGAATGATACTCAATATTCTCACTTATACAATATAACGTATACAATCTGTATGGTAGAGTAAGTTAATATAACTTATATAATTGAGGTGGTTGCATTTTGTCTCCCTGCTCTTCTATTGAGACATTTAGATTGTGTCAAATGTCATGTCTCACACAGGATCTGACACGAATTTTGACCTGATGGTCAAGATTAAATTTATCCCTTGAGCAAGCAGGCAGCAGGCTCTATTAGCTCAATGGTAAAATTCAACAATTGCACAGGAAACCAGGTTCAAATCCGGGGTAGAAAAGGAAAGTTACATAGTGCTGCTTTAAGGCTAAAATGATAACACAAAAAGTACTGGGGACTTGTTACTACAGTCCTAGTGGAAACCTTAAGACTTGTTACTTTTCAGGAAATGGATCCAATGTAGTTATTATTCAGTCACAAGCTCATGTTAATACTTTTCACTGGTTCAATATTTATAAAACCAACAGACACACACTTTCACTGTAAAAATGCTGTAGTGCCCCATGTGTGTGAAATGTATTTTTTTGTGGTGTGACTAGAGATCTCAAATTCTGCCCGAACCCGACCCTAGCCGACTCGACGTTTCTGAGCCAAAACTCAAACATCGAAAGTGGCCGAAAGTGGCAGTTTTCAAGATGTTTTGGACATTGTCTCTGGAACGGAAGGTCCAATCTGTTCAGTTCAAAGCTTGTTGGATGCGTGACTTTGAGGACATTAAGCACATAATGAGACCTTTTCAGGTTGTTTGGGTTTTCGGGCCTAAAAATGTGGTAATGGTTCGGGCCGGGCCCAGTTCGGTCCGGCCCAGTTAGGGCTGGGCCTTCATTTTCAGGCCCTTTGAGAACTGTGAAGTTGAGAAGTGTGACTATTGTCATGGCAGACCCCTGAACAGTGTTTGTGCCACGTTTGGTGCGGAACGTAGCAACGGTGCGCCACGCCAAGTCCGGATGTTACGTTTGTGATGTCCACCCATTAGCTAATTTTACTATTCACCTTATTGGCACAAAATATTAAAAAAATTGGGAACCACTGGTTTAAAAAACATTAGGAAGCAAGCCCCAAATAAGCAACGACACTTGTTTCGCGTGTCAGTAGTGTGTCTGTGTCAGAGTGACAGTAGAGTAGGTCTGTGTGAGTGTGTGGTTACATTTCCAGGTGCTGCTTATCTGCTGAGTGCTGGATGCCAATCATCAGCCCTTCCAGTGATTGGTTGGGGTTGTCTACTTAACAGCACCAAACACCTGAGGATTTTGGCAGTACTTGTAGTAGCCTGGGATCAATACCTTTTTCGGGTACCTTTTTCCTACGTCACCAGGCGCGTCATCCGCGTCATCAGGCGGCCGGAACCTGCAAAGCCTCACCCCAAAATAACTCTGGCGGCGATCAAGGGCATTGTAATAGGGCCTACCTAATAAAATCCTTGATGCGGCATAGTTTAGCTTATTTTTAAGATACAAAATAAATATAAATGTGATTGTACTTTCCGGAGACTATTTAGCGTCTGTCTACCTTTGTTATAGTATAAGGCTTTCTGAAGGTAAGTAGGTAATGGTTTGTCAAACTAGTATTGGTGTACGGATGCCAGACTTTTGTAAAAGTCAATTTTGGGTAGATTGGCTTAGAGAAGGTAGATAAGGATGAGCATTTTGTTCTAACTTTTATTTCATGTTGATTAGCTTAAAGTTTAAAACTTGAGATTAGGTTTAGATTGATTTTGTTTATTTATTGATTTGCTCCGTATATCATTTTTGTCATTATGTTAACACATTGCGTGCCAATCGCGTAGTTCTACGCGAACCTAAATAATTGCGCAGCGTGCCAGTCACGTAGTTCTACGCGAAGTGGTCTTTTTTTTTTCTTTTTTCGCTGTGACACATTTCATTGTAGGCCTCCCTCGCAGTGACACATTTCATTGTAGCACACCGGAAACGGAAATGTCAATCGAAGATTTTCGTTCCCACCCGCCGCCGCTCTAAAGCTTCCCCTAATCCGCCATTATCTCGGTTGTTGTTTTTCTCTGCGGTGAACGCTGTTTAATAGAAACTGTGACTACTGCAAAATGGACGATCGCCGATTGAAACGGTCTTCTCTGGGCCACTCACACAGCTACCCTGTGTGTCTACAAACAGTTGAACGCGCGATCTTAAGGTATTTAGCGAGGTCTGTGGCGACGTGAAAAAAAAAAAAACTACAATAAATCGCTGGCACTGGTGAGTACAATATGATATTAAACTCTGGCATTGAATGTGTTAATACTTGGAGTCACATATTATGTACAAATGCTTTATGTCGCAATTCATCCTTCCCCTAGACAGGATTGTAGCAACACTTTAAAAACAAGCCCAAAGTCGCTGTAACAACACTTTAAAAACAAGCCCAAAGTCGCTTATTATAAGCACACAACGCTGGTAAACAGGAAACCCATTGATATGGTGCTCCCCATATCCCAGGTATTAAAAAGGTCTTAAAAGTCCTTAAATTGTCACTTCACGGTCATCTGGGGACCACCAAAATCATATAGGGACCCGACCCACAGGTTGAGAACCACTGTGATAGATGACTGATGTTATAGGCTGGTCTGAGGTCCGCATTGGCGCCAAACCGTGTCCCATGTTGTGAGCTTGTAGATTGGCTATTTTCAAAGCAGTGCTAAAAATGTTGATGTACTCACAAGTGTAGTGATACAAACGCGTGCGTGCGTGCGTGCGTGCGTGCGTGCGTGCGTGCGTGCGTGCGTGCGTGCGTGCGTGCGTGCGTGCGTGCGTGCGTGCGTGCGTGCGTGCGGTGGGGGGGTGTGTGAGCTGTTTACAGTTCAGTGCTGACTCTATCTCTGTGTTGTTCTGATTGTAGTTACTACACTCTCATTCATGGTCTCTCATTATATTCCTGAGTCAAGGGTGACACCAAGTGGTTGAATTTGGTATTACTGTCTGGTCTGGTATTATGGTCACAACATGAGCATTTTGTGTGGGGTTGTAGATCTGTTATTTTTAGGCTAATGTCTAAAGTGGGGGGTTCAAGTGGTTAATATCAAATGGGTTTCAACATTTTCACACCAGCTCACCACCAGCAATTAATGACCGTTTTCAATACAAAATAACAATATAATTGAATAGTGTTACAGGTCTGTAACTCTGAGTGTACTAATGGAACCAAATGGACCCTTACAGGTCTGTAACTCTGAGAGTGTACTAATGGAACCAAATGGACCCTTACAGTTGAAGAAACAAAATGTAGGCTAATGTCTAAAGTGGGGGGTTCAAGTGGTTAATATCAAATGGGTTTCAACATTTTCACACCAGCTCACCTCCAGCAATTAATGACCGTTTTCAATACAAAATAACAAGATAATTGAATAGTGTTACAGGTCTGTAACTCTGAGTGTACTAATGGAACCAAATGGACCCTTACAGGTCTGTAACTCTGAGTGTACTAATGGAACCAAATGGACCCTTACAGGTCTGTAACTCTGAGAGTGTACTAATGGAACCAAATGGACCCTTACAGGTCTGTAACTCTGAGTGTACACATGGAACCAAATGAACCCTTACAGGTCTGTAACTCTGAGAGTGTACACATGGAACCAAATGGACCCTTACAGGTCTGTAACTCTGAGAGTGTACACATGGAACCAAATGGACCCTTACAGGTCTGTAACTCTGAGAGTGTACACATGGAACCAAATGGACCCTTACAGGTCTGTAACTCTGAGAGTGTACACATGGAACCAAATGGACCCTTACAGGGCTGTAACTCTGGTATAGGAGGGGAATTAAGTGTGTGAAGGACCTCTTTAAAGAGGGACACTTCATCTCTTTTGAGCAGTTGAAGAAGGATTTTGATATTCCACAATCGAGCTTCTTTAAATATCTACAAGTACGTAGTTTTATCATAAGACACTTTTCCCTGGCAACTCCACAAGGTACCTGGGTGGACGAGTGCTTGAGCTGGGACCCGGGAGGCAGGGGCATAGTTTCTAGGGTATATGACAGCATCCAGAGGGTAGCTTCCCCGTCACTTAATCATGTAGCAAGGGCTTGGGAGGAAGAGCTAGGGATTGATCTGCCCGTCTCAATTTGGCAGTCGGCAGTTTCACTGGTACATTCATCTTTAATTTGCATAAGGCATGGGTTGATACAATTCAAGGTTTTACACAGGTTGCATCTATCTCCAACTCCAAGTAGACTAGCTACTTTCTATCCCAATTTAGATCCAGCTTGTGTTAGGTGTAATCAGGACCCAGCTACCCTTAGCCACATGTTTTGGTCGTGCCCTAGACTGATTACATTCTGGACGGAGGTATTTAATACCTTTTCATATATGTGTAAAGCAACTATAGACCCCAATCCAGTGACTGCATTGTTTGGTGTTCTCCCACAGGGAACACCAATAGCGACTCACCAAGCTGAAGCTATAGCCTTCTCCTCTTTACTTGCTAGACGTCTGATATTGTTCAGTTGGAAAAAAGCGGCTCCGCCATCCCACAAACACTGGGTGGCGGATGTTATGTCACATCTTAAACTTGAACAGCTTAAATATACGATCAGAGGCTCCACTCAGAAGTATACTAGAGTCTGGCAACCGTTCCTGTCATATTTTGAGGAGGTGTATTCTACTGTTGCAATATAGCCATTGCAGTATAGCCATTTGCCTTCCCCCCCCCCTCCTTCCCTTCCCCCTTTCTTCCCAGTTATTTGATTTCACTGTTTTACTGATTTTTCTTTCCCTTTTCTTCTCTCTTATTGACTGTAATTTTTGTGATATTAATACCGTTTTCCATGGAAATATATTGTACTAAAATGTCCTTGCATTTTCGGTCAATTAATTACTGGTTGATATGAGTATTTGTTTCATTTGATATTGTGTACTAGTGTCTGTGGTGTCTTGTAGTTTGTTATATGTTGGTATGTGTATGTGTCTTGAAAATTCAATAAAAACATTTGAATAATAATAATAACAGTTCTGTAACTCTGAGAGGGTACAAATGGAACCAAATGGACCCTTAAGGGTCTGTAACTCTGAGAGTGTAACTCTGTATTTTGGGGCTATGGCCCGTTGAAAACGGGTGGTTTTCATCAAAAAAAAAATAAACTGAGTTAGAAGTGTTTTTCTAAAAATCCATTAGTTGGGGCGGACGGATGTCTTGTTTTTTGGAACGACGTCAAATCCGTCTACTGCTTCTCTGAGTGACGAGGGATCATTCCAAAGCTGTGTTAGAGCGGCCCTTGTGGAATTTTCTAAAAGTTTGATAATAGAACGCATATATGCGTTCTTGGCGGGCAAGTGATGCATTTAATATAATGCAGATCTGTGTCTTTGGCGGGTAATGTGTTAAAAGTCTGAGAGGCAATGCAGTACCACGTACCACAGATCTTGCATTCCACTGGTAGCTCAGTATACTTGGCGTGACACTGTGGACAGAAGTATCCTCCAAGACTCAGCCCCGCCCCCGAATCACTGCTGCTGTCCAACTGACTGGAAAACACACACACACACACACACACACACACACACACACACACACACACACGATAAAACATTATGACGCGTTATGAGCTTGTATATTAGCTAAATGTGTGCAAATCTTTGAATGTATATTTTTTAAAGCGAACATTCGTAACTCAAATCTTTGCTTCTGGAGGTCCCTGGAACATAATATTTTACAAATGTTCGCTTTAAAAAAATATATTGAAAGATTTGCAGACATTTTCACGACATCTAAAAACTAGCAGATATATAAGCTCACAGCGCGGCACCGAGTGCCTCGCTGTGAGCTTGTATATCTGCTATTTGTGAACAGCCAAAGAAATCCAAAATAACAGAGCTGCGTTCCCAGCTCAAATGCTGCCTATACAGTTACAGTTACAGTACGTACGTCATGCTGAATGAAGGCTTGGACTCCTGGTCGGACACAGAGGCGATGATATGCTGGGGGAAACCTGCCGAGACAGACCATAATGATCACTGAGTTATTTCATATTGTCACTGTCGGGGCAGAAACCTCTCATCTCCTGGAGATCCATATTCTAACTTTTTGTGGTTTCTTCGTAAATTAACGGCCTACTTGATCACACTACAGCAGCGCTACTCAACCCGCGGCCCGCGGGCCGCATGCGGCCCCAACGCAGCGTCTTGGCGGCCCCTCATGGTCAAACAAAAACAAAAAAAGCACAGGATAAAAATATACATTTCCGTTCAAATATATGGGTTGCTAATTTTTTTCAAAAACAAACATCAATTGTTACAGGTATAATGCATAGTTTTCTATGCATTTCGTGTTTTTTGGGGGGTTTGACCCCCATTTTTTCCCGGCCGTGCGGCTTTGCCGCGCGCCCAGGGTAGGTGTCCCTTATTTCAATCTCTGGGAGTTGGCAACCCTAACCTTGCCATACCTTAGCTTTTGCTGAACTGATGCCACTGGACATACACACAAAATAAACAGGTATAGTGAAAAGAATATGATGTCAAAATGTACATTTTCTTATAACAATAACAATGCGTAGTGTGTTACAAAATCGAAAAATCCAAAATAGGACCGTCATTTTTAGCTTGCGGCCCCTTGGACTTTTGGTATTTTGCTGAGTGGCCCCTGAGCCATCTTAAGTTGAGTAGCCCTGCACTACAGCGTCACACAAAAGCATCAAAAGTAGCTGATCCGCAAGCTCGAAACGCAGCGCGAAGCGATGCGTTTTGAGCTTGTGGATCTGATACTTTTGATGCTTTTGAACTTGAATCCTGAAAAGTAACAGTTTTGGACATACTGTACAACACATAATACAACAATAATAATAATAATGAATAATAATGAAAAAATGATTTTTTTTTTTGTCCTTTTTTACATGAATTATTAATAGTCTGAGTAGCCTATATATCGTTGCTGTCGGCCAGAAACCTTGTATCTCCATATTTCAACCTTTTATATTATATTTATAATATTTTATATTATATCTAAAATGAACGTCCTTACTTCATCATACAAGGGTGTCGCACAAAAGTTTAGTGACAAATTGCGGATCTACATGCTCACACCACATTGAGACGCGACAAGTTGTGAGCTTTTAGATCGGCTATTTTCACAAATTTCATCAAACACAAAAATAATAAAAAAGCTACGATTTTGTCACAGTCACAGGTTTCCCTCTGACAGCGACAATCTACACCTTTAATCATTATTAAATTCTGGTGCAAACGTTCTGGGAAAATATCAGATAGATTGTCTATTTTTAGTGTGTGTATGTGTAACTCAGCTGTTGCCCATGCGGTGGAGTTGTACAATAATGCTAAAAGGATAACACAATAAGCCCTGAGGGCTTGTTTCCATTGCGGTTCTATGTATTCAATTCATCAAGACATATAATACTACACAGGAAATCATCAATACTAGGAGCAGTGAAAGTATATTTACAGAAAAACTGTGGGGGGTCATTTCTTTTATGGTGGTTTTGAAGGAGGGTAGGAGTCACACTTTCTGAAGGCTGGTGGTAGAGCATTCCACATTTTGGTGCCATAACAGTGGCCTGTGGGCGTTTCTCACTCTTTTTAAAGGGGAATTTCGGACTAGCCTTTTTCTTACCTTTATATGATGTTATTATATCCTAGGACGAGTGGTACAATAGAACATTTTCATAACTCCATCCCGAGTCCACTGCAGCTAAAAACCAGAGCGGACGGTCCATGCACTCGATAATTTTTTTGGTGAGATCTGACGTTCATAATGACAGAACACTCTCCACGGTGTTTGTCTTGAATGCGTCCCTCCGGAAGTCTCGCAGGACGAGATTTTACCTGTGACGTCATTCAAGTCAGGATGTAAATACTACGGCGGCCCATTTGTGACAAAAACCCAGTGGACAGTGATGACAGTTCATTATGAACATCAGATCTCACCAAAAAAAAAGCTATTAAAATACGCGATCTAGAGTATGGACCGTCCGCTCAGGTTTTTAGCTGCGGTGGACGCGGGATGGAGTTATGTTCTACTGTACCACTCGTCCGAGGATATAATAACGTCATATAAGGGTAAGAAAAAGGCAAGTCCGAAATTCCTCTTTTAGTAGTCTGACAGGTACATACATGGACACTGGTCCCTTGAGTATCTTGAAAACCAGGCCCATTGCAAGTTGCTGTACTCTGTCCTCTACCCTGAGTCATCCCACCCTATAGCATAATGAGCAGGGGTTAGGTGAGTCCTAGGTGTGAGGTCTAGTAGTAGTCTGACTAGTTTGTTTTGGGAGCATCGTGTAAGTGTAACTCAGCTTTTAAAAAATGGTTCTAACTCTATAGCGACAACTATGGTCGTGGACGTTATCGTTTGAATCACATCCAATCACAACGCAATTGTATGAACGATAGAAGAATTGACAGCTTTTCAAAATCCATCAGAACACCTGGGATGCAATCTGTCACTCACTCTTGGAAAGTTTTTATTATTATCCCATTAACACATCGGGTGCCAAAAACGGTCCAGACCGTTTTTGAGAATCCAAACGAGGAGTGCCCAAAACGGTTTTATTTTTATACGTTGGGCCCACGTGGGGCGCTCTAACGAAACTTTGGGATCATCCAAGGAGTTTCTGAGAAGGAGAGGCCGGATGTGGATCCATGTCAAAAATCCTTCCGGTCGGCCTTTCCAATGTTATCTCCTTGACTAAAAGCTTAATATCTCCATTTATTTTTAACGTGGTGGAAGCGAGCCGTTTTCGATCGGCGATCACTCTGCAATGGAGGATCGCGTTAGAAATATTATTGTTCCAGGCGTTAGTCGAGACCCTCCGCCGTCTCGCACGCACGCTTTGTTTACATGCACTTCCGCGTCGGGGCTTCTACAGCACGAAACGTATCAACGTAAGTGGATGGAAGAATAGCCGGCACTGAACGTATAATATTTGAATAAACCTCTGGTACCCAATGTGTTAAGGTTGGGAACGTATCTGTGAAATTTGTTATATTTATTTGGCTATTTTTTTTTTTTATCGTGAACATTTGTGCAAATCTTTGAATATATATATATTTCTAAAACGAACATTTGTTACTCAAAGCTTTGCTTCTGGGGGTTCTACAAATGTCTTCTAAATCTTTTTTGAAAAACCTATGTTTCTATATCAGTGGTTCTCAAACTTTTTCATGTCAACCGCCAACATTATATGTATTTGGCCACGGACCATCTCAAAATATGTTGTTCTAGGGACCCCAATGAAGCAAAGATTTGAGTTAAAAATGTTGCTTTTTCAAGATTTTTCAAAAATAGCAGATCTACAAGCTCATAGCGCGGCACTCGGTGCCACGCTTTGAGCTTGTAGATCTGCTATTTCTGAAGTATAAAATAATGGTTTAAGTGGTTACACAGATGCGTTCCCGGTTTGAATGGGTTAATTGAGATAATGAGGAGACTGTTATGAAGCGAACGTTAGCTGATAGGCTGACTGTCACTACTTCAGGTACAACTATCTCACACGCTGTAGCCTCTTCGCTAAATCCGGTGTATTTACATTACATTAACCCATTCGATCCGGGAACGCATCAGTGTCATTTTAGATTTCTTTGGCTATTAAAAAATTTCAGATCTACAAGCTCATAGCACGGCACCGAGTTCCGCGCTATGAACTTGTAGATCTGCTATTTTTGAGAAATCGTGAAAATGTGTGCAAATCTTTGAATATATTATGTTTAAAGCGAAAATGTGTAACTCAAATCTTTGCTTCTTGGAGAGGTCCCTGGAACTAAACATTTTGAGATGGGAGTCCGCGGCCAAATACATATCATTTTGGGGGGTCCTTGACATGAAAAAGTTTGGGAACTGCTGATATTATAGCAACATTCGTTCTTTCAAAAAACTGTTAGAGATTTAGAAGACATTTGTAGAATCTCCAGAAGCAAATATTTGAGTTACAAATGATCGCTTTAAAAAATATATAAATATTCAAAGACATTTTTATAAAATAGCAGATGATGATATGAGCTTGTTTATCTGATATTTTTTTAATAGACAAAGAAATAAAAAAAATGACACAGATGCGTTCCCGGTCTTAAAGGGTTAATATGCGGTGTCCCGTCTAAATGAACACATAAAGTAAGTGAAGCAGGCTTTTACCCATGCGTATGAGGGAGCATTCGGAGGACGTGCTGGCCGGCGGGGGCTTGACGTGGAACATGAGCAGCTCTCTGAAGTGGCTCTCGTCCAGGATGACGTGGTAGGTGCCTCCGGTCTCGCGGGTCAGCACCGTGCACACACGCACCTCCGCCGACAGCCCGATCACCGACACCCGCACCTTCAGGGTCTTCAGGGTCTGAGGTGGAGGACATGGGAACCACACAGCTGTAAAACCCCCACTGTCTAACGCAGTGGTTCCCAAACAATGGGATCGCGGACCCATTTGTATGGGTCGCGAGTAAATATACTAATTTCCTACAATTAAATATTTTCTTTTCAATAGATTTTCACAATTTTCTTTTAAATAAGAACATTTCGAAAGAAATTAATAAAATCAAAGGAATTCCAGAAATACATAAAAAGCCTTTTAACACATTGAGTGCCAGAGGTTTTTTAAAACACGGTACAGCCAGTGCCAACGTTTATTCGCGATCTTTTTAGAGCTGCAGAAGCCACCACGAGGACCCGGATGTAAACAAGCGGTGTCTGGGCGATGGCCGAGGGTCCCGTCTAGCGACTGGAACCATAACATTTCTACCGCGATCCGCCATTGCTGGCACTCCACGGGTGTATTTGCAAAATCGTAATATTAAGTTTTTGGCACTCAATGTGTTAGGAAGTAGTGAAAATAGCAGATCTACAAGCTCACAAGGAGTCGCATTTGCGACGCGTTGTGAGCTTTGTTACATCTGCAATTACAAAAAAACTTGTCCTTGACATGAAAAATGTTTGAGATCACATCTGTAGACGTGATGTGATCCTACTTTAATAATAATAGCTCAGATTACTTTGATGAGCTCATAGATGTTGGAAGGGTCACATGTGGTCAGACTACTGAAGATGATGAGGACCTCGCGGCTGGTGTGTCCCGGCATGTGCCTGAGCAGAAAGGAGAACAAAAAGAAAAGAGTCACTGTGGCGTTAGCCTCGATCTCCAGGCTTTTATTGCTTAGTTTTGCTAAAAAATAAAAGCCTGGCCCAACTATAGCCTGTACTGGGTATGAGGAAGTGTTTCATTTCCCAACCAACCAGAGTGCAGTGGGCGTCGCTCGTAATGTTGTGTTAACGGGGCGGGGGTTGACGGACAGATCGGTGAACCAATGGGATCAGGCGCCGTCTCTCGCCGGCTCTATACACACGCCCCTTTATACACGAAATCAGGAGGGTTGCAGCAGGCTACTGTGGCGTTCACGGACACGCTAGAAACCACAAACTAAGTCTGTAAAGAAACTAGTAACTAACGTTTTCAAATAAGTAGAGTAAAAACACTTGCCTCTGAGATGTACTGGAGTAGAAGAACAAATTATCAAAAAAAAATGAAATACTCAAGTAAAGTATAAGTACCACATATTTACACCCATTAAAACCAGGAAAACGCCATTTTAGATTTTAGCGTTGGCTATTCAAAAATAGCAGATATACAAGCTCATAGCGTGTCACTTTGCTATATGTTTTTCAGAGAACTGTTAGGATTTAGAAGACATTTGTAGAATCGGCCTCAGGTTTTAATGGGTATAAGTACAGGACTTGAGAAGCACAGTTCAGAACATACTTGAGAGTCTGCATGGCCAGGTTGAGAGAGTTGTACAGCGAAGGTTCCCCGATGCAGGTGGAATCCACCGCTTTCTTTAAGGCAGCGATGTGCTTCTTTGGGTTCCCTGTGACACAAACACACAAACCACTTTAAACCCACAAACATATTAACCCTTTTAATCCCTATAATTGCCTGACATGGTAACTGGAACAATGGGCCACTGATAATACTGCGCACCATTTTACGCACGCACGCATGCACTCTAGGGTTTGTGTGGTTAAGGGTGCATTAAGGGTGCATTCATAAATCCCCTCTGAAATTCTGCTGTGGAACCAGACAGGTGGCCGTAGCTGAGTGGGTCTCTGGTTCGACTCTCGGGCCCACCCGTCAGTGCACTAAACTGTCCCAGAGCACACTTAATCCCTAACTGCTCCCAAGGCGCTGTATAGACCAATTATTGGTTTATACTCATTGAGACTGCACGCGCAGGTGCCGGTTTCATGTAATCAATTCACATTCAGATCCCCAAACCTGTTGTTTTGGTGATCGTTGGTTTAATTTCATTCAACGTCCTCTTGTGTGTAGGCTGTCATCTATGTATCTATTTCTATTTCAAAAGTTACAAATCATCAAAGTTAAATTGGCTGCATAATTGCCGATACTCAAGTAAGCCACATAATGGGCGATATATCGGCCAAACCAATATATGGGTCGGGGCCAACTTTCCATTCATGTTCAAATTATGTTTCTATTCTGTTCATTCGGCCAAATACATGTTAACTTGGGGGTCAACATGTATTTGGCCGCGGACCCCCATCTGAAAAGGTCTTATGTCAGGGACCCCCAGAAGAGAAGATTTATGTGAAAGATTATTCAAAATGATTCAACATTTTCGATATTTTTCAAACATTACTGTGAGCTTGTAGATCTACCATTTCTGAATAGCCAACATGATGCTACATTAACTACTTTTGCTGGGGACCCCATGGGAGTCCCCGGACCCCACTTTGAGAACCAATGGTCTATGAGGTGCTATGGACATTAATATGTTCGGCCTCTAGATGGCGATCTAACACCATATAATGGTGCTGTATAAAGCATTGAGGCCAGACTCCAGCAGAGAATAAGTTATAGCGGTTACTGTGTTATTAACGATAGGTTTGCTGTTATATATATGTGTTCACTGGGGCTAATACAGTACCGCCATTTAATTCCCATTATGTAAATCTTGACTTTATATAATTCATGTACTTATTACTTATGCAAGTTATGTTGATAATACATCAGATTTATGATGGTGATATATGGCGTGATGCTCACCTGCTAGCTCTGTCAGCTTCTCTGCCCGTTTGTTCTTTGTGGTGATAAGTCCCACCTGGAAAACATATAAAACATTACACAACGCATCAGAAAACATATCTGCTGATTATCACTAAATATTTACGTTTCTAACATGATTAAACCACTTAAAGGACAACTTTGTTTTTTTACAACCAAGGTTTATGTTTTAGCTTGTAATTAAATTAAATAAAAGATGAGTGTTAAAACATTTTTTTTTACTGCTTTCTATAGTTTTAGCAATTTTCGCGATCGTTTTTACAGTGGGCGGGGGCATTCGGGCAGGTGGCTAAATATGTCTTTTTTACACAATAAAAAAGATCCTTTGGTCTTTGATGGCCAGATGTGAGTTATTGGGGGCTAGAAGAGCTACTGTAAATAATAATAAAGAAATTGTCAGGTTATTGTGTTATTAATTACAAGCTAAAACATAAACCTTGGTTGTAAAAGAACAAAGTTGTCCTTTAAGCCCCATTTTAAACTTCATCGTACGTGGTGTTGTGTCGGTAATATTCAACCTGCAAGCCCGCAGCGCCTCGCATCGCTGTGAGCTTGTAGATCGACTACTTTCGCCATTTCTGAAAAGTTTTTATTTGACACTTTTTGGCTTATGATGACATGCCCAAAAGAGGGACGCCGGGTTCAGAAATGCAATCAAACAATCACATAAATGTAAAACAGCAAAAAGAAATGCTGTGGCAACTTTGCGCATACCTGACTGATGGGGTTCTGGTCAAAATACTCCTCCACAAAGAACTCCATCAGCTGGAGGAGAAACATGAGAACAAAGCTTTGGAATACGAACAAAAAAGGTTTTCACAACTGGAGCTCATTAAAGAAGAGTTCCAACATAACACAGGCTGTTGTTACCAGAGCAGGCTTTCAGTAAGCTTAAGGAAAGCAACCGCAGCAATATGATATCACACAAACAACCAAATATACAGTACATAATGTTTTACATTAGTCCATTTCCTTGATGGTAAACGCTTTTCATCATGAAATCTATGTTCATGATTGTTCTATTTATATGCAACGCCAGTGGTGTAAAGTCACTAAGTACATTTACTCAAGTACTGTACTTAACTACAATGTTGAGGTACTTTTACTTTACTGGCGTAAACTAGAAACTTTATTTACTAGTTCGTAGATTTTGATTATTATTACAAAACATATGATAACCACTTCAGCCCTATTTAAACTTTGGCTATTTGAAAATAGCCGATCTACAAGACCTTGTAGATCTGCTATTTTCAAAAGATTTTTTTAAACATTTTAGACATAATGATAACTTGTGAAACGGGACATTCTGCATAATCAGTAGTTTCTACTTTTGGTACTTTAACACATTCACTGCCAGGGGTTTTCTAAAACAGACTGCAGCCTCTGGCAGCATTTTTAACGATGTTTTACCTTTTCAAGTAGTCACAGAATATTTATCTCCAGTATGATTGATCCCCTGATGGTTGTTAATCACTGAAGTTTTTCAGGTGTGGTTTCACAAATGTCAACGAGGTCATTGTGACCTTGTTGACATTTGTTGTTTGATAGCATGTTTCACTCAAAATACATGGTAAAAAAAAATTGAATATTTTCGCGTTATCTCCTGGTTCTTTGTGAATAACGAAAAAAAAAATTGAGAAAAGATTTAGATTATTATTATTTTTTTAAACATTTAAAGGTTTAATGACATTCACTTTTACACCACATTCAAAGTCTTTGTCCTGGTCCTTCAAAAGTGTACAAAAAGTTTTAAGTGAAAATTCCATTCCAGTGATCCATGGCAGGTGTTTTTCTCTCACATTTCTAAAGCCTTTTCAACTGCAATGAAAAAAGAAATCTTTGCCTGCGGGTGTCGCTGGTGAGGGATTTTGCCTGTCAATCATCGCCTCTGCTCCGCCCCCCCCCCCCAAAGGAAAGGATAGGGGAGGGGAGGGGCGAGGAGGAGTGGGCGGGATTAATCGACTGTGACCTCACTGTCGAAGGGCCAAGCTCAGATTACTTTTCAGCCTAATTATTCAGAAAACCCCAGACCACAGAAAATCCACTGAATGTTCTAAGTTCAGGTTTCTTGGGTGTAATTGAGGTCATAAAACCCCAAATAAAACATTGAAAATAATAAAAGTGAAAATGAATGTCATGATACCTTTAAAACGTTTTTGGCAGGCAAGGGGTGTATTTCCAAAAACGTTATTATTATTACTTATCCATCCAGTAACGTTATTACTTATCCATCCATCATCCTCTTATCCAGAGGGTCGTGGAGGTAACAGTTCCAGCAGAGAATCCGTCTTCCCCCATCAGCCACTTAGCTCTGGATATAATCTCCACTGGTCCTTGGTCTACACATGTGAACCACATTATGTTTTTATGTTTCCTCTTCATCCACATTTTCTCCTGAGGGCCACCATCTTCCTCTTCATCATCTTTCTCTGATATGCTTCAACCCTGTTGCCATTTGCAGTTTGTTTGTTTGTTGTTGTTTATTATTTTGTATTTATTTATTATCATTATTATTATTATTATTATTTTTTTAATGGGATCACAGTTTGTTCTCTTTTTATAGGGCTGTTATGTTTTCTTTTTTCTTTTTTTTATTGTATTGTTGTTGGTAGTCAATGGCTGCCAGTTCCCACCTGATGTCATGTGGTAGTTCAGACTGCTCCACACCATACTGAATAACTGCTAGCTTGCATACCATCTTCAGATTAGGACTTGAATCTAAGATATACAGGTCATCAGGTGTGGTGTCTCTTCCAAAGAGGATGATACGATCTCCCACCATGCAACAACCCATCCAATACATCCCACACAGGGCTTTCCCTTTGGGCTCAACCTTCTTCCATGAGAAGGTCTGTGGGTTGAATTTCCACAGATCACTGAAGTGCTTGTTCGAGTTCATGCCACCCAATATAGATGTCATTATGATGTCCAGTCAGCTGGGTGATTCCTCCATAGATATACATGACCTTCCTCAAGACACAGGCTGAGTGGTGGCTCCTCTCCTCTGGAACAGTACCAGAAATATTGGGTTTGGACCATCTGTGGTTGTCAACATCAAATGAATAAAGCACGTTACAGTAAGGATCTCCCCCCCAGATGTAGACAATATCTTCTACCAGAACAGCTGTGTGGCCCCGGCGCACACAGGGAACCTCAAGGTGATGTTCTCCTCCTCCAGTTTTCAATGGGGTCAACTTCCTCCAGCGTAAAGACAGTGTGTTGAAGTTGTGGACATCAATATAATCACTGTTGTTCTTGATACCGTAACCTCCAAAAGAGTACAGCTTGTGTCCGACTACCACAGCAGCCGGCAAGGAAAGCCTAGGTCCTCGTTTCAGATGTATCGTCCAGTGAAACATTTCACACACCAGCACCACTGTGAATCAGTGCTAACTAATTCACAGAAGAGGTTGTTAGAAGCCAGGGCAATGTGTTGCTAACAGTTGCTGAATGGTGTTGTGTTGGGAAATACAATAAAAACATTTTAAAAGGACAATTATGTTGAATGTGATGACGTGATGTCATTCCTTGATGGCATCATTATTATGGAATAGCTAATGACGTTACTCAAAGTGAATGACCATTTTAGCTAAATCTATAATCTGAAATGTGCTAATAATAAGATGTGTTTTGTCAGTACTTGTTTAGATTTGCCGCTTGTAGATCTGCTATTTTTTGAAAAATCGTGAAAATGTGTGCAAATCTTTGAACATCTGTTTTTCCGTAGCGAACATTTTTAACTCTGTTACTCAACTTCTGGAGGGTCCCTGGAACAAAATATTTTGAGATGGGGGTCCGCGGCCAAAATTCATATCATTTTGGGTGGTCCTTGACATGAAAAAAGTTTGAGAACCACTGATTATAGCAACATATTTTTTGGGGGATTTAGAAGACATTTGTAGAATCCCCCAGAAGCAAAGATTTGAGTTACAATGTTTCCTTTGAAAAATATATATATTCAAAGATTTGCTCAAATGTTCAAGATTTTTCTAAAATAGCAGAGCTACAAGCTCATAGCGCGGCACTTGTGGCATTTTAAGATTTTTAAGCATATTTACATTATCGTGATAATATCGTAAATCGCAATAATTTTGGTCACAATAATCGTGACATGAAAATTTCATATCGTCCCATCCCTAAAATGTACTTAGTTACTTTACACCACTGATAACTGTAGTCCCAGGTTTGCAGAAGGTGGCATACCCATTACATATCCTGTTCATTTTTCTATGACGTTTTCGAGGCTGGGCTTTTCGTCGCGATTAGCCCAGACTGGAGCATGTGTGGTCCTATTTTCGTTCTTCTCAAAGTATAAAATTATTAAATGCATGGCCTGCTAATACATTATTTATTTTGATTATTGGTAGATTGTCAGTATACTTTTTTTGTATATTTCAGTGATTTGTCATATCTGCAATGTTTGTTTACAAAGCCTAAACGTTATTTTGTTTGTTTGTTTGTTTGATGTTCAATGCAAAATAACACAATTAAATCAGCCCTAGGCATGGCTCTCTGCTACACACAGATCCATCCTTACCTTGAGGGTGGCTTTGAGGCGGTTTGGTCTTAAGTCCTGGTCCTCCATGCTTCTTGAAGAGTCGATCACCACATAAAGGTGACGCATCTACAACACAAACACACCGTTTGTCATCTTTAACCCTTTAAGACCTGGAACGCATCTGTGTCATTTTAGATTTCTTTGGCTATTCAAAAATAGCAGATCTACAAGCTCATAGCGCGGCACCGCGTGCCGCGGTATGAGCTTGTAGATCTGCTATTTTTTTTAAATCCTGCAAATTTGTGCAAATCTAAGTTTGAATATAAATGTATGTTTTAAAGCATTTTTAACTCTGATCTGTGCTTCTGGGGGTCCCTGGAACAACATATTTTGAGATGGGGGTCCGTGGCCAAATACATATCATTTTGGGGGTCCTTGACATGGAAAAGTTGGAGCACCACTAATATAGCAACATACGTTTTTTTTCCAAAAGGATTTAGAAGACATTTGTAGAATATTTATTCAAAGATTTGCACAAATGTTCACGATTTAAAAAAAATAGCAGATCTACAAGCTCATAGGTCATGAGCTTGTAGATCTGCTATTTTTGAATAGCCAAAGAAATCTAAAGTGACACAGATGCGTTGTCGGGTTGAATGGGTTAACATAACTAGGATTTCTATCTATAAATAGATAGAAAGTGTTTGTAATGGTACATTCTAATACCAGCAAAATGATGATAGTCATGCTTACAAATGACCAACATCAAAATAGATAGCATTAACTATTAATTAATTAACGTTTTATGGAAAGCAGCTCACAACACCAACAGTCATTGTCACAGAACTCCACCGACAGTGATGCATTTAGAAACATCTTACACAGCTTTATAACTGCACATATACTGTATACATCATTGGTTCTCAAAGTGGGGTCCGGGGACCCCCAGGGATCCTTGGGGGGAGGGGGTACAGGGTGGTCCCCAGCAAAATTAGTTGATATAGCGTCAAAATCATTTTAGACAATTTAACCATATTTTATACTTTGGCTATTCAAAAGTCATGACAATTTGTGCAAATCTTTGAATATAGATATATTTTTAAAGGGATAGTTCACCCAAGAAATTACCAGTGGATCCGGTTCCGGTAGGAGACACAAAGGAGACTCTTTGTGTCTCCTACCGGAATCGCTGCCGGTCAAAGTATTGGCTTAGGAATGCGAACAAAACAAATAATATCCATGAATTCAAGTCTCCATGGAGTGACTAATCGATAGGAAAAAAAGTCATTTTGGGGGTGAACTATCGCTTTAAAGCAAACATGTGTACATCATATATATTTGCATTTTGTTAACATGGCAAATTCAAATATATAATGCTCAACTCAAAGACACTCACCATCCCCAGCCGAACCTGTCCATGGCTCTCCAGCACTCTGAAAAGAAAGCAGGAATAAGTGGTTTGTAAATCAAAAGAACGTTTTATGCTAAAAAGGTCTCTCATCTGGAGATGTCTCTCTCTGTATAATCCTTGAATGACTGTGCAGTTTAGCTACCATTGTGCTTTTGTTGCACTGTGTCGATGTGTTTCACTTTTGTACAGTTGTTGAATATGGGTTGTCATTTACATTAAAGCTGCACTATGTAACTTTCCTCTTCCATCCCGGATTTGAAGCCGGTTTCCTGTGCAATTGCTGACTTTGTTTTACCATTGAGCTAATGGCCTGCCTGCTTGCTCAGGGGATAAATCCTGTCATCCGCTATCCCCCTCAATAACCCATTCTTGGAGCAACGTCATCATCGAAATCGATGGACAGCCATAAGCAAGTAAACCATACATTTCATTTTATTCATTCAAAAAAGTTACATAGTGCCACTTTAAGTTGAATGTGTGTGTTACAGTGGTGCCCATTACAAATAGCGATTCAGGATCAAAATTTAAATTGTCTTGACTAGGGTTGCAACAGTTCATCACACAAATCAATTTAAGTGACAAAAAATATATATATTTTTTTGATTTTCAATATTCAAAGTTAGCGAAATCAGCAGATCTACAAGCTCAAAATGTATTGCCATGTTATGCGTTGTGAGCTTGTAGATCTGCTACTTTTGCACATTTCCATTAGTACAACTAAATATCAAAATAGGGGTTTACACAGTTTATCAGAGTAATTGATGTATACATAAAAAAAACATTAAAATTTGTATTCGATGAATCAAAAAAGTAATCAATAGACTAATTGCTAAGTAGATAATGGATAGTTGCATCCCTAGTCCAAACATTGACGCAATGTCATTAGTTTTGTCATAACGCGCACACACACACCTTTTCCGTTTGGACTGGAAGAGGATTTCCTCCACAGTGGCTCTGAGTGACCCAGACTCATCCTCCTTGAGGACTTCCCTATGGACCACCAAAACACACACACACACACACACACACACACACACACACACACACACACACACACACACACACACACACACACACACACACACACACACACACACACACACACACACACACACACACACACAGTTAGAGATGGTAATCATTAGAACCGGGGGGGGGGGGGGGTTCAATGTTTTCCAGGCCAAGGACCCCTTAGCTGAGAGAGAGATGAAGCAGGGACCCCCACTACATATTGTATAAAATGGTGTTGCAGATTAAACCTTTCATAGATAGCTTCATAGACTTGTTTGACAGAACTGTCATCAGTGTATAAATTAATGTTTTTGTTTGTTTGTCTATTAATATGTTAATATGATACCACTGAAAGCCTCAATATTTAGCAAACTTGACCTTTGGTTCTGTGCTTGGTCTGCTCTTTTTCTCTCTACACCAAATCTCTTCTCCCAAAAGTTGCCGTTCTACAAGCTAACAATGTGTCGCAAGTTCTCGCAACACGTTGTGAGCTTGTAGATCTGCTATCTTCGGCGAAAGTTCCCCCCAGAATAGAGATGCTAGGGTAAAAAAAAAAAAAAATTCATATCACACAAATATTTGCCAACCCCCTGTAGTTACTCAGAGATACCCCTAGAGGTCCTGGACCCCCTGTTGAACTGAACACCAATGCATTAAAGAACCTCAATTGTTACTCTGAGAATCAACATGGCATGCCTTCAAGCTGATCAATTACTTTTATCAGTGCCGCCATGTTGTTCCGACAACTTGCTTGTTGGAAAACAATTCAGTCGTGTGCAGTGGTGGAAAAAGTACTCAAATGTTTTACTTAAGTAAAAGTAGCAATACCACCATATAAGAGTCCGGAATTGAAAATGTAATTGAGTAAAAGCACAAAAGTATTGGTATCAAAATGTACTTAAAGTACCAAAAGTAAACGTAGTCATTGTGCAGAATGTCCCATTTCAGAAGTTCAAAATGTATACAAAACCTTTTGAAATTTGCAGATCTACAAGCTCACAATGCAACGCATTGTGAGCTTGTAGATCTGCTATTTTCAAATGGCCAAAATGTATATAGGGCTGAAGTGGTTAATGTATGTTTTGTAATAATAAATCAAAATCTATAAAGTTAGTACTTTAGTAGTAACTTAAGTTTTCAAATAATTGTAGTGGAGTATAATATTTGCCTCTGAGATGTAGTGGAGTAGAAGTAACAGTGCAGACAATTTGAAATACTCCAGTAAAGTAAAACAAATAAACAATACCTCAAAAAAGTACAGTACTTGAGTAAATGTACTTAAGTTACTTTACACCACTGTATAATACAAGTCAGAGAATCCTCTATACCAGAGAGTTGCATGTTAAAGGAACTGAGTCCATGACAAAATCCCCCCCCCCCCCCCTGACAGAGCCTAAATCTCCTCTGCTTGCTGCTGGAAGGTGAAAGTTGATCAGTGATTTTAAACGTCTCACCAGGTCCTCTCATAATAATAATAATATTACTATTATTATCATCATCATCATTATTATTAGTATAGTTGAACAGTGATTAAACATCTCATCAGGTCCTCTCACATTAATAATAATAATAATAATAATAATAATAATAATAATAATAATAATATTATAGTTGATCAGTGATGTTAATCATCTCACAAGGTCCTCTCATATTAATGATAATAATAATAATATTATAGTTGATCAGTGATGTTAATCATCTCACAAGGTCCTCTCATATTAATAATAATAATAATAATAATAATAATAATATTATAGTTGATCAGTGATGTTAAACATCTCACCAGGTCCTCTCATTCATAATAATAATAATAATAATAATAATAATAATAATAATATTATAGTTGATCAGTGATGTTAATCATCTCACCAGGTCCTCTCATATTAATAATAATAATAATAATAATAATAATAATAATAATAATAATAATATTATAGTTGATCAGTGATGTTAATCATCTCACCAGATCCTCTCATATAAATAATAATAATAATAATAATATTATAGTTGATCAGTGATGTTAAACATCTCACCAGGTCCTCTCATATTAATAATAATATTACAGTTGAGCAGTGTGTGATGTTAATCATCTCACCAGGTCCTCTCATATCCTCCCTCCCACCGCTTGGCTCTCTCCGGCTCATCGTCCATCATGGTGGTTGTCGCCTGTCAGTCACACTTCCTTAACACTTGCTTAAAAGTTAAATAAATTGATAAATGGACACAAAACACAACTGACTGTACAAAAGTGCAGTTACTTAGAAATCTACTTTAACGTTCGCTGGTTGTGTCAAACGTGCGTTGTGTGTGTTGAGAACACCCGGAACACAACAATGCACGCACCGCTCAGCTGTGATTGGCTGATTCCGACCCCGTTGTCACGGGATACAACCGTTAGCTCCTCTGGTTGGCTGCGAGAGGTTGCCTTCCAACCAACCAGCCAATCACGAGTGAGCGAGTGTACGTCTAGGCAATGGGATTTTGTGGAACAGTACGGCGAATTTACGTAGCCCTAGGAAACGGATGCCCAGAAACTATGGTTCCGCCCAAAAAGAGCATATGAGCAGTTATGTGTGTGATATGAAGTGGACGTGGTGGATAATAATGAAGTACATTTACTTGAGTAATGTACTTATTAAACTTATTTAAATTAAACTCACTTTCTGAGTATCTGTACTTTACTTGAGTATGTATATGGATATGACTTTCATATCATATATTGTAAATTGAGTTTCTTAACCCCACAAAATGTCTAGGAAGGGAAAACGTACATTAGGAATCATAATAGCAAATCTACAAGCTCACAACGTGTCACACATTGTGAGCTTGTAGGTCTGCTATTTATTTCACTATTATTTATATTGTTTTGAAAATGTCTGGAAAAAACTGAATTAATGCAGCAATGCATCATTCAAAGAGCAAGTGGGCTACTCTAGAAACTTTATTGTCTAGGTCAGATTTCCAAAAATGTTGACCCTGAAGGTAAATCGTGTTAATTTAGGGCATACATGTTTTATAGGGGTATTAACTTGAGGGGTACTCAGTGTTGCTATGCTCATTTGGGATGTGCTTGCACTGTATTTTAATGATGTGATGCGCACATCGCTTAACACCTACACTATTAAGGTCACGTCACACAATGGACAATTGATCTGCATCTAGGCTAATTCCTATGTTAATGTACCTGGCGTGATTCGGGAGCCTTTGTAAACTTTGTTGAAGTGTGAATTTAAAGTAGTTTTAAATCTATGCATGTGCCTGCGCGTGCTCCTGGTCAAATAGCTTCTTGCACGCCGTGCAAGGCCGTCCAGTGAGCATTGCACCTGATAGAGTCATTTAATCTCTTATCTTATCTTAATTATCATAATGTGTCTAGGGTTCTTAACCTGGTTAAAATGTCCTATTAATAATGTCATATGGGCCTGTAATACTGTCATGTTAAAAGTACTCAGTACTCTGTACTCTCAGTCTCTCTGTCTGCCAACCAAGGTCAAATCCATGCTACAGGCTTTCTGTGACAATCTATTGTGTTGGGAACACGGTATCTGGGTGTTCTTTTCCACACTAATCCTTTCTTACAGCTGTCTTACACCCATGTCACCAAGCCTCCACTGACCAGTGGGTCAGAGCAAGATGTCAAACGTGTTGACCCAGACATGGGGACGCTGTTGTCCAGAGATAAACTGTCACACCATCATCCTCCATCATAATCTACCATCATCTACCATCATCAGACGACGACGTAACCATCGCTCTCATCCAATCCGAGAAGTCCACCTTCACCCGGAACCTCATCGATGTCACATCCTATGATGTCATATGTTTATGTTACTGGACAATGTTAAAAGCTCGTGCTTGCTCTGTTACACTACGGAGAGACGCGACCGGTGATGCGGACCTGTGATATACTGTAACCTTCTATTGTCTCTCTGATCTGAATACAAACATGTTTCCTTATACCCTTGGTTGCCTGTCTGAGTTTGGTTTTTCCTTATTGTCTCCGTGCTACAAGTATCTGTACTTTGTGTGGGTCATAGGGTGAAATTCAACTCCAACAATTGAATAGAGTTAAAAATAATAGAGAGGGCACCCGAATTCTCCTCCCATCCACTTGCATTGAGTTGCTCACCCAGCGCATGGGCCTATTTGAACCCTTCTTCCGGGTTTGAAATTTGGTGGGCGAGGCCTATTTGGGGCTCCAAACGCGTCACTTCTGTGACGCGTTTTGCGTCACAGTGACGCGTTTTGCGTCACAGAAGCGCGCAGCCCCGTGCGCAAGCTCGTGCGCATGCTCGTGAGTCGAGCCCATCGGTCGAAACCGTTTTCGCTCGTTCATGTATAGGTACTAAGCTGCAGTACCATGAATGGCCAGCATGTTCAATTGGCTTCAGTGAAACCACTGGGTTCTGGGGGCTTGATTGCACCCCTGGGGGTACTGAATCCAAATCTGCTGTATAGCCAGCTCAAAAATGGCTGCCAATACCTCAAAATTGTCCATTTAAAGATGGCGGCCACCACTATGCTGAAAAAAAAAAATATATAGGCCTATATATATATATATATATATATATATATATATATATAGAGATTCAGTATATATATATATATATATATATATATATCAAAAAACATCCTTTTGACTAAACAAGGTGGAACCTTGATTGAATTTAGCTTATCTAGGTTTGAATATATGGGGAATGCAATGCCAGTTGAGCTGGGCATAAAGCAGATTTGGATTCAGCACCCCTTTAAAAAAAATCACACCCTGTGTGAAGTGGGCGGTGTCTTGCTAGCTAATCACAATACTGAATGGAGTCAACCAATCATGTACAAAAAATAAATACATTTATTGAAACACTCTATGATGGAAGAAACCATAACTTTAAAAAAAACACACATGTGTCATGTGACACTGGCCAATCCCAGTCCTGAATAGACTGTGATTGGCCAATCACGGTGCAGGGTTAGGCGGGGTACATTTTTGGCCAATCACAGCGCAGGATTTGTTGTACAAATATCCAAACCTCACTTAAAAACTAAAGAACATGTATGCCCTAAATTAACACGATTTGCCTCTAAATAAGCACATTTTCTGAAATTCTGACTAGACTATTAACTCAAGTAGGCTACACATTTGACAGAGCAACTTACACTTGCACTTGAGTAAACATTTTACCAGGAGTACTGTATATACTCTGACTAAAGTTCTAAAATTCCTGTAACGTATAGTTTAATGGCTGCAGTGTTTGGTGTGGTGATCACAGAACGAAAAATAAGAATTGTACATGTTTTTTTTAGTTTTGGGTTTAATTTGTTTTTACAATGGAAAAACAAAACATTTAAATCATAGGCTACTGCTGAGCTTACAAGACGGTTTTCTGTAAAGCCAAGAATACACCAATGTATGTAACCTTGTTCGGAATATACTGTACATTTTGAATATAAAAATACTTCATGAATGAGTTAAAAACTGTAAAAGACACAGACAGTACATAAAAACAGGGAAACCAACGCATAATTGTTCATTTGCTTAAAAAAAACAAGGCAATAACATGAATTTCAACAAGAGAATCTGTTAATAAAGCCAACTATGGCAAGGACACCCACTTCCTTCTGAATAATAAGACTATAGCCTTAGTTATACTTTGTACTTTGCAGTAGAGTAGTCACACACCGAAACTAGCCGATCTACAAGCTATTCGGTGCATCTGCGCTACCAGGTATAACTCAGGCTTTTAACAAGTCTCTTTGCACACCTGTATGCCTAGGACAGATGCATCAAACTGAATCAAGAAAAAGCTAACAATTCTGCTCACTGTCATCACTTACGGTCAGCTATATAAAAAGGTGGGGCAACAGTTTTTTTATTGTTGTTAAAATAGGTGCTAAATAGCTCCATCAATATTGTAAAGTAACTCTATAGCAATGACTAATATCGGAATATAGAGCTTTAAAAAAAAAAAGTCAGCTATGCATTTCCATTAAATAAAGTTGACTGCAAGTGATGACAGTGTGGGACCTTCCTCGTTTGAACGTACGAGAGTGCAACTCTACAAATTGGCACCACAAAACCAACTTCAAACAGCAAATGATATAGTGAACGACACAAAAAAAAGAAGTAAAAGATGTACCCTACGTACATCAAAAACATTAACCTCTTTGACCCCAGCATTCATATTCTGAGGGGGGGGGGGGGGGGGGGGGGGGGGGGGGGGGAGACAATATCCAAAATTAGCCGATCTACAAGCTCAAAGCGTGTCACGTTCCGTCACGTTGTGAGCTTGTAGATCGGCTACTTTTGCCAAAGACATTTTGTGTAGAGGGGAAAAAAAGCTGTCCATGTACAGAGCCAACTGAGGTCCAATTTACTAAGTCAAGAGGGTTTCAGTGGTTAAAATTGTACCTGCTTCTTCACTGACCACATAATTGTATGAAACATTTAAATATTGCCAATTAGAAAAGGCACAATAAGTTCCACATCACAGTCACATTAGACTTGCATAAAGCAGTGAAATAAACACACTTCAAATCTATAAAACGTTTCACCCTGAGTGTCACAGAGGATGAAGAATCACACATGATAGTGAGGACGGGATTGTGGTGACTGGCAAATACACCCAATTCCTTTCTCAGAGAAGTCAGACCTAGAAAATACTGGATGTTTAAGGATATTTCACTTTAAAACACTTCTGGGGTCATTTTAATGTCGATATATTTAGATTTGATCAGACATACCCCCCTCCATTATAAACCCATTTTAACTTCAAACTCACGTTAAGAGACTCCTTGAAAACACACGTCCCTGCTTCTGGTGACTGATAGTCCTTTTAAATTAGAACATTTTAAAACATAAAAAATAAATTAAAAACGAATGCGAAAAATGTAGGTCTCATGCATTTAAGGACTGTCAGGAACCAGGGACGTGTGTTTTCAGGGAGTCTAAATGGTTAACATGGAGTTGAACAGGCTTATACATTATAGGGACGTGTCGGATCAGATTAATATCAAATATCTAAATATTGAATCAAGCAACAAGCAGCTCACCAAAGCCTGAGCAAACTTTACAAATTTTAAGTGAAATACCCCTTTAAGACCTTCCAGATACCAGATCAGTGACCAAATGAAGGCAGGAGAGGCAGAAGGAAGATTGAGACAGACAGGTGTCTCTCTCTCATGGCTCATGGACGACGGTCGTACTCGCTGACTTTCCTCTTGATGTGAGACAGTTTGGACTTCAAGTTCTTGCATCTTTTCTTCTTTAGCTGGTAGTCAGAAGACTGAAGAGGGGAATGATGACCATTTAGTTGACAAATATGCTTATTTGGTTGAGGAAAAACATCAATCTAGGGCTCGATCAGTCCATCGATTATTTTCTTAGCGATTACGGATTACTGAATTTTCTTTTTTCATAGAAACAAAAACAATGAATGTATCATGGATGGATTAACCACTCATGCGTTATGTTATACGCACAACAGTGTTGTGCAAAAATAGTGAAAATAGTAGATCTACAAGCTCACAAGGCGTCAGTGTGTAGATCAGCTATTTTCTATATTTTGATATATATATATATATATTTATTTATTTTTACTTTTCAACTATAATGACATGCCCTTAACAGGGGTCAATTATTAATCGTTTATTCTATTAAATTATCGATTATTTTTTGTAACAGATTTTTTGTATTCGATTAACTTTTCCCCCCCTATATAAATATCTAGAAAATAAGTGTTTTGATCTGACCACTTTAAATGATTCGTCAGATCGGGTGAAAAGCATGGTGTTTGTGAATGTGTGTGAGAGAGTTGGTGATGTGATCGTGCATGTTAAGCAGTGGGTGATGTGCTTCTGAAGATGCACATACCTTTTTTACATTCTTCAGCCTGGTGTATTCATCCATGGCATCCTGAGTTTCACAAGAAAACAAACAAGTTTGAAATATGCTCACAATATTCACAATATTCCATCAATATCAATATTGTGACAATAATATTGTTTAACCCTAACCCTTTAAGTAGATTGTTTTAATAAAATCTACTAAAAAGATTTCAAAAGGCATCTTATTGGGGTGCCTGGCCAAGACGCTGGACACTCTCTCACACACACACACACACACACACGCACCAGAAACTGGGGGCTTCCCTCTGGGTGTCGGTCCAGTTCTCTGTCCAGGTCAGCCAGGTGATTGTTGATGTCGTCCAGCTCAGCCTGAAGACTCTTATACTCCTGGTGGTCTCTGTCAAACTCCCTCTTATAGTCCAAGCGCTCCTTCTCATCCACGATAGGCGGGAAGTCACTGCAGTAACAGCACAATGTTACATTAAAAACGGGATAGAAACAGGATTTTGCAGTGTGTGTGTGTGGTGTGTGTTAGGCCTGTCCCCGACTAAGGATTTGTTTAGTCGAATCTAATTGGCGACTAATTGCCAATAGTTGACTGGCAGTCTCTCTCTGGAAGAGGTTGCACATGAACTCTGCAGCCGCACTGAGGCGCTCCAACACAAACAATACCAATACAAAGACGAGGAATAAGAAGAATAAAGTGGAAGTTACGTGTGGTTGCAGGTGTAGACTTGGCCAAAAAACTATTCAGAACATTTTTGGCCCTTAATGATTATTATTTATTTTTTTTCCCTCGGCTAGATTCGACTAAGAGACACGCAGTCGACTCGGACCCCCCGCGACTAACCAGTCGACTATTTGACTTAGTCGAGGTCAGGCCTAATGTGTATGTATGTATGTATGTATGTATGTATGTATGTATGTATGTATGTATGTGTGTGTGTGTGTATATATATACATACATACATACATACACACACACACCCTTACAGGACCAATTGGGCCCATAAGGGTACATTTGTATACTTACTAGTAAGTAGCATAGTACAAGTAAGTAGCATTGGGCCGTGATTCTCAAACATTTGAATGCCATTGAATTTGAAGGACCCACAAATTGATTCGTATTAGGCCATGGACCCCCCAGACCCCACATTGAGAACGACCAGTTCCCAATGCATGAGGTCCCATAGGTCAGGAGCCCATCTCCTGTTTCCATAGAGTGATGCGGCTTGATGTACATACACCCTATGAGCCTGTGTGCAGCCTTAGCCTTAGGTAAGGCTCTCCTGCCCGCTCCTAAAACTCCTCTCATTACTCGGGGCGATAAGGCTTTTGCGGCCGGGCACCTTGGCTTTGGAACGCGCTGCCTGAAGATCTTAGGCTCGCAAAATCATCCTTTAAAATCACTTCTGAAACCAGACTTTCATGTCAAGTCCTTTTCTTAGTGTTTTTTCTCTTACTGTATCTGAGTTTTATTCTTTGTACGTGTATATTTTATTTCTCTGCCGTTATTGATTGAGGTAAATTGTTATGTTACCCTCGGATTTTACTTTGCTGTTTTATCTATATGATTATCTCTTAAATGCTCTTTCACCTGGTTCTGTAAAGCACTTTGTAACCTTGTTTGACAAAGCATTTTACAGATAAAGTAATTATCATTAGTACAGCACGTCACTGTCCAACCCGTGATGCCGAGTGGCAAGCAGGAAGGCATTGGGTACCATTTTTATAGTCTTTGGTAAAACTTGGCTGGGAATTGATCCCCCAACCTCCCACTCTCAGGGCGGACGCTAAAACCACAAGACCACAGAGCTGGTCAGAGTTCAACTCACCTGTTGAAGTCGACATCGTCCAGTTCATCTCCAGACTCTGCATCGTAGTCCCTCAGTTTAGACTTCAGACCGCCCAGAGAGCTGCTTATTTCAGAGTCCCTGCAACCACAAACATGACATTATCATTCATCAAAACTTGTATCTACCTATAAATATATGAAGGAATCTCTGCATGCATGTAAAAATAAGTCCAGGAATTCTTGCTCGCTAAATGGTCCCCAAGTTGAGCAGTAAACCATGGATAAACAATTTAGGCATTTAGGGTTTAGCAGACACTTTTAACCAGACAACTTACAATAAACAAGGTAAACACATGCATAGAATGCGACACTGCGACAGTGTAGTGCCTCAGTAAACTAGGATCACGAGTAACCAAGAACCTACTGTAGCATCAGTCTAAACAATTACCGTACTATTAAAATAATAATCTGTACATTGAAACTACAGGATACCAGGTAAACAATGAACCTAGCATCTGTCTAAATAACCTGCTATCAAAACTTATTTTAACATTAATTTAACCGCAAAATAAGTGAAGACAGCGACAGTGTTTGACAGCGTGAAGACAGCGACAGTGTTTTTCCTCTGTAAGGAATGCTTTGTATGCAGCATTCTATTCTGTTTAGGAAATAGTTCTGCTTTGCCATGAAGCATGTGGGTGACATGGCCTACTTACTGTCTAAGTAAATGACCTGACTGACTGACTGTTTGTCTGTCTGTATGTACACAGATGGTGTTCACAAATGTGTGAAAACGCTGTTCACACATTTTCCCACAGGGCAATTAACCACTTAATTCATATTGTATCCTTTGTCAAGGTTCTCATCTACGAGCTTGCAGATCTGCTATTTTCGCTATGCTACTGACCTCTGCGTGCACTTGACCTACAAAAAGACGTTAGTTCCTGTTAACAACTGCAGTGTCACTCTAGGTAGACCATGAACCTGCTAAAACCCTCAGCAATAATTTAACTCAAGAGTGTACAAATGTTAACCCAATGGACCTTTATTGGTCCATTTGGTTATTTGTACATTTGGTTCATAACTATCAATCATCATGTGAGTCAATGTAACTCAGTGAGTGCTGCTATTTGACCCAAAGGTTTTATAAGTGAATGCAAAACATAAATATACTGCTGCCATTTGTTTCTAAAGTTTATCCAAGCTAACCTTTCCTACATGGATGTATAACTATTTCTGACAGCAAATGCACAATTCTTTTGTAAGATAGATTTCTTTAGGTTGCAATGTTTTCTCATGCCAATAAAGCCCCTTTGAATTGAATTGAAATGAGTACAAATGTATAAAACTAGAAGTTCTGCCCGCGTAGCGGGCAGAACTTCTACACACACACACACACACACACACACACAGAACTTCTAGTTTTAACTTCTAGTACCCCCCCCCCTAACCCCCCCAAAGCAACATCAGCAGCACACACAACATTCACCACAATGACAAACAAATTACGTCCACGCAAAAATAAGCGAGGGCTCGCTTATTTTGGGGTTCAAAAATCGTGGGATAAAAATTTCCCCAAAAAAGCGCATCGCGTCCTGCCGTCCTCCCTCTCTCTCCATCTCCTTGTCTCTGTCTCTCTCTCCCCTCTGGCCCTCTCTCTCTCCCTGTCTTCCTCTCTCTCCCTCCCTCGCTCGTTCCCTCTCTCTCAATTTCCCTCCCTCCCTCTCTTTCTCTCCCTCTATGTCTCTCTGTCTCTCTCTGTCCGTCAGCGAAAATTCTCTCGCTGTGTTTGGCTAACTATTCTCTCTCTCTCCCACCCTCCCCCTCTGTCCCTGTGTGCGCGCATGGCTGTCCCCCCGCCCCACCCCCACCACACACACACACACACACACAGAGACGTGCGTGGAGTGAAACAACTAAATTCTATCCAAACGATATGTTATAAGTGAATTCCGTGCCTCAAAGAAGAAGTTTGAGAGCGTTTTATAAGCTAAAGTAAGAAGTGAAGGCACTCGCACCCTGACTCGCACAAACAACAATGGCTGCCGTTCGTCTTTTGTCGGCTGCACTCGGAGCCATTCGGGCTCACTCGAACTCGCCACCTGATTGGCCAACTTTTGCTGTCAATCACAGAACGATGAGCGACGACGCTGATAGGCTCGGAGAGTGAGGTTGGGTTGTGTTGCCATGTCCAGGTGTTGTAAGCGTGAAGTGGGTGTAAATTGGTTAAAGAAAGTGCGTCGACGCATGCGCAGTGCGCAGCTTTGTGTTTTTTCATGAAGCTGGTTGCTTGTTGCTCGCGCACGATCTGGCAACAGCGGTGCATACGCATGCGCAGTGCGCAGTTTTTTTTCCCCAGGTACAAACACAGGTACAAACACAGGTACAAACACAGGTACAGCCAGTCTGCCAATTGTAATATAGATAGACCAGTATGGGTTAGTTCTGACCAACAAGACAATTATAACATGTCATTGAATGAGTTGTCATCTATATCTAAAATCATTCAGATAAATATCAATTTTGATATTTGATATTGATCTGTGAGCCGATCGGGAGTTTAAGACCAGATCTTTGAACCGCTCACACTAATCTGGAGAGATAATCACTTCCATGCTTCCTCGAAATTGGAACGCCCTCCCAATTGTCAGGAGGGGCATTTCCAACCCCAAATATCCAATAGGCTCTATGCACAGCAGCCATATTGAAAGAAATTGGGACCCCCAGAGGCAAATGTTTGCAAAAAAAACAAACATATTCAAAGATTTGCACAAATGGTCACGATCGTTTTTAAATAGCAGATACAAGCTCGTGCCACGCTATGAGCTTGTAGATCTGCTATTTTTGAATAGCCAAAGAAATCTAAAATTAAACGGATGCTTTCTCCGATCTTAATGGGTTAAAACAACCCCCGTACCCTGCCTTCACGCCCTCTGGCATTGCTCCCCCTGACATCCACAGAGCAGTCATCGCCATAGCAGAGTGCACAAAGCAGGCCTTGACAATGACTGCAATGCGGCACTCATTCCATGAGCGCTCCAGGACTAGTTTCTTGGACGCCACTGAAGAACATACCACCGCAGATTTGTGTTCTTGATTCGAAAGTGATAAAGAGTTCCCGTCTCCTGTATTAACCATGACCGGGAACGCATCTGCGTGTCATTTTAAGATTTATTTGGCTATTCAAAAATAGCAGATATACAAGCTCATAGCGCAGCACCGAGTGCTGAGCTACGAGCTTGTAGATCTGCTAATTATTTTTTTAATCGTGAAAATGTGTGAAATCTTCTTCTGGGGGATTCTACAAATGTCTTCTAAATCCTAACAGTTTTCTGAAAAGAATATTAGTGGTCCTCAAACCTTTTCATGTCAAGGACCCCCAAAATGATATGAATTTGGCCACAAACCCCCACCCCCCATCTCAAAGTATTTAGTTCCAGGGACCCCCATGAAGCAAAGATTTGAGTTACAAATGTTCCCTTCCCCTAAAAATACTTAAAATGACACAGATGTGTTCGGGGTCTTAATGGATTAATACTGTGTGTGTGTGTGTGTGTGTGTGTGTGTGTGTGTGTGTGTGTGTGTGTGTGTGTCAGTCATGTCTTACCCAGGCAGATAGAGGGGTTTGTTGTTGTCCAGCTGGTCCAGGTATTCTCTGGACGCTCTCACGTTGAAGTTACCGTCACTCACCAGAGCCTCTGGTTCACCAGACACATTATTCACCTACAGGACCAACACACAAAAGGAAGGGATCACATGTCACACACATCTAAACACACTCTGGGCTCCAATTTCAACCACTGGCTTTTCTCTTTTTAAGCCAAAGTGCAAAATTGATACAACCTAAAAAAGGTGAGGTCTGAATTCAAAAGGGTTTGTCAAAGACATTAGACATTTATTATTAATGACTTCCTGGTGTAAGAAGTGTAGAGGTGAATACTAGCAGACCAGACTAGGTCCGCTAGTATTCATCGCTAGACCAAAATGTATTCGCAAAGCCATTTTCATGTCAACATTTCACAGAAATATACACAGAAGACATGGTGTTTTTTTTTGTCTACAGTGCTTTAAAGTCTCCCTTTAAAGCACCGTTTCTCTAGCACCGAGTGGTCCATGGACTACTAGTGGTCCATGGGAACATGTTTTAAAATGAATAAAGAATTATTTAAATAATATTTCATGAGTCCATCAAATGAGTTTGTAGATCGGCTGTTTTCTGTGAGCAACCCCTGCGTTCAACTAAATATACAGTAAAAACAGCTTTATTTTCTGGTTAAAACGAACGTTATTTTGTTTTGGTAAAGCTCTATGTTCTGACCGTAATTCATTGCTATAGAGTGCGTGTTCAGTAACAGGGGACTCCAAGTGTTACAATTCTAAATGTGTCTGCTCATGTCTGTGTTTCATCACTTCCAATTGCACTTGTTTATCCTGCATCTTGGATGAGTTCTCTCTCCTGATTAGATTAAATTGCTATCCCGACCTAAAACGGTTATTTTCTGTTCATTAAAGAGCTGGAGAGACAGGGAGACCCTGAAAACAACACTCTATACCAATGAGTACTATCACAAAACTTTTTTTAGCACGTATTTTAACAAATAACTTATACTACCTTTAATAAGAATTAAAAACATTTAACAATATGGAAATGACGGTGATAGGATTGAGGATTATTCTAAAAAGAACTAAAATAGCTACATCAAAATAACAGGTAGAGAACCACACTTGTCCTAATGTGTCTTTAAGTGTTCGGTATGGTAAATATTGTGCACGGTGCATTATCCTGGCCAGGTCAGACCGGTTCCACGACTTCCAGTCCCCCCCCCCCCACCAACCCCGCCTGAATACCACAGATACTATCACAGTGACACAGACACAGAGTTTGAACACTAACATGACACACCAACTCCACTTTGAATAACAACAATGCTTTGAAGCACAAGCTGTTGTCGGCTCAGAGATTTGGTGTAGAGGGATATACCAACAGGCCTATTGTAGAGCCCTGGGTGAACCCAGTCAAATAGTACATATAGGGCAGTGGTGGAAAAAGTACTCAAATGTTGTACTTAAGTAAAAGTATCAATACTGCAATGCAGAAATAATCTGTGGGGGGTGGGGGTGGGGTTTGACAGATTTTCAGGAGTAGTTGGTGAAGAAATGCTCCCCTTCTCTTGAGCGGGTGGCGTTTTTCTTTTTCATTTTTTATCCACCCTCCAGGCAAGTCGAAAAAATAAACAAAACACAGGGTGAATGAGAGAGCCTCAGGAATGGATGCCCCACCCAGAAACTGGACATGAAACTCTTCCTTTCTCTGCCTGCGCTCACCTGACAAGTCACCTGGGGAACTCTGGGGGAAAACCGGTTCCAAATGTTACATTGAAGCGACGGCCATTGTAACATGTTTGAGATAACGGTTCCCACTATGGACCCCACCAGGTAACAAGACACTCATGTTTAACCACTTTAAACCCCCTGTGGTTGACCGGAGTCCCTCAGGGCTTTATACTAGTATCTTTTCTGTTATTGTGGGGAAGGCTTTCACTGAAAATAGCCGTTCAGATCTACAAGCTCACATAGGATATTTTTGGGAAGGAGATTTGGTGTTGATTGATTGATTGATTGAATACTTTATTAGTCAAAACTTTAAACAGCACGGAGGTACAGTAAAACATTTAGGCTAAAAGGAGAACACAAAATAGTCCAGGGGACAGGTTTCCATCGTGTGGTCTATCTATTCAATTAATCAACAGAGCACAGAATATTAACACAATATATGTCATCAACAAATAGCTATACTTCCAGAGGAGAAACGGTGGCAGTGTATGACCGGTCATGTCAATGGGATTTAATAACTAAGAGGGGGAAAAAAGAGCCAGCCAAGTACAGAGCTATGGTATTGAGGGTTAAAATACCGTCTGATAGTACAGATGAACAAGATGAAGCCAACATAATAGAAAAGATAATGTGTAAACAAATAAAAGCGACAACAAAAAAAGGTATAGTTTACACAACAGTGATGATAGTGCTGTCAAACAAGTTTATGAAGCCATCTATGAAAAGTGGGCTCTCTCTCTCTCAAAGACCCCTGTCTAAGCATTACTATGGAGTTTTATTTTACAATCAAAATTTGATTTTTAGATGAGCAACTGAAAAGTGGTCTGACCAGGGCAAACTGACAGTGTGTGTGTGATGTCACACAATCAGTGTTAATTTTGACAGCAAATATTGATTTAGTTTTAGTCATAGTCTTTTGATTCAAATTCCATTTAGTTTTAGTCATATTTTAGTCATCTGAAATGTTTTACTTTTAGTCTAGTTTTAGTCAACTAAATATAAAGTTGAATTAGTCGACTAAAATGTATTTTAGTGAGCCATGATGGCGTCATAATGCCTGATTTATACTTAGCTGCGGAAATAGCTGATCTACAAGCTCACAACGCATTGTGAGCATTTCATGGCAGCGTAGTAAGTTTGTACATCGGCTATTTCTGGAGCACTACACCTGGACCTGTCTTAGTTTGTATTTGTTGACAAAATTGTCAGTATATTTAGTCATAGTTTTAGTCATCATAGCTCAGCGAACATTTTTTGTCAACAAAATTAACACTGCACACAATCAAAGCCTCAGAGACAAGCATATACACCCGGTGTGAATGAATAAGCATGTCTTTACTCAGCCTTTGATTGGACAAAAGACCGACGAGGGACTGCCACATATACTGTATTTTCCAGAAGAGCTGATCTGCAAGCTCACAATGCATGCGTCACATCGCGACTGGCTATTTTCTGTGTTTTCCAAAAATGATTCAAAGTACAGTATAACATAGGGCTTAAAGTGGTTATGTGAACAGTCAGGATGGCACCGTGTGTGGTTTTCTCACCCATTCTCCAATGCTGTTAGGTAAGCCTGTGCCGTCACCGATGACCTTGACCTCCTCCCAGAGGACGCGGTCCGGGCCCCAGCGTCGCATCTGTGAACGCGTCCTCAGAGCAAACACCATCAGAATGATGAGAGCCACGAACACCAGGAAGCCCAGGACGATAGCTATGGCCTGTATGGTGGGACAGACAAACACCCAACATCATGAACATGGATACTGCAGCACTTCATTTATTCTCTAAAAACATTTTCATGCCAAATGTATACGCATTTGGTCGCGGACAACCTCAAATGGTGCCATCTTATAATGAGCATTAGTGAGGACCAATTAAATGAAGATAAGTTTGAAAATGGGTAAAGTGGCCCTTTACAGTTAAGTTTTTAAACTGGCACAAAAACCTTTTCAGATGGGATGTCTGTGGCCAAATACATATCAATTTGGGGTTCCTTGAACCACTGGTCTCGAGTTTCTCAAATTTCTCAAATTCTGCCCGAACCGGACCCGACGTTTTGGATGTGTTGGAGGCAGCTTTAAGTTAACTTTACTCAGGTATCTAGCTAGTCGCCGTCGGACCTTCCTAGCCCAAGTCATTAAATAAAAACAAGCAACAATGGCCAAAACACGATCGAAAATCGGTGAAAGTTGCCATTTTCAAGATGTTTTGGCCATTATCTCTGGAACGGAAGGTCCAGGTTCAGGTCCAGGTTAAAGCTCGTTAGATGCGTGACTTTGAGGACATTAAGTATATAATGACACCTTAATGGGCCTTAATTTTCAGGCCCGTTGAGAACTCTAGTCTAGAGTTATAATAGCAGTCACTGGATTATCAAACACTGGTCTTGCCCTGCTAGGTTTCCATACACACTGCTGTTTTGCATTATTTCTTTGTAATGTTTTAGGGCAGTGATTGATTGTACAATAGGCTCTAAATTGGGCGCCTTCCTTACTGCCTTCACATGTGTTACAAATTATACACATTAAGGCTCTGTTCCTTTTAGTGTAGCACAGTGGAGCCTAATTTCATGGACCCCCATAACTCTGAGTGTGTACAAATGGAACCAAATGGACCCTTACTTGCATGTGTACACTCTCAGAGTTACAAATGGATAAATTAACAGAGGTTTTTACTGTGTGTAAAACTGTGTGGAGGCTGGCTGGAAAAACACTGTGGTATGAAACAGCAATGGAATTTGAATGTCTCTAGCCCAAAAACGATAAAGGCCTTCTACCTATAAAATCCACCTAGAGCGCTTGGACCTGATTTTTTTTTATACATTTCTGACATAATTGTTCCCCTCTCCTGAACATTATTCCCTTCCATGAGCACCGGTTGTTTGAGGGATAGCAGTAGCGCTCCTGTAACTACTTTTTTTTGTTTGTATAAATGAGAGCTTGTAGATAATATAACATTATTAAATATATGACCTGTTTTGGCCATGCTACATTATGTTAAGTATTGGTACAGGTCATTTCTCCGAATATTTCAGTTATTTGTCATATCTGCTCTGTGCAATCTTTGCCTAAAAGTCAAACAGAAATGTGTTTTTTTTATTTACAATGCCCCCAATGTTCAATGACAAAAACAATGAAATCATTAATAGCAATTATTTGAATGACAATTAATCACCACAACTAAAATAGCGCCACTGTCGGTGGAAACTTCATAAGTCCAAAACAGTTACTCAGGATTCAAATAAAAAAAAATACGGTAAAAGTAGCAGATCCACAAGCTCGGCTTTTGTGTGACGCTGCAGTATGATCAAATCGGCCGTTAATTTACGAAGAAAACATGAAAAGTAAAAATATGGAGATAAAGAGGTTTCTGCCCCGACGGCGACGATATGCTGAATGTGACCGGTGTAGTCAGTCAGGCTCACCTCTTGTGGCTCCACCACACAGTAGTGGTACAGGTACTGGTTGATGAAGAGCCCCTGGGCCTGGTTCTGGTTCTGGTACTGCGCGCACAGCTGGCGGATCTGGTTGTAGTAGATGGAGCCCGAGCTCTGCGCCGTCGGGTTAACCGCCACCAGGTACACGATGGTCGCGATGATCATCAGGAACGCCAGGATGGCCGACACCACTGTGGACGCCAGGTAGAAGCGCAACGAGCGCGACGTGCTCTGCCGCGACACCACCAGGATGAAGATGACGAGCACGGCGATGAAGGTGACGCCGGCCACGCCGATGATGAAGCCTTTGCCGGACTTGGGGTCCATCTGACCCCCGCCGCTGCCGTACGAGCTGCCGCCTCCGATACCGCCGCTACCGTACGACGATCCCCCGCCGTAGGACCCTCCGGCGCCGTACGACCCACCGCCGTACGACCCTCCTCCGCCGTACGACCCACCGTAGCCCCCGCCCATGCCCGGCAGCATGCCCGCCATGCCGCCTCCGCCCATCATGCTCATGTCGTAGTCCCACGCCAGCGTGGACGCCACGCAGGCGAACACCGCCACGCACATGATGATGATGATGATGCTCATGATCTTCATGACGCCGGGAGGCGAGGTCCAGCGGTAGAAGTGCAGCAGCTCCTCTCCGGGGTAGTAGGAGAAGGCCGGGTTGGAGACGTGCTGGTCGCTCTGCTTGTGTCTGCTGCCATGGTGGTGGTGGTGGCTGTGCCAAGAGGCGGGTCAGGAGAGAAACGTTAGTGGAGTTTTAGCACACTGATCTCAAACTTTTTCATGTCAAGGTAGTACCCCCCAGCAGAGAACATTTATGTTAACATTTCCCAATGTACAATAAAAAAATAGCAGATGTACAAGTTCGCAGTGCACCGTATTAATGGATAACTTTTTTTGCATAGTTTTCACTGTTTCTTTTCAATTTCAGTTTAGTTTTTGATACGTTTTTTTTAAAGTGGGGTTGCTTGTTTAGTTGTTTCAGTTTCACTGTTCAATGTAAGTCAAAGGGGAGAATATTTTGGATGATGAATTTCAAACAACTATTGCAACTATACGCTGGAGGCATTGTATACAGGTACTGTTGGGATGAGTGCATTTAAAAAAGGACCATACTGGCATCTACAATGACAAATGTCATTGTCTCTGCACAACTTCAGTCATATATGATACATAAATAGACCATTTCCCGTTAAAAGCTGTCTCCAAAGTTATTAAAGGTTCCGTATGGTTAAAAATGTTTTAGTTTTTCTGTGTTTTTGCCCTCAGGGGAGCTGATTTAACAGTGGAACTTCAGGAAGCCGTCAAGGATTCTGGACGTACAGTTACTAACTGGAATGAACTGTGTTTTAACCCTTTCAGACCTGGAACGCATCTGTGTCACTTTAGAGTTCCTTGGCTATTCAAAAATAGCAGATATACAAGCTCATAGCGCTGCACCGATCTGCTATTTTTGAAGAATAAATTTGTTGGTGTTTTTTTTTTTTTAAACTGTTAGGATTTAGATTTTTTTTAAAGAATCGCCTCAGGTCTTAATGGGTTAATATGAATGCTCCTTACATACATTGTATGACTCTTAAAGCACAAAAGTTTTTACATCTAGTCTAGTCCAGTGACAGTCTACCTTCACTTAATGCGGCCCGCAGGTTAATATCTCAATACTGATAGATATAGTATTGATTTCAGCTGTTACAATTGCAAACATGGCCTGGGCCGTAGCGCGATGGTCCAGGCACCCTAGGCTGCAATGCCAGCCTGACGTCAGGTGCGTTCGGAAATACAGTTCTGAGCGCACTGGCCAATAATAGGCGAGTGCGCTCCGGTGCGCAATTTCCGAACACACCCAACGTGTTGCGGGTTCGACTCCCGTTCCTGACGACCTTTGCTGCGTGTCACCCCCACCCTCCCCATCTCTCTCCCCATTTCCTGTCAGCCTACTTTCCCTATCCCTCTCTAAAATAAGGCATTAAAAAAAGCCCCCAAAAATATATATTAAAAAAAAAACAATCGCAAACATGACCCGCTTTAATTACTTCAGTCTATATTAGTAGATTAATGAGTAGTAATAAAGTATTCAAATTCTATTCATATCTTTTTTATGTCCAGTGTATTTGTATTTAAGTTCATAAAGTTAAAGTACAACTAAATGCATTTGAAATTAAATACAAATGTTACTTTTCAGGATTCCAAATAAAAAAATGGCAAAAAATTATCCGAATTCTAATTCAAAAATAGCAAAAATGGCAGATCTGCAAGCTCAAAACGCGTGGCACTGCGACGCGTTTTGAGCGTGTAGATCTGCCATTTTTGCTACTTTTGTGTGACATAGAATGGCCGACAGTATTATGCAATGTGGCCCTCATGAGTGGAGTGAGTGTGGAAATATAGTGGCCCTCTCCATCATCAAAGTTGCCCACCCCTGACCTAGACAATGCTAACATTTGGGGATCAATTCTACAGGTTATGGATTATGGATTAATCTCCTTTAAAACCTCCATTAAAAACAAAACTGTAACTTTGACCAAAATTAAGCACACAATTATTATTTTTTGATGACCTGCAGTATCAAACAAACCACATGTTTTGGAAAATATATAAATATATATAAAAATATACTTGACAATATAAATATTGTCAAGTATCCCCCAGCGGTCCTTGATGGGGTTTCCAGGGTTGTCCACAACAAAATCAGTTAACTACTTTAACCCCATTTCATACTTAAGGTATTTGAAAATAGCAGATCTACAGGCTCACAACAAGTCGCGTTGTGCGCTTGTAAATAGGCCATTTTCAAAACATGATTTTTAATCCTTTAAAAAAAAATATTTAACACAAAATCTTCTCTTATGGGGGTCCCTGGTTCAAAATCTTTTCAGATTGCTGTCCGCAATTCTCAATGTGGGGGTCCTTGATATTAATAAGTTTGAGAACCACTGGGATAAACGTGCTTGACCCCCACTATGATCCTTTAGGTAGAAAACTGGTTTACTGTAGATGTTAAGAGAACAGAGAAGTTGGAGATCCAGTTACTGTGCCCATATACAGTAGGTGCACTAACTGGCTGTTCCATCACAGTCACTTGATTGATGTACTGCGCCGTTTCCCAAACAGTGGGTCGGGACCCGCTTGTGGGTCACTGACCGAATTTTGTGGGTGGCGAGTAAATATCCATTTAAAACATTTTTTATTTAAAAAGATTGTCTAAATTAAAAATATATATATTCGCAGTTAAAAACTAATTCTAAAATATTTCAAAAGAATTTCATGAATACATTTTTTTTTTTTTAAAGAAATCCCTTAAATTACACAAATGTAACTTTTAGGAAGACGTGAAAATAGACGATCTACCGCATTGTGAGCTTGTAGATCTGCTATTCTCACTAGTTTGTGTCCCGAGTAAACCTAACATTTCTCTTCTGAGTCTCAAGCTAAATAGTTTGGGACAGGTTAGCTTACTGTCTGTGGTGTCCAGGCTGATAGGGTGGGGGGCTTTTATGAGATGGCATAGCCTACTGGGACCACCGCTATACGGGAGCACTGCAGTTTCTGCTCACCAACACTGCCAAAACAAAAAAAACAAGAAAACATTCACAACCGTCAGTGACATTCAGAAGAATCACACCACAATGAAACAGTTCAGAAGTCAAGCAGTGTTAAATATCAGAAGTGGTTGTGGCCACACAGCCCTTTCCTTAAACATTATTCAAATATTGACCCTTTTCATCTTTATTCTTAGACAATTCAATAGGCACAACATAACTCAACTCACTGAGCTTTTGTTTGAGGGGAAAATAAAGGTGTGCGCCAAGTGGGTCAAGTGACTTTCTTGCCATGTTTGTCTAGTTTAACAAGTAGCTGACAAGTCAAACTAGAGACTATTGAGCTACTGTGTGGCCTACACCAGGCCGCGACCCAACAAAATTATTTATTTTAACTAGTGGGGACCCCCCACCCTGGTCCCTGACACACACTTGGAATTGTAGGCATTACATTTTGACTCAGTTCCACAGATAACAGACAGTTCCACAGACAACGCCTCGCGGAGGCGTTGTGAGCTTGAAGATTGGCTATTTTCACAATAGCAGATTGGCTATTTCCACAGATTGGCTATTTCCACAATGTTTGGTGTTTCTCATGCAATATTTGACAATTTGGTATTAAAAAAAGTCTTAAAAGTCCTTAAACTGTAACTTTAAAAATGTGCAAACACCCTACACTTATACTGTATGTTGGTTTGTTTACTGTTGAGTGAGAAAACAATGTTGCACACTAAGCCAATCATCTGGGAACCCCCCCAAAATAATGCCACTTTTGTAACTTTTTTCAATGTAACTTTGAATTGCCCACAGTCCTAAGACCTTTATCTGTTACCCCAAAAAATTGTACACTTAATTGTGAACGTGTCAAATGGAATAAGCACCTAAAATACCTTTTCTCTTGTCCTTGTGATTATGAATGTTCATTGGATAGTTTGTGTTGCAATGTTCCACACAAGTGGAAAGTAAAGTAGTTAGGCCTAAATAATATCATCATTAGCCTTGGATCAAAACTACCATGTTTTTTTTTCATAGAATTTGACATTTGAATATCATATATAGGAAAGTAAAAGTCAAAATACATCCATGATAGTCTTGATCCAAGGCTATATCATTATACATGTATTTAAAGCAAAGCTTAGGAATCCATCAACATACAGTACATAGGCCTATAAAGAGTAGCCTATACCGTTTTCCTATTCAAGCCAACAGCCTACATCAGTGGTTCTCAACCAGTGGTCCGGGGACCACCAGTGGTCCTTGAGGGGGTTCCAGGTGGTCCCCAGCTAAATGGAGAGTTTGGTAACCAAATGGACCCTTACTAGATAGATCTTTAACTCTTGAGCGTAAAATGAAACCCATTTGGTTTCATTTTATGCTCTCAAGAGTAAAATTATTGTTAAACATCTGCATTACTTAAAGAATTGCCATTTTGATCAACGTTTGCCTGTTTCTCCTGTACAACATCATAGCATGGAATTGTGGACAACATCTCATCCAATGATAAAATATTCTTAAGTTTTGGGTCTGAGAGTCTAAATCTCATCAAATGGTGGTCAGTGGCTCAAATGCTGAATAAATAATGGACCTTGATATGAAAAAAGGTTGAAAACCACTGGCCTATCCATGAGAAGCCAATACAGGTAGGCAGCTGATATTTTATTAGAACAAATAGAATATAATAGCCTATAGGATAAATACAAATGAAGAGAATACAACAACACAAAGTAGGTCTATGCAATCAACATATTACGATTACAATATGTTTTTCTTTTTCTATTTAGTGAAAAGGGCCATATCACTGTGGCTGCCATTAATTGATTACAATTACATTAGTGACATCTGGTGAGAAGGGCTTTAAACCACTCTTTCCCAAACACTGGGTCACGACCTATTTGTGGGCCGCAGACCATTTTTTATGGGTCACAGGTATAGGCTAAAAAAAATATCCCCCTTTTTTTTACTATATTAAAAAATATATATATATTTTTTCAAATGATAAAAAAATATGTATAAAACGTTTCCCGTTTTAAAAACTCTACATTTTTTAAAACAAAAAAATACAAGAAGTTCCACACACTTTTAAAACCATTAAAGTAGTGAAAATGTAAGATCTACAAGCTCACCACAAGTCACATCGCAACAAGGCTATGCTATATAAAATATATATATGTACATTATTTCAAAGAATAAAAACATTTAAAAAAATCTAACGTTTTTAAAAACAATTCTATGAATACAATTTAAAAAATTAAGTTCCATACACTTTTCAAACCTTTAGAGAAGAACCACGCTCATCACAAAGCAAACGGTTGGCAACTAACAACTAACAGGACAAAAAGCATGTCTAGATCTCCATTCTCCAAACAACATAAATTGTTTATAATTATAAATGATCGATCTCTATAAACATTGAAGTTGTTATCCTACCTTTAAGAGAAGGAGATCTCCTGGTTACGGTGTGAATGAGTGTAATCCACTTGATTTAATCGATCCCTTCACACAAACAAACTCAACCTGCTCCGTGGAGATGTGATCATCATCTGCCTGTCTGTCCGTGGCGTGAACGCGCTCTCAGTGATACTCAGTGGTGGAAAGTACTCAAGTACTTTTACTTATGTAAAAGTATCAATCCTGCAATGTAGAAATACTCACAAGTAAAAGTCCGGAATTCAAAATGTACTTGAGTAAAAGTACAAAAGTATTGGTGTCAAAATGTAGGCTACTAGACTACATAAAGTCCTACCAAAAGTAGAAAGTACTTATTATGCAGAATTTCAAATGATCGAAATGTATAAAGGGCTGAAGTAGTTAATGTATGTTTTGTAATAATAATCTAAATCCACAAAGTAACTAAATAGGTAACGTTTTCAAATAATTGGAGTTGATTAAAAGTATAATATTTGTTTCTGAGATGTAGCGGAGTAGAAGTAAAAGTATTGAAAATTGGAAATACTCCAGTAAAGTAAAAAATACCTCAAAATTGTACTTAAGTACAGTACTTGTCTTGAGTAAATGTACTTAGTTACTTTACACCACTGGTGATACTCCAGTGCACCTGTGCGCAACGCGCGTCACCGCGCACAGAGGAGATGTCAGTATCAGTGTTGCCAGATTTCATTTGCAAGAGAAATAAGCAGCCAGGTCTATGAAAAGAAAACAAGCCCAAAAGAAGGGACTAGAGGCCAGTGGTTCTCAACCTGTGGTTCGGGACCATAGAGTTATGGTCGGGACCCCCGGGTTCCCCACATGATTTGGGGGGGGGGGGGGGCAGGGGGGTCCCCAGATGACAGTAAAGCGACAATTTAAGGACTTTTAAGACATTTTTAATACCTAAAAAAACATTAAAAGTCATCATTAAAACTATACTATAAACATTGGCCAAATTGTCAAATAATATAAGAAAGAGGCAAAAATGTTCAAACTAAATGTAATGCCTCAACTCCTACAATTCCAAGTGCTCGTCAGGGTGGGGGATCCCCAGTTCAAATTATTCTGGGGGGTCACGGCCTGAAAGGCTTGAGAATCACTGCTACAGGCCAAATGACATGAGCACTTTATAGACCTATTAGACCGATCTACAAGCTCACAAAAATGGAAACCTTTTGAATATTTTTTGAAACATTTTAACAACACAAATCTGGTACGGGGGTGTCACTGGCACAAAATCTTTTTAGACGAGGTGGTCCGTGAACAAATACATATCAATTTGGGGTCCTCGATATGAAAATGTTTGAGAACTACTGGTTTAAACAACACTAGGAAACAAGCCCCAAATAAGCAACTACACTTTAGAAACAAGCCCAAAAACCTCAACTAGTTTACAAGCAACTTTACTGAAAAACAAGCCCGAAGTCACTTATTATAAGCAGATATGGCAACGTGGGTTAGTATCACCCATCCCCCATCCCCCATCCATCCATCCATCCTTCCAGCCATCCATCCTTCCAAGGCAGGTCAAACAAAGCCACCCAACCTGTCCTTAAAAAGCAGGCCTTCATTCCAAGTGGTTTTAAAAATCCTTAGTGTTAATTTAACTCTGAGAGTCTACAAATGCAACCAAATGGACCCCGTGGGTCCACTCTCAGAGTTGCAGGTCCATTTGGTTCCATTTTTAAAGGTATATAGGCTAAAGTGATATTTGTTTTTGCCTAATAATTGCTGTATAGAGCAGGGGTATTCGATGCTTTTCAGGACCCCTTAGCTGAGAGAAAGATGAAGCAGGGACGCCCACTACATATTGTATAAAATGATGTTGCAGATATGTTAGCTTCTCATAGATTTCATATAGCTTGAGATTCATAGACTTGTTTGACATCACTGTCATCAGTGTTGGATTCACCAAACATCTTTGCTGCGAAGCGTTGTGAGCTTGTATATCTGCTATTTTCGGCTAACGTTCCCCTCTGAAAAGGAATTCTAGGGTTCAAGTGGTTAATGTAAAAATAAACGTTCCTATCACACAACCATTGGGTGGCCCCCCTGTAGTAACTCTGAGGACCCCCTAGGGGTCCCAGACCCTCTACTGAAGACCCCTGCTATATAGTGTTCAGTAACAGGGGTCTCCCCTTCTCTCCAGATCTTTATAAACTGAAAACACATTTTCAGATGGGCCAGCAATTCCGTCCAATTCCAGACACTCCCCATTTATTTTGTTTCAATTTAAAATTTGTCTGCTCATTTATTTTGTTTCATCACTTCCAATTTCTCTTGTTTATCCTATCCTGTATGAGGTTTCTCTCCTGATTGGATATAAATGGTATACCAACCTGACAATACATTTTCTGTTTAATAAAGAGCTGGAGAGACGGGGAGAGCCCTGTTAATGAACAACTACTGTAAAGAGCTATTTAACACTAACAACAATATCACTTACTGCACCTTTAAATTAGGCTTTGACCATAGGCCTATAGTACAATTAGTGAACCAGCACACCGGACAACAATCTAAAATTATTCTCATTTTTAAATAAACAACTATATAACTAATGATTATTGTCACGGTATTATTCACGACTGGACCTTATACAAATATTAATGTGCAAAATAACTTGTGTGTCCCTGTTCTCTTTAAGCGTTCCATGTCATCCATTACTACAACATACTGCTGTGTCAAGCGACGCCCAGGGGGCACGAGAGACAAGTTGTGTAACATGACTCTGTATGCTTTGAAAAGAAAGAGTTTACACATCAGCCACTAAACCGGTCCTCCTGCTGCAGGCTATACAATAGCAGCCATTTTACCATGGTTTTAGCATAACAGGTGGAGTGGCACCATGTGAACTGGAGTAATGTGCAGGTGCTTTTAATGCACCGTTTCCCAAGCTGGGGGTCAGGACCCATGTTTGGGTCACGGAACAAGTTTTTATGGGTCGCGAGTAAATATCCCCCTTTTTTCTTTTCCTATATTCAAAAGTATATATATATTATTTAAAAAAAAAGTTTAAACAAAGAAATCACAACTTTTCATCAATTCAACAATTCAACATTTTTCTAAAGTAGTTAATGAAGGAAAAGTTTAAGTAGTAGTGAAAACAGCAGATCTATAAGCTACTGGTGAGCTTGTAGATCTGCTCTTTTCACTAGTTTGGGTTTCAGGCAAACATCTAATTTCTCTTTTGGGTCTTGAGTTAAAACGTTTGGGAACACATGCTTTAATGTACACCAGGGTTTCTAAAACTTTTTTTGTGTCAAGGACAAGGACCCCCCAAATTGATATGTATTTGGCCGCGGACCCCCTTCTGTTTTGTGCCAGGAACCCCCAGAAGAGAAGATTAGTATTAAAAAATATATATATATTTTTTTTTAATAGCAGCTGTACAAGCTTGCAGCGCTTACATCTGCTATTTTTGAAGAGCCAACGTGTAAATGTATAAAGTGGTTAAAATGATTGTGATGTTGTATCACAATTAGCTGGGGACCCCCTTAATTTCCCCCATGACATCATTAAAGGTATCCATCTATCCTCTACCTTCTCATAAAATGCTACAAAATGATCGAGCTTCTATGAAAAAAATATGTCACCTATAAACCTCCTCTCGGATTTGAATTACCAAATGTTGAGTTATATCACATATCTTTTGCCATTCGCTCACTTGTTAGATGGTTTTCCCAAGAAGAGAATATCCCATGGCTTATGATGGAACGAAGTATAATTACCCCCTACAAATTAAATGAAGTTCTGTTTAGTGGTTTGTCCAAAAGATGCTGCCAGTCAAAATTTGGCCCTATCATATCTCACCCTATTTACATATGGGCAGCAAGCTGAAAAAATTGGAAAGTGGAATGTCAGATGGCATACACATACACCAATCTTTAAAAATATGTCATTGTGCTTGGAGCGCAAACCCTTGGTCTTTCCATCTTGGTCCAGCTGCGGCATCCATACTTTTTCTGATGTATTTAATAATGAGGGTGTAAGATCATTTGACGATCTCAAGAACAGTTATGGTTTACCATCATTTTCTTTCTTTTTTTATTTACAATTAAGGGCAGTCATTCAAGCACAGGGGGTTCTGTGGAAAAATGCTCTACCTGTACATACACTCTTTAATCATATAACTAGTGTTCCTAAATGTGAGGGTTTTGTGTCTTATTTGTATAAGAAGTTGAGAGAATCCACATGCCCGCCAATGGGTGTGTCTACGGTCTGGAATGTTGACTTAAAAAATTGGCAGTAGTCGGTCATTTGGAAAAGAGTTTGGGAAAATGTGTCTCTCTCATCACGAAATTATAACTAATTACAACTCAAAATGTTGAGTTGTAATTGTGTAACATTTTCAACTCCAGCTCTGTACAACTTCCATTTGCATACTATGTAACAATAACAAACTGGGAACATATATGCACATGATGTGGGAGTGTCCAGATGTGAATTACTTTTGGTTCAGAGTTTCACAAGTACTATCTGAGGTAATGGGAATTCTTATTCCCCTCTTGCCTAATATTTTAATGTTGAATGATGATTCAGCGATCGGGTTGACGATGCCACAAAGAAGACTCTTGCTCTTAGGGCTGACAGCTGCAAAAAAGCTGCTGGTCCTAAGATGGAAACCTCCCCATAAACTAGATGTTTCACAATGGATCTTCGCACTAATGGACATGATCTCTTTGGAACTCTCTATAGCTCGAACCAATGGGGCAAAAGAAAACATGCTTGATATCTTAGCCACAGCACTGGAGAAACGTAAATCATGCTATTAACATCATACATACTTATTATCTCTTTCCTTTTCTTTTTCCAGCGGTTTTGTACCTGTATTTGATTTGGGTTTTTTTGCCGTATTTACTTGATATACTAATTTATTTGTCCTTTCTATGCTTTTTCAACCTGTGGGCCATGTAGGGTGGGGAGTAGGGGAAATTCTTAACTGGAGGGACAAATAAGAACCCCTTGTTGGGCAGTTCAAATATACATTGGAATTGCCAAATCATGGCAGTAGTACTGTGCAGCTGACATGCTTGTTCAATCCTCCAGCTATGAAAACAAAATTAAAGGGAGGGTAAGTGATATTTTGTGGTTAAAACAAAAAGTATTTTGTTAAAAGGTTAAAATACTATATTCTGATAGTAATCATTGCTATAGAGTGTTTTTTTCAGTAACAGATGTCTCCCTGTCTCTCCAGCTCTTTAATAAACAGAAAATACATTATTCGGTAGGTGTCAAAATCTCAGCCAATCAGGAGAAAGTACCAATTTTTAAGCTTAATTTGTATAGTGTTTCAGTTCCAATTTTGTCTGCTCATTTCTTAGTGTCATCACTTCCAATTTCACTTGTTTAATCTATATCCTGATTGAGTTCTCTGTCCTGGTTGGATAAAATTGGAAATTAAACTGAAACTGAAACGAAAATGCTTTTTCTGTTTTATAAAGAGCTGGAGAGACAAGGAGACTCCTTTTACTGAACAAACACTATAGCAATGAGTACTATCAGAATATAGAGCTATTTAACACTTATTTTAACCAAAGCAAATCACTTACCCTACCTTTAAATAAAAAAACTTGATCACAAAAAAAACGTACAAACCTCTGATGTGACAATAAAGTACATTCTGATTTAAAGACAAATATTGTGCTTTCGACCAATCTACACGCACAAGTACTTTAACTCGAGACATTCACATTCAACATTCACTTGTAGTTGAGTAATATTTGACCAGGAGTATGTATAATTTGTCTACCACTGAGAACCTCTCGTTTATACCACAAAAGCCATAAATTACAATCATAAAAGTATCTGGAATAGCTTTATGGCGTATGTCCAATCAGGAGAGAGAAAACGGAAGTGATGAAACCAAAAAATAATGAGCAGACAAAATTGGAACTGGAACATCAAAGCTGATGAAGTATGTTGTGGGGTTCTCTCTCTTGAATGGATGGAATTGATATCCTGGCATAAATGTATCCTCTGTTTTCCTAAATGGCTGGATATACAGAGAGACCCCTTTTACTGAACAAACACTCCTTGGAAATGATTACTGCCTACTTTTTGAAACAAAAAAAGATATAGTCTATGTATACTGTACACTGTAGACAGACAAACATAGTGACAAACAGCAGTGAAGGATCAACTATCAGAGAAAGATCACCTTATGAAAATGAAGACCAAACAGCAAGCTGTGAAAAGGCAGTTCATTGTCAAAGCAACAGTGCCTATAACAACTGTAAACAATTCAGTATTCTAACAAGTAAAAATCAACAATAAAAACAAAAAAATACAACAAACAAAATAAATGTACATTATAAAAGTACGGCCTGAGCAACAAGAATATGAACAGCAGGTTTTGGATTCACATTGTAGAACAAAAATCATAATTATGGCACTATTGGGTAATCATATTCAAATTATCTAAAGTATAAAAGTACATACATAGAAAATACATTTAAACCTACAGTATTTAACCCATTTCAACTATCCAAGAGCATTAGGAGTAATTTGTCTAGCTAGTTCTGAAGTTTCTGCAAAGCCCTTCGTGTGTGTGTGCGCACGGGCATGAGAGACAGACAGAGACCAATCGATTGTGTCCGTGCGTCAATGACCTAACGTAGAATAATTTTACTTCAGTGGCACAATGAAAACAGATGTTACAGAAAAAAATATGACTTTTTTTTGTATTTTAATATTAATGATATATTAAAATGTTTGTGTTTTGCCAATTATTTGGGTGGCCACTTACAATATCCTCACGGCCCACAGGTTGAGAATCATTGCTATACATGCTATTTGCAGTGCAGAGGAGACCACATGCCACCCACAGACAAGAGACAACATGATTGTACAATCAATCACTGCCCCCAAAACATTACAAAGATGTCAAGAAATGATGCAAAAAGAGTATGGAAACCTAGCAGGGGAAGACCAGTGATCTTAGCTTTTATTAGAATAACTACCATGCAACAATTTGATAATCCAGTGACTACAAAAACTAGTCTAACTGACCGAAAATGCCTCACACAGGAGATTTAAATATGAGTATAAACATGACTTATCTTGTTCATTGTTGCCATGGCTCCAATCTGGGAACCCATACGGTAAAAGAAATAGAAACGTTTTTTTCTTCCCTTTTCAGAATCTGTCTTGAGAGATTACCATGGCTCTATGCTAACCTACTGTAGTGTTTAGCTAAGGTTTTAGTGCTACTCATTTGAGACCGAGGTCGTTACTGTGAATTTAACCTTCATTTTATTCTAAGATGTCCCAGTGAAACAATCTCTGGTTTTACAAAGGAGGCCTGGCCAACAGCAAAAGCACTTTCAAAATAAAATAAAATAAAATACTCTTTTAAGTGTCATTTAAAATAAAACACTTGAGTGTGAAGCAGGGCATACTACCCTGTATAAATAAAGGTCATGAAAAAGATGGTCACATTATAGTAGGGATGGGACAATAATCGCTATCGTTTATCGCAATATAATAGTTTATCGTGACATAAAATCTATTCACCAAAAATAGCAGATCTATAACCTCACAATACGACATATTGTGAGCTTGTAGAGCTGCTATTTTTGGCTAATGTGCCCCCCAGAATATGGATGCTGAGGAAGAGGTTAACAAAAGTGGCATTTTAAGAGTTTTAAGCATATTTTGATCATTGTGATAATATCGTGAATCGCAATTATTTTGGCCACGATAATCGCGACATTACACTTTCATGTGGTCCCACCCCTACATCACGAAGACATATCGTTGCACTGTACAGTCGCGGTGTATGAATATTTGAAGCATTTGGCTGACATTCCTCTCACCGCTGGTCTCAGTGTGTTGCTGATTCTTTCTGTCATGTTACAGCCGCCAGACAGGAGTAAGACGCTTGGAAGAGTCCAGTGTTCCTTTGGCTAACTGGGGCTTTAAAAAGATGTCCCTTTGGCTAAACTAGGGCTTTTAAAAGATGTCCCTTTGGCTAACTAAGGCTTTTAAAAGGTGTCCCTTGGTTAACTAGGGCCTTTAAAAGATGTCCCTTTGGCTAACTAGGGCCTTTAAAAGATGTCCCTTTGGCTAACTAGGGCCTTTAAAAGATGTCCCTTCGTTAACTAGGGTCTTTAAAAGATGTCCCTTGACCAACTAGGGCCTTTAAAAGATATCCCTTGGCTAACTGGGGCTCTTAGAAGGCGTCCCTTGATGTCTCTAGGTTTCACAGTGGAATAAATGAACGTGACATGATGGAAGGGGTTTAGCTGCTGAAGCCATCGCTCCAGTCGGCCACCTTGTTGTATTCCTGGATCTTCTGTTTGATGTGGGACAGTTTGCTCTTCAGGTAGTCACACCTCTCCCTCTTCTCCACATAGGTTGGGTCCTGAGGAGAAACATGTATTACACCAAGGGTTACCAAACTTTTCAGGCCGCGACCCCGCAAAATTTAATCATACTTGAACTAGGGACCTTTTTGGTTGACCAATTTGGTATTAAAAGGGTCTTAAGTCATTAAATTGTCACTTTATAAATGTGCAGATACCCTGTTAACATTTATACTGTATTTTGGTTTGTTTTCTGTTGAGTGAGAAAACAATGTTAATTAAGCTAATCATCTGGGGATCCCCAGTTTGGGAACCATTGTATCTTAAACCCTCTAGACTCAGTAAACTGGCAACTGAGTTGGCTCCGTCCTTGGACTGCTTTTTTCGGTCTACACCAAATCTCTTCGCCCCAAAAGAGCCGATCTACAAGCTCAAAACGTGTCACGTTTTGCGACACGTTGTGAGCTTGTAGCCTTTTGGACTAATGCTCCCCCTCAGAATATGGATGCTAGGGTCAAGTGGTTAACCTACATGAACCCTAGCATCCCTATTCCGGACATGTCGTAATATAATTGATGACTCATAGGAGGATCCCTTGCAAATATATTTAAACATAAATGGAGAAAAATGATAACAAGCAGTATACTTGAAGGAGCTGTGCTCGTTGTTTAAGCGTTTCATTGGACCATTGAGCAGAGGATAGTATCAATACTTACAGCTTTCTTTTTCTTATACTCCAGTAAAATGCCGTTGATGCGTTCCTTCTCCTGTAAGATAAAACTGCTGTCAAAAAAACTGTGTGTGTGCGTGTGCGTGTGTGTGTGTGTTCATGCGCTCTGCCCCCGGCCCAGCTTTTACTTGTTCCGCCACTACTGGTTTTAGATGTAGGTTTAAAAAATGGCTTTAAATTTGTAAAAATGCCATTCATAAAACCACCATCCTAGAATGTTATTGATGCCCTCACAAGCATATATTACAAACGTGTGTGTGTGTGTGTGTGTGTGTGTGTGTGTGTGTGTGTGTGTGTGTGTGTGCGTGTGCGTGTGCGTTAGGGGTGGGACGATATATCGATATCGCGATATATCGCGATACTTTATCGATATACTGCCGAAAAATATATATATAAAAATATATATATATATATATATATCTTTTTTTATGTTTGTGATACGTTGTTTTTCCTACTCTGTATTTGTGTAATGATGATTTTGAACTGTTTGGTGCTATTTTATGTGTTTATGAATTGAATACAAGGACTATCGTGATATATCGTTGGTGAAATTTCATGCAATATATCGTGATATCGCAATATATCGATATTTTCAGATATCGTGATATATCGTTGGTGAAATTTCTTGCAATATATATTGAATATCGTGATATCGCAATATATCGAATATCGTCGAATATCGTGATATATATTGTTATCGTGGGCCTAATATCGTGATATATATCGTATCGTGAGGTACCCATATCGTCCCACCCCTAGTGTGCGTGTGTGTGTGTGTGTACCATTTGGCTGGAGGGTCGGCCGGGCAGGTTCTGCATCATTTCGTCCATCTCCTCAAACCTCTTGGCCATCACCTGTACCTCGGCATGCAGCTCCTTGTACTCTGCATACTGGTCATTAAACACAGCCTTATACTGGTCCCTCTCCTCGTCACTGTGGATGCTGGGGTACTTCCTGTAGTGTGGACACACAGGAAATACTAGTTTGTTTCCATTTGTACACTGTCAGAGTTACAGACCCGTAAGGGTCCATTTGGCCCAACTGGATGTCCCGGGTCAAGTTAATATTTCATATTTATTATAACACATACGCCATACGGTATGCAAAAAGAATGCATGAAGGGACTTCTGTGGCCTACAGTAGGTGGCCAGTGACTTTGACCAGTTTCACTTTCAAAACCTTTGCATCATGCATGTCACACAAACAGAACGCGGCACACAACACCAATGGTTTTGATCATGTGGATTGTGGAAGTTAAAAGGTGGATTTGTGTATAGGACTGGTCACCTAACTGTAAGCTCACAATTGTGAGCTTTTCTGGTATTTTCTGCAAATGTTCCCCCTTATAGGAAATTGGTTCTCAAAGTGTTAAAAAAAGTATTTAATATAGCATCATAATCCTTTTCACCACTTTTTCCATTTATAAGTTGGCCATTCAAAAATAGCAGATCTACAAGCTCACAAGACATTCACAAAACATTTTCAGATGGGGTTCCACGGCAAAATACATTTGGGGGTCCTTGACATGAAAAAGTTTGAGAACTACTGCTATAGATGAATCCACAGAGCGCTGCGGTGTCAGACTCCTGCTGCGGTGTGCATTCTGCAGTTATGATTGCGCCAGGGGAGCGCTCGGTGGATTCGTCGATAGGGATGCTAGGGTACAAGTGGTTAAAGATTTGGCGCGTAGTAGTACTCACGCCACATAGTCAGCTATGATGACAGGTTTGGGGATGTGTCCGGCGGGGATGTGACCGCGTAGGATCTGAGGTTCCAGGGGAGGAGCCGCGGACATCAGCTGTTCATCCAGGATCTCGGACCGGACGGTGGGGAGAGGAGTCTGCTCCGACGCCCTGGAGCCTGCACCCAGCTGCATCATGGGAGGACACAGACAGCACCCCAACATGCATGAGCCACAGGATTACTGCATGTTTTTGTGAGGGTACCTACCCTAGGGGACAAGGGAGAACATGCAAACTCCACACAGAAAGGCCCTTTCGCCAACCCCACCTAGGGTATGGGCACTGATGACGCAGAGGAGAGAACACGCCCCCAGCGCCCACAGCGTCCCCCCACAGTTGGGCGTGGTTATATGTCTAAACCAGGGGTTTTCAACGTCTTCAGCCCAAGGACCCCCTCTCTGAGAGAGAGATGAAACAGGGACCCCCGCTATATATTGCATATAATTGTGTCGCAGATTAAAGCTTTTCATAGATGTTGGATTCATGTTACTGTGTATTTTCAGACATTTAACCACTTAAACTGTCAATAACTTAGTCTGCTCTTTTTCCCCCTCTCTTTAGCCGATCTACAAGCTCACAATGCCTTGCGCTGCGAGGCGTTGTGAGCTTGTAAATCGGCTATATTCGGCTAAGGATGTCCTTAGAATAAGGATGCTAGGGTTCAAGTTAAAATGTAAAAAACTAAGTTCCTATCAGACAATGATTTGGTGCTGGACCCCCTGTAGTACCTCCTAGGGGTCCCAGACCCCCTGTTGAAGACCCTGGTCTAAACCCTAACTTTTAACCTCACTCTTAACCAAACTATGCCTAAACCTAACCTCACAAACACCATGCCTAACCCTAACATTAACCTCACAAACACCATGCCTAACCCTAACATTAACCTCACAAACACTATGCCTAACCCTAACCTCCCAGAAACGATGCCTAAACCTAAGCTCAAAACCACGCCCACCTGGGCGAAACACAGGGAAAAGAGAGTCCGACATACTGTGCCAAGAGTGGTGGACAAAGTCTATACTCAAGTAAATACTCATGTATTCAATACTAAGGTATTCAAAAGCGCAAATTACGAAGTCCATTTTCTTGTTAATATCAATGCATTGCTCTATTGAAATTTTGAAAATTTCCAAAAAAATAAATAATAATAATCTAACATTTCCCGATTTTCTAAAAGTATTGTGTGAAAATAGCAGATCTACAAGCTCACAATGCACTTTGAGCTTGTAGATAGACTATGTTCACTATATTTGAAATGGGGTTTTAAGTGGTTAATTCATAATGTATTTTTGTAAGTTTGGGCCCCAAGAGTCCCTTCCTTGAAATGTAGTGGCAAAACCCAAATATTCCAAGAATGTACTTACTGTAAATACAGTACTCAAGTAACTGTACTTAGTTATGTCCATGATTAGCCAAATCCCAATAGAGCCTCCTCCATCTTTCAGCACAGAGTTACAGTACAGTGAAATTGGTGACCTGCCAAAATATGTGACCATCTTGTGGACTTCACATAACACACATTAAGGTGAGGTCTTGCAATACGTGGCCTAAATGCCACTAGGTTTAACTCTGTTAATTAACAAACGGCAGAGATTTATGTTCGGACATTGATGTTATGTGAAGTAAACAAGACGGTTAGATATTTCAGAAGGTCACCAATGTCACTGTAACACCATGCACCTGATGGGAATTAGCCGAAAGACGATGATGATGATGGAAAATAATACATGACATGAGCCATTAACACTTACAACAGACAGAGGTAGTACAGACGATCCAATGGTTTTCATCTAAGATGTCCATGATAGGAGAGACACAAAAGAACAAATCAAGTTACAATAACAGTTCAGTTACAGTGAGTGGAAAACACAGTTTGCATGACTGTATACTGTATGACTGTATACTGTATGTCTTCAATGATCAGTTTGTGAATTTAACTATTTATGTTGTCGGGTGGAAACCTCAACCGTGACGTTGTGCCCCGTCAGAACAACTTCCGGGTCCAAGTGTGTGTTCTGCCAATATGAGCAGTGCTGTGTCTCTCGCTGTATTAACAGATCTGAGACTAAAATAACAACTAAAGTGTCATTCTACCGCTTTCCTGGCAACGACAAAGAGAAGAGGAAATCATAATTTTATTTGTATGTATATATATAAATATATACTGTATATATAAATAAATATCAAAAAATAAATAATATAATATTAATGATAAATAATAATATAAATAAATATGTATATAAATACATATATTAGCCTACTTTTTACTGTCTGTGATATTAGCATTAAGACCCTTTTTAACCCTCAATGGTTCCTTTCTGAAAAAGCAGGTAATTGTAAAAAGATTTACGGGTTCCGACATGTTTGTTTACAATGAAGAGTGGACGGCGCTTGGTGCCTCTTGGACCCTGAAGTGACGTCGGACTACAAAACGACGCCAGACTTAAAAACCGAATATGTCCAAAACTGAAATGGTGTTCCAATGGATCCAACGTAGTTATTTTTTAGTCACAACTCACAAGCTCTTGTTAATACTTTTCATTGGTTCAATATTTACAAAACCCACAGACAGACAACAGTCGCGAGGTGACTCAAGCACATTTTTGAATTCCGGACTTTTACTCGTTTCTACATTGCAAAATGTATACTTTCACTTAAGTAAAAAATGTTAGTACTTTTTCCACCACTGTGTGTGTGTGTGTGTGTGTGTGTGTGTGTGTGTGTGTGTGTGTGTGTTCTTGACCTCCAGTGCCAGCGCCTCTCTCCTCATGCGCGCCGCCTCGTGCCGCCACAGCTTCAGACACACGGCGGCGCCCACAAAGTACAGCAGCGTGGTGACGAAGAGGAAGACGATGGCCGCATTCTGGCCCGCCTCCGTGCGGCAGAAGGCGCCGTTGACGCCGTTGTTGAAGACGGGGAAGTTGCAGAGGCCGCCGCGCGTGGTGTCCCGCACGTACATGATGGACGCCGACAGATAGAGGACCCCCAGGGCCACGTTGATGCCAAACTCCGTCAGGGGCCACCAGGGAGAGTCTGGGAGGATGAATGCACGGTTATAGTTAAAGGGTTAGTTCACCCCCAAAACTCCATGGGGTGACTAATCGATAGATTAGTCTATCCCTTTAACCACTTAAACTCCAGCATCTGTATGGTGGGGAAAGCTTTCGCAGAAAATAGCAGATCGTTGCGATGCGTTGTGAGCTTGTCGATCTGCTAGTTTCAGCGGAAGCTTTCCCCAGAATAACAGGGCTCTGTACTAGTGTCTTTACTGTTTTCTGAGGGACTTCGGTCAACCATAGAGGGTTTAAGTGGTTAACTAAAACTAAACAAAATGACGAAAACTGAAATTAACATTGAGTTGAAATAAAGAAATGTATTGTGTGTTTACAAACCAACTAAAACTAAATAAACTACAAACCAACTATACTAAACAACTTAAAATAAGAGAAAATGTTTGTAGTTTGTTTAAAAAAAAATGCAGATCTACAAACTCATGTGTTGTGAGTTTGTAGATCTGTTATTTATTTTGCTATTTGTCTTAACTTTTTGAATCTCCCCATCGATAGAAAAAATAAACTAACCCTAAAACAAAACTGGCACAAACTAAACTAAAACTAACCCCTTTGAAAAGGTACAAATTAAACTAAATTTGCAAAGTCAATTTGAAAAATAAAAAAAAGCATAACCATACCAACCTAGGAGGATGGCGCGGTAGTACATCGTCATCCCAATCACCAACATGATGATGGTGACGATCCACACCAGGCCTGCCACCACCAGCACAAATGGAGTTTTGGGGCCTGTGGATGACATTAGATCACATTTTTAGGGCCGTCATCATTTAATTGTATTTACTTGGCATTGGCGGGGAAAATATTCAATACAAATAAAATGTCTGTTTAGGCTTCGCAAACACAAAATTGCACAGGGCCGATATGACAAATAACTTCAGACTACAACGAAATGACTGACAATGACTGGTAGCAATAATCAAAATAAATAACGTACTGTGGCCAAAACAGGCCATATATTTGATAGTTTCATAGTTTAAAAAAAAAATTCAATAATAGCAGAAATAGCTGCTCTACAAGCTCATAACGCGCCGCGACGCGCTTTAAGCTCGTAGATCAGCTATTTGCGCTATTTTTTCCAATATGAATTTTCCCAGATGAATCGAACTGATTCTGACGATACACCACTTTGATCATAACTGCGATCGTCTCAAAAAACTGCGATTAGGCCACCGTGTATGAGTAGTCTTTACCCGAGTAGTGGTAGCCCTGCCCGGAGGAGCCGCCGTAGGCGGCCGCCCCGCCCCCCAGCCCGCCGTACAGCTGCGGCTGGCTGTAGCCGAACATGTTGAACCACTCGTTGTCCTTGTGCACGTACGCGCACACGCAGGCGAAGACGGCGGCGCCCAGCAGCAGTTCCACGGACGCCAGGATGCGCAGCAGCCCCCCCCAGGACTTGAGGTAGGCGTAGCGCAGGTTGTAGTCCTCGATGCGCTCGGCGTAGGTCATGACCGAGCGGCCCGTGGGCGCCTCCGACACGGACTGCAGGGCCTGGTGGGGTTGCACGATTAAAAAGGTAGGGTAAGTGATATGCTGTTGGTTTAACCCATTCATTCAAACCGGGAACGCATCTGTGTAACCACTTAAACCATTATTTTATGCTTTGGCTATTCAAAAATAGCAGATTTAAAAGCTTTACAATCTTTGAATATATATAATTTTTAGAGCAAATATTTTTAACTCAAATCTTTATTTCTGGGGGGTCCCTGGAACAAAACATGTTCAGTAACAGCGGTCTCCCTGTCTCTCCAGCCCCACATTTTCAGGTGGGTTACCCATTTCATCGAATCAGGAGAGAGAACCGGAGTTTCAATTTTGTCTGCTTTCACTTCTTTGTGTCGTCACTTGTTCATCCTGTATCTCATATGAGAGCTCTCTCCTGGATTGGACGAGATTGGTATCCCGACATGAAAATGTATTTTCCATTTACAAAAGAGCTGGGGAGATGGGGAGACGCCTGTTACTGAACAAGCACTGAATTATGAATTATCAGAATATAGAGCTATTTAACACTTATTTTCACAAAGAAACATCTCTTACTTTACCTCTGAACGCAAATAAAAGGACATTTCTGTTTGCCTTTCAGGCTTAGCGCAGATATGACAAATAACTTACAAACAAAGAAATGATGACTGCGAATGATCGCTAACAATAATAAAAAAAATACTATGGCCAAGACGGGGCATATTTGATCATTTTAGAAAACAAAACGTTCAAAAAAATTGCGGAAACAGACGATTTGCTAGCTCACATCTTTTTATTTCACCTTTATTTTACCAGGAATAGTCCAATTGACAAAAGAAATCTCTTTTACATCTATTTTTTGATTGGTTGATGGACTACTTTATTTAGTTTCCATTGTGGTCCTATGTATTCAATTAATCAAGACATTTAAAGACATACAATAACACAGAAGAAATCATCAACACAAGGCGCAATAAAAAAACATTGTACAGATGAAGTTATACAAATGAATGGGAACTTCAACTGACGATAATGCAACAAATTGTTGTGATTATGTCAAATGATTGCGATCGGGCGATTATTTATGAGTGGGCGACAGGGCCTTACCTCGGCCCCCAGCAGCAGGCCATCGTGCTCCTTCCGGGAGTTGTAGCTGCCACCGGAGCCCCCGAACGGGTCCAGGTAGGAGCCCGGCAGGGAGGGGGACGGAGGGGCCGAATTTGGGGGCGAGCAGGGCACCCCCGCCGTGGTCTGGTTGGTCATGGCCATCCTCGATGATGGAGCGGGGGAGTCAGGGGGTGGAGGAAGAGGAGGAGGAGGAGGAGGAGGAGGGAACGACCAGCCCTGGCTGCCTAGGCCTGTTACCGTCGGGAAATTAGTAGTTAACCACTTAACCCATTCAATCAGGGAACTCGTCTGTCATTTTTTGATTTTCTTTGGGCTATTAAAAAATCTGATCTACAAGCTCATACCGCGCTATGAGCTTGTAGATCTGCTATTTTTGAAAAATCGTGCCATTTTTCGTTAATCTTTGAAAAGGCTATATATTTTTCTAAAGCGAACATTTTAACTCAAATCTTTGCTTCTGGGGATTACACAAATGTCTTCTTAAGCCTAACAGTTTTTTGAAAAGAATTATGTTGCTGTAATATCCGTGGTTCTCAAACTTTTTTCATGTCAAGGACCCCCAAAATGATATGTATTTGGCCGCGGACCGCCATCTCAAAATATGTTGTTCCAGGGACCCCCAGAAGCAAAGATTTGAGTACAAACACATTTGCTTAATTTCTAAAAAGTAGCAGATCCACGAGACGCGTTTCGTGCTTGTACATCTGCTACTTTTGCCATTTTTGAATTTGAATCCTGAAAGGTAACAGTTTTGGACAAATGAGGTTTCCACCCAACAGAGACGATATGCTATATATAATGGCAACATTATTTTTTTCTGGTTATTTTTTAGAGTAGAACATTTTAGTTTTCCCGAAAACTTAGGTCTAAATGGGTTAAAGGAATACTTTACCCACAAAATGACTTATTTTCTATCAATTAACTTTCCTCTTCTACCCCGGATTTGAACCTTGTTTCCTGCTTAAGTACTGCCATGTTTACCATTGAGCTAATAGAGCATCGCAGTTCCCGCCCACTTCCTGGTTCCACTTCAAAAGACTCAATGCATTTTTCCCATTGACATTTCCAAAAATATTTATATCAATTAATTTAAGCCTAGAATCAAGCCATCCAGGGTCCTGGTGAATCATGACCATAAAACATTTTTTTCTGTGATTTATTTTATTTTATATTTCATTATATGATATACTATATTTAATAAATACCCTTTGTTTTGCCGTTTTCAAAAAAGTTTTTTCACAGAATCAAACGTTTTATGGTCATGATTCACCAGGACCCTGGATGGCTTGATTCTAGGCTTAAATTAATTGATATAAATATTTTTGGAAATGTCAATGGGAAAAATGCATTGAGTATTTTGCAGTGGAACCCGGAAGGGGCGGGAACTGCGATGCTCTATAGAGCCTGCCTGCCTGCTTGCTCAGGGGATACATCTTCAACCAATCAGGAGAAGTACCCATTTATCAGCTTACATTTTATAGAAGTCCAGTTCCAATTGTGTCTGCTCATTTGTTTGTGTCATCACTTCCAATTACTGATAGACAGATAGATTGATAGAGAGAGCTCTCTCTATCACCTAAAGGGTGATAGGGTGACCACCTCATTTGATAGCATGCGGGTCCCTTAACAGGGCCTTACCACTGCCGCGCGCGCTGCCACGGAAGAAGTTCTTGACGGAGTTGGGGACGAAGCGGTGAACTGGTTTGATGTCCATGCCGTCGCAGTCGCCGTCCAGCCGCTCTGCCGACGCGCCGGTGCCACCTGGAGGTGGGGCGGTACGATTATTACATTTTTAGATGACGATAAATTAGCATACAAAATCATTGCGATTAACTATTTCATTGTGTTTTTTTGGCATTGAACACTGGAACATGAAATAGGCCATATACTTCATAATTGTATACTTTGAATGTAAGCCAATCTGCAAGCGCAAAGCGTGTCGCATCCTAACGCATTCTGAGGTTGTAGATCTGCTATTTTTTATATATTGAGTTTTTCAACATTTATGTAAACGATCAAGCAATAATGTATAATTGATAATTGTTCAAAAATAATTATAATAATTGGTAATATATCGTTGCTGTCAGGCAAAAACCTTGCATCTCCATATATCAACTTTTTGTATTTTTTCATAAATTAACGCCCTACTTCATCATACAATTAGTGTTGCACAAATGTTGTGAAAATAGCCGATATACAAGCTCACAACGCGTTCATCAGCCATTTTCACGACTTCTTTTTATAGTAACAAAACAAACAGAGAGAACAATTTCCCCTCGACAGCGACAAAATATAATGATATAGTCAGAGGTGTAAAGTAACTAAGTACAGTTACTCAAGTACTGTACTTAAAGGTAGGGTAAGTGATATTTTTTGTTAATTTTTTGTTAAAAGGTTAAAGTACTATATTCTGATAGTAATCATTGCTACAGAGCGTGTGTTCGGTCACAGGGGTCTCTCCAGCTCTTTAGTAAACAGAATATAGGACATTTTCAGGTAGGTGACAACATTTAAGCCAATCAGGACTCAGGAGAGAGCACTGAAAATGCATTTTCTGTTTAATAAAGAGCTGGAGAGACATGGGAGACTCCATTTACTGAACAAACACTCTATAGCAAAGAGTACTATCAGAATATAGAGCTATTTAACACTTATTTTAACCAAAGTAAATCACTTACCCTACCTTTAAGTACAATTTTGAGGTATTTTTACTTTACTGGAGTATTTCCAGTTTTCAGTACTTTTACTTCCACTTCTTTTTTTCTTATATCTCAGAGGCACATATTGTACATTTACTCCACTACAATTATTTGCAAACTTTAGTTACTAGTTTCTTTGTAGATTTTGATTATTATTACAAAACATACGTTACATTATATATAATACATTGCAGTATTGATATTTTTACATAAGTAAAACATTTGAGTACTTTTTCCACCACTGGATATAGTATTGATAACAATAACTTAGGCCTATAATTATTCATTATTGTAATTGTAGTATACCTGGAGGGTAGAAGTCTGTATGTCCCACCGCGGGGTGGTCCGGCAGAGGGGGAGGGGGCAGGGGGTCCGCGCTGAGTGCCAGCCCGCGGACGTCCTGCATGAGGGGCCGAGGGGGGAGGGGCTCCTCGTCCCGCCACAGCGACCCCACGGGGACCTGGTCATAGTGGGGCATCTCCCTCACTATGTCAAACCTGGCAGAAGACATGAGGGGGGTGCTTCTCTGCCCTGGAGAGGGGGGAGGGAGAGACAGAGAGGGAGAGAGAGAGGTTGCTTGTTTCTCTCACAATCTGGCAACACTGGTACTGATCATGAATTTTTTTTAAGCAAGTACATTTATTAAAGGAGTAGTTCACCCAAAACATTACCGGGTGGCTGCTCAGGATAGACTCCGCCGGTCATCAGATTATTGGCTTAGGAACGCTACTAAAACAAAAACAATCTCCACAAGGCTTCATGGGTTGTGGAATTGATAGAAAATAAGTCATGTTTTGGGTGACTTACTCCTTTTAAAAGGTTCAGGTTCAGGCTGAACAGACTTCCTTGAAATAATACCTGTTCTGACAGAAGCTCATTCTTGTCGTTTTGTGATACAAAACAACCCACCAACATTCAGTAATACACTTAATAATAACATGTTTTTAAAGAGAGCAAAAAGTACAGACTAAAAGGGTACAGGGTCCATCACAGTTCCTCACACTGACAGCAGAGTATATCACTGTTGTCAGGCAGAAACCTTGTATCTCCAAGTTCCACATTTTTTATTTTATTTTTTGTAAATTAATGTTACACAAGAGCGTTGCACAAAATAGCAGATCTACAAGCACACAACGCATCACACTACGAGGTGTTGTGTGCTTGTAGTTCTGCTTTTTTCACTATTTTCAAATGTTAATACTAATAAAAAAGGAATGGTTTTTGACATAAGTTTCCTCCCAACAGCAACGAGATAGGGTTTAAGTTATTTAAAAAAAACTTTCTGTACCACTTATGCAAATAGAGATAACTTTCAAGTAAGGGTTATCTTATCACCGACACCTTAAAGGTATCATGACATTCATTTTCACTTTTTCTATTTTCAATGTTTTATTTGGGGTTTTATGACCTCAATTACACCCAAAAAACCTGAACTTAGAACATTCAGTGGATTTTCTGTGGTCTGGGGTTTTCTGAATAATTAGGCTGAAAAGTAATCTGAGCTTGGCCCTTCGACAGTGAGGTCACTGTCGATTAATCCCGCCCACTCTCCTCCTCGCCCCTCCCCTCCCCTATCCTTTCCTTTGGGGGGGGCGGAGCAGAGGCGATGATTGACAGGCAAAATCCCTCACCAGCGACACCCGCAGGCAAAGATTTCTTTTTTCATTGCAGTTGAAAAGGCTTTAGAAATGTGAGAGAAAAACACCTACCATTGATCACTGGAATGGAATTTTCACTTAAAACTTTTTGTACACTTTTGAAGGACCAGGACAAAGACTTTGAATGTTGTGTAAAAGTGAATGTCATTAAACCTTTAAAGGTTCAATGAAACCAAACATTGCTGGAGAGTTGCAGAAGCAGCAGTAATGCTCCCACTGCTACACACAGCAGTGTTGCATACAAACATCCTATAATGAGAGGCCACCATGGATTCCTTACTGTTCACCATAGGAATGGAATCTCAATGGACGACTCCCTCCAAAAACAACACTCACGCAACTGACACCTAGCCTACACCCACACTCACATGCTTCAGGGTGGGTATGCCAGAGGTTCTCCAAGTGGGGTCCGGGGACCAGAAGGGGTCCTTGAGGGGGTTTATACCATTATATATATCTAACATTATTGTTATACTATATTATACTATCTTACACTATTATATTTACTATTATTGTGATTGCTACTATACTTGTATCTCCCCCCCCCCCCCCCCCAGATGGCCGCCCACCCAGAGCCTTGACTCTGCCTGACGTTTCTTCCAGTTAAGTTGCCACTGTCGCAAAAATTGCTTGCTTAGGGTGGGACAATGTCGGGTCTCTGCTCTACGTATAAAGTGTCTTGAGACAACTTGTGATTTGACAATTGAATTGAATTTAAAGGGGTCTCTAGCAAAATCAGCCCATCTATTTTATACTTTGGATACTCAAAAATGGCTGATCTACTGTATAAGCTCACGTCGTAGTGCAACACGCTGTGAGCTTGTAGATCGGCTATTGATGAAGAACTTGAAAAGTCTTGGAAATTGTATTTTTGATTGAAGTAAAGCATTTTTCATGGGTTCTGGATTTGTTTCCATACGCTACAGCAGTGGTTCCCAAACTGGGACCCAGGTTTTTTTATTTTGGTGGGGTCCCCAGATGATTAGCTTAATGTGCAACATTGTTTTCTCACTCAACAGTAAACAAACCAACGTACAGTATAAGTGTATACAGGGTATCTGTACATTTCTAAAGGGACAATTGAAGGACTTTTAAGGCCTTTTTAATACCTCTAAAAATAAGACCATTACTACGTCAGAAAAGTAACCAACAAACTATACAATACAAAATTGTCAGGTCCGGGCACCTAGGCTACAATGTAGCCTGACAGTGCATTGCGGGTTCGAGTCCCGATCCCGACGGCCTTTGCTGTGTGTCACTCCCCATCTCTCTCTCTCCATTTCCTGTCAGCCTACTGTCCAATCAATAATAAAGGCATAAAAAGCACCAAAAAACAAACATTACCTAAGAAAGAGGCAAAATAATTGAAAATAGCCAATCTACATGCCCACAACGCCTTGCAAAATGCGAGGCGTTGTGAGCTTATATTCATCTGTGGAAGCTTATATTTATCTGTGGAACCGAGACAAACTAAATGTAATGCCTAAACTCCTACAATTTCAAGTGCTTGTCAGGGTGGAGGGGTCCCCAGTTCAAATAGGATTATTTTGGGGCGGTCGCGGCCTGAAATATAAGGTTCACATAAGGTTTCACATTTGGGCCCTGCTCAGGAGGTAGTATTACCCCAAGTTCTGGGAACCCAGAACTTAGAATTCCCGAAATCTTAAAAAATTGCAAAAATAGAATATCTACAATCTCACAACGTATCTTATTTTCGCTTATTTTATGAGCTTTTTTGATGACGAGATTGACGACGTACGACCGATCCACCTTCAGGGGTGGTTCTGGTTACAATGGAAACGTTAAAAAAAGAACCATAACTTCACAGGTTCTGGAAAGTGTCTGCATGGAAAAGTTAAGGGAGGTTCGCTCTAGGTTAGCTTTGTCGTGAAAAAGAGTCAAAAAGAGCCATAAGTCTCAGCCACTGTGTTCCCCCTCTGCCACTGATTCAGGAACTATTTGATCTGATAGCACACCATGGTGGCTCACTGCATTGTAGGCTACCCACGTTTTGAAGGGCCACAAGTTCACACATAAGAACGCCACGCATGTACTATGCCTACAACATAGGCTGTCAGGTGGAAACCTTGTATGTTCAAAACTGTTACTTTTCAGGAAAAAATAACCTGTGTTCCAATGGATCCTATGTAGTTATTATTTAGTCACAAGTTCTTGCTAATACTTTTCATTGGTTCAATATAAAACCCAGACACACACCTAAAATAGCCAAAATAGCAAATGTACAACTTTTGTGTGACACTGTAGGGCTATTGATTTATGAATTATGAAACATAAAAAGTTGAAGTTTGGAGATACCAGGTGTCTTCCCAACAGCGACGATACAGCATGAAACTGATAGGGCTGTCACGATTATGAACTTTTACCTGACGATTAATTTTCACTGAAATTCCAGGGAATTCCCAGCAAAATGAGGAATAGTTTTAAACTCTTTATGCATCGTTTTTCTTTTTTTCTTTTAGACTATTCAAAAATAGCAGATCTACAAGCTTGTGAGCTGGTATAACTATTTTCAAACAATGTTGACACATTTTCTCTTATTGGCTCCTTGGTCCAACACCTGTATGGATAAACATAACACTAAAAGTGGCTGATCTGAATCAAGGACATGATGGGTTTCTAGATAACCAGTCATCTACCTGGTAATCTCTCAAGAACAGATTGTACAAACAGCAGAGGGCGCTGTTTTTCATTCTCACTGGCTCTGGGTTCCCAGATTGTCTACCTGGATACAAGAAGAGTTTTTTTTTCTTTTGTAACAAAAAAAAAAGCCTGGGTTTCCGAGGCTACAAGAAGACTGGCCACATGAGAATCCTGGGAAGTCTGGGAAGCCTCTATAGTATGTATTTTTTGTTTTATTTTATTTTTTTATGTGAAAAAGTAAAGACTGCTCTTGAAAATGGCAAATGTAAAGTATACATGATTTTTGAACATGCACGGTATCATGATCAGGCCTACATTTACCATTCAACTTATTGTTTATGCCATAATGACTGGCTATCACAGGTTGTGTAGCAATTTGTAGCAAATGATGAAATATTAGGCTTTAAATGTAAATTTTACGTAAATGTTCTAGCATGTTCAAATATTTCACTTTATTTCAGAGTCATTTCAAAAGCATAAATATGTTTTTTTTTTTTTACATTTTGGAATAAAATAGCCAATTTAACATTGAGGTGCCCAGACTTCTCAGATGCCCACTCTTCCAGCCGGTCACCAGCCGGTCACCATCTAAAGTAACCATTGGTTCTCAAACCTTTACATGTAAGGACCACCACATTAATATGTATTTGGCCACAGACCTGCATTTGAAAATACCTTGTAACAGGACACAAGATGTGTCATTAATTTTTTTTTATATTCAAAATGTTTACTTTTTTCCCCCATTTGTTTTGAAAATAGCAGATCTACAAGCTAAGAGTATTGCATCACCCTTGAGACACATTGTGAGATTGTAGATTGGCTATTTTCAAATAGCCGATAAACATTAGGGTTAAAGTGGTTTGACTGATTTTGATGCCATTAACTAATTTTGCTGGGGACCCCCTGGAACCGTTTGATGTAATTCAGCAGCCCTACCAGGTCCACTCATTCATACATGGCAACAGGTGTAGCCTACAGGTGCATTTAAAGACGAATGAATTGGTAACAGTTGATATAAGCTGATCACAAAACTATTGGGGGTTTTAGCATTTTGTGAGTCTTTAGCATTTTGCATGGAAAGATTTCACAGTTGAAATAGATTCTGGTTTTAATGCTGGCGATCGAATTGTAGTTATGGCTATAGCCATACTGGTTTCAAATAGCCTGTACAGTATGTTTAGAGGAAATCGTAGTCATTGTCATCACCGACGGGATGCAGGGAGGTTTTATTCATTTAAACTACATAGCCTATATCGGGCTATTTGTCATAATAACAAACGAGGCGCATCTTCTCCAAACAGCAAGACAATCAGATCAGATCACAATGAAAGGGTCTTACCAGGCGTCGAGTGTTCATGGGTTTATTCTCCGCCTATAATAATGTTCCTTCTTCCGCACATCAGTCAGCAGGTGTAGTTTATAGTGATGATCTGATCATTGTAGTAAACATGTAGGCCTACGTTGTTAGGGGTGAACTGATGTGAGCTCAGTGGCAGTGAAACTCACCTGGGCAGTTCAACCTGCCTGGGAGAGACGCGTAGCTGCAGTGAAACCTGAAGCCATGACGGTGGCGGTGTGGCTTCTCACTGTTTCCCAACCATAGGGTCGCGACCCCATTTTGGGTCGCGGGACCATTTTTTATGGGTCGTGGGTAAATCCCGTTTTGTTTTTTACTTTCTCACAAAAAAAAAAGATTTTTTTTATATATATATATGTTTTTCCCAAGATGTTTTTTCTTTCCTTTTCTCTTCCAAAATCTTTCAAAACTTTTCAAGAGATATTTTTTTTCTTTTCAGAAAGAAAAAGAGGAAAATAGCAGATCTAGTATATCTCACAATGCATTAGAATGCCAAATGTTGTGAGCTTGTAGATTTTCTATTTTCACTTTTTATTTTTCTATAGGTTTAAAGGGGTAGTTCACCCCCCAAATAACTTTTTTTCTATTGATTACTCACCCCATGGAGCCTTGAATTCATGGATATTTATTTGTTTTTGTCGCATTCCTTCCTTTATTATTTGATTATAATAGATTTAGCCCCATTGATTCCGGTAGGAGACACAAATGCATTTGTGTCTCCTACCGGAATCAATGGGGACACATTTATTATAATCAAATTATTGGCTTAGGAATGTGACAAAAACAAAAAAATATCTATGAATTCAAGGCTCCAGATGGTCAGTAATCAATAGAAAAAAAGTTATTTTGGGGGTGAACTACCCCTTTAAGTGAAGTTAATATTGTTGTGTACGTTTGGATGCTGGGGGGTGTGGCCCAAATGTATCTTTTGGGTCTTTGAGCTGAAAAAGTTTGAGCTTGAATGGATGAGAATGGAATGGATCTTCAAAGCGCGTCGCGAGAGCTTGTAGATCTGTTCTTTATGACAAGCCACACCCTCCCACAAGGAGTATAGGCTATACTGTATAGCTTCTCCAATACAATTTATGATGTTTTGCATAGTAGTGTATATGTCTGTCATTAAATGTCTATGAATTGAGTACAAAGGACCCCATTGGAAACATGCCATAGGCTTTCTTGGGTTTTAAATCATCTTATAGCTGACCTTGTATTGAACTGTACTTTCATTGTTTCTGCAAACTGCTAATAATGTATTCAAACATTTGACAAGATGTTGTCTCTGAGGATAAGTGCATAACCATTCCACATTTTGCTGCATGGGGAGGGAGACAAGTATCAGTGCATTGTTGTGTGAAGCACAGGGCACAGACTGCTACTGTATGTTGTCTATCTATGTGACACATAACGGACACACTGAGGAGGGCAGGAGGCCTCCATCAGCACCAGAATGTACTGTACAGGGGTTCAGTGAATGTGGACAGGAAGGTATACTGTAGGCAGTGGTGGAAAGTAACATTTACGTAATTTATTTCAAATTTTCATTACTTTTACTCCACTACATCTCAGAGACAGATATTGTACTTTTACTCCACTACAATTATTTGAAAACTTTAGTTTTATGTATAAATTATCATATTATAAGACATACATTAACCACTTTAGCTCGATTTTATATAGGCTATTTGAAAATAGCCGATCTACAAGCTCACAACGCGTCGCAGCGCGACGCGTTGTGTGCTTGTAGATCTGCTATTTTCAAACATTTTAGTACTTTTACTTTTGGTACTTTAATTATATTTTGATACCAATACTTTTGTACTTTTACTCAAGTACATTTTTAATTCCGGACTTTTACTTGTAACGGAGTACAAGTAACCTCTGACTGTAGGTGTGTACGTGTGCCAGAGGAGACAATGTAGAAGGACAGTTTTCCAGCAGACCAGTCCAGATTACACTCCTACTCTGTTAGAGCCAGAGAGAGCAGTCCAGATACACTCCTATTCTGTTAGAGCCAGAGAGAGCAGTTCAGATACACTCCTATTCTGTTAGGAGCCAGAGGGACCAAAAGGGAGTTCAGTTTTTCATCTTATTGTGACGGATAGTGTACCTGTTACCCTGGAGAAATTCATAATTAGGAACTTCATAACAATCCAGTCTCCAGGACTGAATCCACTGACTCCAGGTAAACAACAGTCACGATGGATTGATTGATTGATTGATTGATTGATTGATTGATTGATTGATTGAAGTACTTTATTTAGAAAGACATGGAAACAGTGCACCTTCCTTGGGATCCCTCTGTATGCAACTGCTATAGAAACCTGCAGACTCCACTCAACCTCCTAGTAACAAACAGCGTCCAGTCAAGGCCTCTGTCTGTACACATAACTTGTGACCAGTAGTCAAATCTGTCCGGATGATAAGGATATGACAGACTATACTTAGACAGAGAGTGTGCTTAATGCTCACTGGGATTAAAACTGAGGAAAACAACAACACTGCGCTGTATATGACTACCATTTAAAGCTGCATTGTGCAACGTATTGGATACTCACATCAAGGCCTGGAAGTGATATGTTCAATATATGCACGTCTGTTCACCTGAGACTCGTTATCACCTGGATACACACACACTCATTTCCAGGGACACTCCAGCTATCATTGAAAATAACGTTTGGTTTTGTTGTGTCCTTCAGCTTAGGTTTGCAGAGGGAGCACCTTTTTTAACGCTTTTGATTGATTGAATACTTTATTAGTCAGAAATGTAAACAGCACGTAGTACAGTCAGACCAGCATCCGTATTGTGGGGAAAACTTTAGCAGGAAATAGCCGCTCGACAAGCTCATAACGCATTGTGAGCTTGTCGATCGGCTATTTTCAGCAAAAGCTTTCCCCACAAAAACTGAAAATACACTAGCATAGAGCCCTGAGGGACTCAGCTCAACCATATGGGGTTTAAGCAGTGGTGGAAAAGGTACAAAAATGTTTTACTTAAGTAAAAGTATCAATACTGCAATGTAGAAATACTCTGTAAGGGCGCGCTCCCACCAAGAGTTGGCTGGCCGCTGTTTGCAGAATCTGCCAATGCATTGTCAATGCAAATGCGTTGATTCACGCAAGAGCAGATTTTTCCGCTAGTCGCGCAGACCTTGCGTTTATCTGCTCTCCGCGACTAAGCATAAAAGTGCTGGAGGCAGGAGCCGATTTTCTCCTCTGTCCAATCGGGTGAGTGGAAGGCGGACTGTCTCAAGACTCAGGAAGCAACATGGTGCTCAAGGCAGCAGGCAGTGGGTCCTGAAAGTGAGTGACAGGCGCGACACTCCCGTTTTTTAGAATCCGCTGGCTGCAAAAAACTGTGGCCGCGCACAACCTGCGTTTAACAGCGGCCAGCCAACTCTTGGTGGGAGCGCGCCTGTCACTCACTTTCAGGACCCTCCCCGCAGCCCGCACTGCCTGCTGCCTGCTGCCTTGAGTTGCTTCCTGAGTCTTGAGACGGTCCGCCTTCCACTCACCCGATTGGACAGAGGGAGAAAATCAGCGCCTGCCTCCAGCAGTTTTATGCTTAGTCGCGGAGAGCAGATAAACGCAAGGTCTGCGCGAGAGGCGGAAAAATCTGCTCTTGCGTGAATCAACGCATTTGCATTGACAATGCATTGGCAGATTCTGCAAACAGCGGCCAGCCAACTCTTGGTGGGAGCGCGCCCTTAGGGCACGCTCCCACCGCACTTTTATTTTACCTCTGGGGTGGAATCTGCCAATGCTTTGTCAATGCAAATGCGTGGATTCATGGTCTTGCGGATTTTTTTCCAAGAATCCACGCATTTGCATTGACAAAGCATTGGCAGATTCCGCCCCAGAGGTAAAATAAAAGTGTGGTGGGAGCGCGCTCTTACAAGTAAAAGTCTGGAATCCAAAATGTACTTGAGTAAAGGTTTAAAAGTATTGGCATCAAAATGTACTTAAAGAACCAAAAGTAAAAGTACTTATTGTGCAGAATGTCCCATTTCAAGTTTTCAAGTGTACACAAATATTTAGAAAATAGCAGATTTACAAGATCACAATGCATCGCGATGCGACGCATTGTGAGCTTGTAGATCTGCTATTTTCAAATGGCCAAAATGTATAGGGCTGAAGTGGTTAATGTATGTTTTGTAATAATACTCAAAATCTACAAAGTAACTAGTAACTAAAGTTTTCAAATAATTGTAGTGGAGTAAAAGTACTATATTTGCCTCTGAGATGTAGTGGAGTAGAAATAAAAGTAATTGGAAATTGGAAATACTCAAGTAAAGTACAAATACCTCAAAATTGTACTTAAGTAGTCCTTGAGTAAAGGTCCTTGCACACTGGTGCGTCTTTTCGTTGCGTTTTTTTTACAACAATGAAAAAAATTGAAAAAACAATGAAAAAAAATAAAACGCAACGAAAAGACGCACCAGTGTGCAAGGACCTTTAATGTACTTAGTTTACTTTCCACCACTGGTTTTAAGTGGTTTAACACAAAACAAGTCCATTGTGGTCCTTTACAATACAGATGGAGGCTTATGATGCAAAATAATAATAATGGTGATATTTGAGTTCAAGTGAATAAAAAAGCAACATAAATGCTCATCAGTTTGTTGTGTGATTCTAGCACTTCCTCCACATGTGATGCTCTAGTTATGACAGGACTATTAATAGCTCTGAATGCTCATATTCTTTACTAGTTGTTGTTCATGAGAATTGAACATGTTAGTTACTGGTCTTGTCATGTTCTCCATGTTGTTGTCCTCTTAATGTATACATTTTAGTATTATGTATTGTTTAATGTTTTTGCCATGAGGCCCAGGTCTGTAAAAGAGAGCTGGTTTGCATACAGTATAACCGTTTCAATTAAACAAAGGTTATTTTTGATATAAACTTCCTCTGGTAAATTTTGTCACAATAACCATTTCTACACATGAATGTTTTGGAAAATGTCTGCCCCTGACACCCGGCCAAAATAACACAGGCACTGGCACTGGAAATGTACTGGTTGTTAAGATTAATTCACTCACATTTGATCAGTTTTATTGTGAAAGAAAGTTAGGAAGGATGCAATTTAATGACGTTCACACAGACCATACCTTCCATTCCAGAGTGTGTCATGGTGGTTCACTTCAAACAGATTGTATCACCCTGTCTTACAGAGACAGAGAGATAAATCAGAGGGAGAGACACACACACACACACACACACACACACACACACACACACACACACACACACACACACACACACACACACACACACACACACACACACACACACACACACACACACACACACAATCAATCAATAATTTAAATTAATAATTTACATGAATAAACAAATGAAAATGAATAAATATTCTGTAAAAAGAAAATAAATAGAATGTAAACCTAAATAGAATGTAAACCAATGTAAACCTAGCCAACTAAAACAGCTGTTTAAACAAAGTAAACATTAAAATGAATAAACTTTACAAAGAAATACAATGAGTCCTAAGAGGCCTATAAGTAATAGATTTATCTTAACCAAATAGTAGCCGATCGACAAGCGCATAACATGTTGAATGCCCCAGAATAGGGACGCTAGAGTAAAATTAGTTAAAGCTAATACGGCCAGGGTCCTAGCAGAGGCCGTGCTGGGGCCCCCGCGACCCATCCCCCCCCAACCCCCCAACCCCCACAGCTGGTTGCTTACCTCCAAGAACCAGACGATGGTTTCATAAAGGTAGGATCAAACTCGCCAAATGTTTTAACAAAGGTCTCGAATCCCACGTATCTAAACTTGAAAAAGAAAAAAAACAAGCTAAGAAACAAGGTTAATGGCATGCTCCTATTAGCAGAAAAAAGCTTCCTCAATGACAAAATTGAGGAAAATCAAAGCAAACCACGAGAGCTTTGGAAGCTATTCAACAACCTACTAGGCTGCAGCAAGAAATTGAAAACCAGGCTTACACACATAAGCCTCAAGGTGAATGACACTCTCACCACATCCAAACATGAAGTGAGTAAAATCCTCAACATATTCTTCACGACCATAACCTCAGATTTGGTTGAAAAACTACCCCCTCACTCTGGGTGCTATGGTGAAGATGTTGACTCATTTTACGAAAAACAGGGTGTACGCAAAGATGATTTTAAACTCTCCCCTGTGAAAACAGAAGAGGTGTTTAAAAATTGAGTGCTCTTCATCAACACAGAGCCACAGGCCTCGACAATATCCCCCCCAAATTTCTAAAAGACTCAGCCGCCTCCATTGCTCCAATCATTACCCACATAATCAACCTCTCCATCATACAGGGACGGGTCCCTAACGATTTCAAAAAAGCAAGGGTGACCCCTCTGTACAAAAAAGGAAACAAATTAGACCTTGGCAACTACCGCCCTATTTCTATTCTTAGCTCCATCTCGAAAGTCATGGAAAAAATTGTCTATGAACAGGTTGATAAGTATCTTGCCGAGAAAAATCTAATCTACAAATTCCAATCTGGTTTCAGAACAAACCACTCCACTGACACATGCCTTCTCTATTTGAACGACTCTATCAAACAAGATCGACAAGGGCAAAAATTGCGGCATGGTCATGCTGGACCTCCAGAAGGCCTTTGAGTCCAGAAGGCAGAGAGTTTCACGATCAAAGTGGGTGATGATGTCATCAAAAGAAAGGATGAAATGACCTACCTGGGCTCCATCTTGGAGGCAAACCTCTCTGGTAACAAAAACGCAGAAAAAGTGATAAAAAATGTCAACCAAACAACACGCTATTTGTGGAGGATTGATCGTCTAGTCAGTAAGAATACTATGAAGATTCTTGCAGGGGCCCTCATTCAAGGTCATTATGATTATGCATGCACTTCATGGTATCACAACACCTCCAAGGCCTTAAAAACAAGGCTCCAAACATCCCAAAACAAACTTGTAAGGCTACTTCTTGGCCTCAATCACAAAACCCATCTAACCCCTGCTCATTTTTCTAGGATTGGATGGCTTAGGGTTGAGGACAGAGTACAGCAACTTGCTATGGGCCTGGTCTTCAAGATACACCACAACATTAGGATCCCCCTGTATTTGTCAAAATACTTCCAAAATGTCCATGATTATAACACCAGAGGAAGCTCCACAAATCATGTTCAACCCAGATTTGGCTCAACTAAGGGAATGAACTCGTTCTCATGCTATTCATCAAAAATGTGGAATGCCCAAAAGGAGTAAAGGAGTGTAAAACCCTACTCACTTTCAAAACTGCCCTAAAGATACACCTTCAGGAGGCTGCAATTCGAAAATGGCCCCTGTCTAAGTCTTAACCTACCCCCCTACCCCCCCCCCTCTTTCATTTTCTTCTTTTGTATATATTTTTTTCACTCTTCATACCAGTAACCTGAAAGCTGAATGACATTCTGTATAGTAGTGTGTATATCTGTCTGTCTCTTATATGTCATCATGATTTGTGTGCATGGGGTTCTCATCTTAAACAAGCTAAGTGCTTAATGAGTCTTCCAGTTTAGTAGACCTTGTATTGTGAATTTGTACTTCCATGTACTGTGATTCTCATGTCTTACTAAATAAAAGTACATCAATCAATCAACCAAACAAAGGGATAGTTCACCCCCAAAATAAATGTGATGACCTGCTCTCCGGTAGGACACACAAAGTGTCAACTTTGAGTCTCCTACCCTACCGGATACATTAGCATCTTTCCACCGGTCATCAAATGATTGGTTGGCTTAGGAATGTGACGAAAACAACAAAATCTCCATGAATTCAAGGGGTGTGTAATTGATAGAAAATAAGTAGTTTTTTGGGTGAACTATTCCTTTAATGTCAGAATGCTGCAGATTTTCTTTGTCCTATAGTGCCACCTTGTGGTCATTTACATTATGGTTTTAAGGGTGTGCAGAAGTGTACCATATTTAGTTTTTCAACCAGCATAATGATTATTTCATATATTTTTCTAACCCTTTGGCTAATTACAGTCGGGGGTCGACACAGCGGATCATCTGTTTCCATCTGCTTCTGTTCTCTGAATCTTCCTCAGTGACTCCTCAGTCACCTGCATGTCCTCCCTCTCTTCAGCATATTTCTCCCAATGTACCCCTCATCTCTCCTCTGCACATGTCCAAACCATCTCAACCTCACCTCTCTTGCTTCATCCCCAAACCTATAAAGCTGCATTAGCTGATCCTCTAATGTAGTAATTTCCAGTGGTGTAAAGTAACTAAGTACATTTACTCAAGTACTGTACTTAAGTACAGTTTTGAGGTATTTTTACTTTATTGGAGTATTTTTAATTTTCAGTACTTTTACTTCTACTCCACTACATCTCAGAGGCAAATTTTGTACTTTTGTTCCACTACAATTATTTGAAAACTTTTTGAGTTACTTTGTAGATTTTGACTATTATTACAGACATATACATTAACCACTTCAGCCCTATTTACATTTCGGCCATTTGAAAATAGCAGATCTACAAGCTCACAATGCGTCGCGATGCATGATTTTTGGGAAAACTTCTGAAATGTGACATTCTGCATAATGAGTACTTTTACTTATGGTACTTTAAGTATTTTTATGTCAATACTTTTGTACTCTTACTCAAGTAAATTTTGAAGTTCGGACTTTTACTTGTAATGGAATCTTTTCTACATTGCAGTATTGATACTTTTACTTAAAGGAATATTTCACTTTCAAAAAAACTTTTGGTCATTTTATCGTCTACTCAGGCCTTTGTGAGCCCCCCAGACAGTTCTTAAAGGGCAAGACCACTTTGGTAGAGGTTTGGGTTGTGTAGTTACCTTGCCATGATGTAACTCCAAAGGTGGACAAGAAATCTAAAATAATTGCTCCATTGATTAGAAATTGATAATTCAAAATATGCTCCTCATTGACTTACATTGTACGGTAAAACAGCTCTCAAAGTCACTCTTTTAGCCCGTAAACGAACACAAACAAAGTTGATTCAGACAATATAGAACATCACCAAAACCAGTACTGTTTGTTTTTTTAATAAAAATGTCAACTTCCTGCTAATTTTACTATTTGAAGATCCGGATCCGCGGATCCAGTCCGGGTTTTCTTCTTAATAAAAATAGCTAAATCAACAGGAAGTTAAAATCTTTATTTAAAAAAAAAAACAGTTCTGGGTTTGGTGATGTTCTATATTGTCTGAATCAGCTTTGTTTGCGTTTGTTTATGTGCTAAAAGTGTGACTTTGATAGCTGTCAATGAGGTCAATGAGGAGCATATTTTGAATTATCAATTTCGAATCAATGGAGCAATTATTTTAGATTTCTTGTCCACCTTTGGAGTTACATCATGGCAAGGTAACTACACAACCCAAACCTCTACCAAAGTGGTCTTGCCCTTTAAGTTGCTCGATTCAGTATTTAGAGTTAGACATTTGCTGCCCTATTCCAGGTGAGATTTGAACAAACCACCAATTAGGGATTTCGGACTAGGCAAGAGGCGTTTCCCCGCAAAATTCGGTATTCTATGGCACCCCCCTCACCCGCCAAACACCTGAGCTACCCGTTACATTATGCATAGGTGTGGTTTGGGCGTTACAATGATAAAACCAATCACCGTGCCAGAAGCCATTGCCTTTAAGAGAAGACTGCGCTAGCCGTCATCCCGATCCAATATATGCTCTAGCCTATCTACCTGTCTGCACTGTTGCCTGGTCTGATTATTATAAGCCACATTGGGCTTGTTTTCCTTCTTTTTTTTTATCCAAATACATTTTTATATTAATTTGTAGCCTATTGTGTTCACAATAAGCTTGTCATATTAGTCAGATCCGGAATAGTATATGAAAGCCATTTAAAATATGTATACTATTGGTACACACTGGCTGCTCCCAAATAATTAATTACATCATGTTGCGACAACGCTCCTACGTGGTACACAGACAAACAGTAGCACATGGGTATAATAAATTGGACAGTTTTAGGAAAGGTCTATAGCCTATGTACTCACGTTGGCTGTTATCGTTCTATTTCCACCGTTCTAATGGATTCCAGGGGTGTGTAAACATCTCTGAAGTTGCTCCATAGTTTCCTCTGAAGTGACGCAGTTAAAGTTAACTTACATCCATATTGTCCCCGTTATCTTTCATCATCCACCTTTGTTCAGTAATCCCGAACAGAGCTAAACTTTAAGTTTACATCAATCAAAGCCTCTCAAACCCAGACACATTGCTGCGATGCGTATGTGCGTCGCCTACCTACCCAAAATAACAGACATACAAGCTATCAACGGCGCTGCGTCATGTCGTGTCGACAGCTTACAGATCTGTTATTTTGGACAGCATGCAATGAGGCGCGCGCGCCACGGAGAAGCCTAACACTAAACCAAAAATATTACATTACGTGGTCAACAACATACTAGACATGTAACTTGCTTGGAGCTTTTAATGCAGTGGTTCTCAACCTGTGGGTCGAGACCACAATGGAGCACCCAACGCCTGGCGAGCTTGTAGATCTGCTATTTTCACAATATTTATCTGTGGAACCGAGTCAAACAAAATGGGGGGGTCCCCAGTTCAAATATGGTTATTTTGGGGGGTCATGAACGTAGCGTTTACGCGGGGAATATAATAATAATATAGCAGGCTAATATATATAATATAGGCTATAATATAATATTCACCCGCACGTCCCGCAGCATGGGTTTAATGAGACAGCAGCCAAAATGAAAATCACACTATGATCCGATCATCTTATAAAAAATGTAAGTGCTTAAGATTTTAGCCCAAACCCAACGGGACCCGACCCGGCCCGTCGGCACCGGCGGCACCGGGTCTACGTTTTTTTTACATCCAAATAAATTCACATATTAATTAATTTGTAGCGTAGGCTATTGTGTTCACAATAAGCAACTTGTCATATTAGTCAGATCCCCAAGAGTATATGAAAGCCATTTAAAATAGTTATATATTCTTGCACAGCTGATGCCAAATAATTAATCAACAGGGCAGCGCAACGCAATATAGGTCAAATCACTCAGCTGTCTTGTCATGACGCAGCAGCAGATCGAGCCCCCTTTAAAGTTTAAACCATAACATGACATCTTCAGACTATTGAGCTTTCTTCATGTCTTTTTCACCTCAAAGTAAATGTTGGATTATTTCTTCAGATGAGACCACAGGCAGCGGGCCGGGCAGTAGCCTAGAAGGTAACATTGGATGTGATTTCTCCATTGCAAAAATGATTACGGTTATTCTATGAAACATATACCATAATCATTTTTAAAATGGTTATGGGGCAGTATATATTTATATAGCCCTATTTGCTCCAAGCTGTTTTTTAAATAAAATATAGACTGTTGGAAGAGTTAACGAATTACCAAGATTTAATGAGAAATAAGGCTTCTTTCGAAAAATGACTGACGGGCTGGGCTGGGTCTAATTTGTCAATTATTAGTCGAGCCGGGCTGAAATATTTAGGGGATATGAAAGCTCTAGTTAGTAGTTTGAAGTGCTCATGTGGCCTTATAGTTGCTTCTTTTTGTTTTCATAGACCTGCGGACTGCGGTTGCTTATTTCTCGCCAAGGCTGGCAACACGGCTCATGGTCCAACGCACAAAGCCATTGTAGTGTCTGTGTGCACTTGACGGGTGATTTTATGAACCAGCGGGTGCTTTTAGAATCCACTATCCCCCCTCCCCAAGCCGTACCCATGTGTGGGTTGAGAATTTCAATGTGGGGGATATAGCAACAACGCGCCCACGGGCACACCTCCATGCGCAAATAACGGCGTCGGCATAATGGTGACGGGTAGAGCAGGTGCTAGAATAACCTATTGGGGCGGCGCAGGTCCATTATCCCGATTTAACGGGGAAAAAACTGCCACAGAATGGGGCCCTTGATATTCATTTTATCAGACCCCTTCCTATACAAACCCATTGTAACTTCAAACTCCATTTTAACCATGTTAGATTCATCAAAAACACCCGTCCTTGGTTCTGGTGACTCACCCTGCCCCCCTAATACGCAAGGGGGCCGTGTTTTTTCAATTACTTTTTTTATTTATTTTAAATATATTTTTTGAAAATTGAAAAAATAAAATACAATAAAACATTTTTATAAAATAATTGAAAATAATAATCGGAAAAACACGGCCCCCTCACGCATTAGGAGGGCAGGGTGAGTCACCAGAACCAAGGACGGGTGTTTTCGACGAATCTAACATGGTTAAAATGGAGTTTGAAGTTACAATGGGTTTGTATAGGAAGGGTCTGATAAAATGAATATCAAATATATAAATACTGCATCGAGCAACTTAAAAACTGTCTGGGGGGCTCACAAAGGCCTGAGTAGATGATAAAATGACTAAAAGTTTTTTTGAAAGTGAAACATCCCTTTAAGTACAATATTTGAGTAATTTTTCCACCACTGGTAATTTCTGATCTTATCCTTCCTTGTCACTCCTAATGAGAATCGTAGCATCCTCAATTCTGCTACCTCCAGCTCCGCCTCCTCCTGTCTTTTCATCAGCGCCACCGTTTGGTTTCCAAGCCGTACAGCATGGCTGGTCTCACTACTGTCTTATACATCTTCCTTCTCACTCCTGCTGGTATCCTTCAGTCACAAATCACTCCTGACACGTTCCTACATCCGTTCACCCTGCCTGCACTCTCCTCTTCACCTCTCTTCCACACTCCCCATTACTTTGAATAGTCGACCCCAGGTATTTCAACTCCTTCACCTTCACAACCTCTATACTCCTTGCATCTTGTGGTGTGTGTCCGCCCTGAGATTGGGAGGTTAGGGTTCAATCGTAAGTCTTGGATATGAACAAAAATAAAAGGGCATTTAGTTTCTTATTACTTCCTGCCCAATGTGAAATTTGGACCTAACCTCATAGAGCCACTGCATTAAGTGTAAAACTGCATGTTGTTTTCATGTTGTATTGTTGTAAATGTGATGCTTTTTATGTTCAATAGAGTAGAACGTACAGTATGAAGTGTTGTTTATATGACCGCTTAGGCAAACATAAATAATAGATTATACTGACCTCTATAGGTCAGACCTCTATATGACAGATCTGTTCCATATTCCTTTAACCCATTAAGACCGGGAACGCATCTCTGTCATTTTTTTATTTCTTTGGGCTATTAAAAAATAGCAGATATACAAGCTCATAGCGCGGCACCGAGTGCCGCGCTATGAGCTTGTAGATCCGCTATTTTTTGGGGGAAATCATGGGACTTTGATTATGTATATTTTTATATATTTTGTTTTTATATTTTTATATATATTATATATTTAAAGAGGTGGTGCCATGGTTTTGCACTTTTTCAGTTTTTCATGTGTCTATGAGGTTGACAGAACTTCATTACCCCCCTGGTGGTGTTTTTATGGTGTTTTATGTCTTCTCTGACTATTTTGAGTTTCTACCTGGAGGCTGAAACCTTGAGGGTCAAACGGAAATGGAAATAATTTTATTAAAGAAGACAAGAATCAAGACAATTTAGCTTCTTGAAAGTCACATCAAATGCATGTAAACTTATCACCACATTAAAAACATAAATGGCAGTTTATGAAAATACTGGGTACAGTACAGCTACATCCCTCCTCTTATGATAATGCTGGTTACTGAAAATATATAGCTATTTGTACGAATTAGAAAAACATTCTGAAATTAAAGTATCAAGCTCTTAGAAATAGAAAGAGGTGCCCATACCCTAGGTGGGGTTGGCGAAAGGGCCTTTCTGTGTGGAGTTTGCATGTTCTCCCCGTGTCTCCTAGGGTAGGTACCCTCACAAAAACATGCAGTAATCCCGGTCACTATACTGCCTCCCCCTGGCCAGCCGGGGCGCCTGATGGAGGGGAAGGGAACTGGTTGGAATAACGTGTTCCTTCCACGCGCTACGTCCAACCAGGGTAACTCTCCCCTGTCAGATGACAAGAAGGTCAGTTGGCTCTCATGCATTGAAGGAGGCATGAGCTCGGCCCTGGCCTCCCTAGGTTGGCAGAGGGAAGGTAGTGCCCAGGATTACATAGACAATTGGCACTGGGTGTAAAAAATAGGGTTACAAAATCGTGGGAAAAAAAAATTCAGAAAAAAAAGAAATAGAAAGAGGATCAATGAGAATGATACTGAAGGCATTGTGGCCCAAAAAGGCACCTCCTTCTCTTGTTCTAATAATACAATATAATACCTCACTATCAATATTGTGATCATAATATCATATTGTGACTGTAATATACAACCTCAAAACTAGCAACAATTGGTGACAACCCAAAATATAAAATAAGGCTTATTAAAACCAGGAAAAGACGACACTTAGTCATATCACATTACGATATCACAAATCCCAGAAGATCTAGTCTCATTTCATGATATTGATATGATGTTTTGGAACTTGATCAAATCTATAAAGTAGCCTACTAGTTATTGGTTCCTGCAATCATTGGAGTAGAGTTATCTTATAAATTGAATTTGAGATATGTTTAAAATTTGCTTAATGTAAATAACCCTGTTTTCTATAAGAACTAACTGGGTCAAAGTCAGTATATGATAAAAGTACTGTACATAATTAACTGATATTAAGCAACAGCAGCTTATACCAAAATGCAAAGGAGGCTATATGATGCAGACTGCTAAGAAAACCATTTGAATGGGATTCAATAATTAAGACATAAGTAGGAGTGGCTTATCGTCGATATCGGCTGAGAACGAGGGTGTCTATCCCCTTTTCAATGTGCTAGACCCCCAGGAGATAGATTATATATGAATGCAATCTATAGTGTTTTAGCATCAATGTGTAAACATAATATAACCTCTCTTCACCTACTTCCCTGCCAGTCTCGTTGTCTTCCGCTCTTCCGGAGTTTTACTGATGCTGTCCATGTCTGGTAAAAAACTGATTATGCACATTAATGTACATTATTTTTCATTATTCTAAAAGCTCTTTGGATAAATTAAATTGATTCACATATAGAGACACAGGTCAGTGAAAGCAAATCCATATAGATTAATCATTAGATCAACATTAGATCAGTGTTCTAGGTTTTTTTTTTTTTCGGATTGAAGAAAGAACAGGAAGCTTTATTCAATATAAGATTGAATAAAGCTTCTTACAATGTAAGAAGAGAATATATGTCTATGGCCCATGGCCCTGCCCATATTCTCTATATTCAGGACAATGGTGAGGTGTGGCAAATGCATGCAGATATTCATGATGCAGAGATAACCTGTTTTAGAAAGCCTCGGGGAAAGGAGAATGGGGAGGTTCATTGTTGGTGGAGTGAAGAGAAGCTGACCAATAACAACAAAAAGCTGCTGTAGAATAATGAATATTGTGGATTATGTTGCAGCAGTCAGAGCACACAGAGCAGGTTCGGAAGGTTCCCGGTTCAATCCCCAGCTCCCCCTGGGTTAGTGTTGAAGTGTCCTTGAGCAAGACACTGAACCCCTAACTGCTCCTGATGAGGAGGTTGATGCCTTGCATGGTTTCCTCTGCAGTCAATGTGTGTGTAAATGGACTGCATGTGTGTGCGAATGGGTGAATGTAATGCACATTGCAAAGCACTTTGGATGAAGGCGCTATTTAAATGCACCATTTACCATTATTTATGAGGGGGTCAAACTGGACAAACTGGTCAAACTTTTGTTGTTTTGTCTTCGCCTGTACTCGCTCAAACATTGTGGACGACCCAAACCTGACATCACTACAATAAACAGGAAGGGGGCCAGGGCGCGTCCCTGAAGATCTCAAACTCTTTAGTGTCACAATGGAGATTGTAACTTTAATCCATTGAAAGAATTAGCATGCAAGCTGGTCTCATTCTTTCTTTTCTCTCTCTCAATCATTCATTATCACAGGGACAGGGTTAACAGGTGGAGTGGAGTTGGCAGATCTGTTTCTAGCATAAAATCTCAAGACACATCTTGAATTAAGGTTGTGCGATATGTCAAAAAATATTCCTATCGACCATCGACAGCAAAAAAAAAATTGTACCCACGTGGCTATAGTAACGTGGGTACAACGTCAGAACAACAGACTGATAGAACATCTGCATCATAATGATGCACTACATATATCAGAGGATGAGCCTCCTCAGGAAGAACAGTTTGCTCTGTTCCTTCCAGTAAGGGTGTCAGTGTTCTCTGTGTCTTTCACTTTGAAGTGATGCAAGGCTAACACAACACTAGAGCAGCAGTAAGGCTCACATTCCAATAAATGTACTGTACATGCATTTTTGGAGAACAAAACAAATACAAATTAAAATAAGTAATTTAAAAGTAGGCCATACACATACATCATCTTTCTATTATAACCTTATTTTTTGTCAATTAATTGTGTTTTTCTTTAGCATGTTTTTTGGTGTGTATATTTTAACTGTATACTATTCCTATTGCCATTATGGGGCTTGTTTTTTTGTTGTCAAAAACCACACCTCCTGTGTCGTCAAGATTTTCCCCCCAAATTTCATAGACCTTCTTTTTTTAATCACGTAATATATAAGAACTGTACGTGTTCCAAAAATACAGATAGAGTGAAATGGAGGACATTTGTCGACGGTCTATGCACCCCAGAGGAGTAAGTTCCAAAAATAAATACAATACATAACAAATGAGTCCAGCCATTGTACTCTTATGGTTATGAAGCCTCAGCTGATGGTGAAAAAGTACTAACTTATCCGAAGAGTAGGAAAGGAATCGGCCACCTACAAACTGACCAATTCTCAGGCTTGTTGCTTAAACAAATGACATACAGGATACCTATTTCCTGTCAAAATGTAGGATCCAAAAAAAGGGATATTTACCCATAAAAAGATTGACCCATAAAAAGTGGTACGTTACCCAAATATGTCCCCCCATTTTTCCAAAGTGCACCTTCATCTGACATCAACTATTAAATAATATACAGTACATTCAAAGATTGTGAACTGGAACATTTTTATTAAAGACGACAAGAATTAAGACAATTCCTCTTAAGATCACCTCAAATGCATGTAAACTTATCACCACAATAAAAACATAAATGGCAGTTTATGAAGATCCAGGGTAAAAATAGCAAAATAAATTACTATTAGTAGGAATTAGGAAAACATTGGAATGAAAGTGTGGAGCTCTTAGAAATAGAAAGAGGATCAATGAGAATGACACTAAGGCATCATGGCCCAAGTACAATATACAACACGAATACCTCAATACCAATATTCATGATATCAGAATATTGTACGTTGGAGGTGTGGAGAGCATATGGACTTCATCGATATCGAGGATCATTCAGATCCTTGACAAGAAATGTTTCATTTTCTTCAAGACCTTTGTAGAAAACACGTTTGGCTCTAGCCCCACGGCTCTCCAGGAGTATAAAGAGTTCCCTCATCTTTCCCTCACTGGTGTGTGCAGCCCTGAGATTACCGACTTCCTCATTCTTCAAGACCCCCTCATCAGCCAAGAGATCCAGGATGGGTTCCACCGCGGTCACTCTCTGAATCAGGAAATGCTTGTGTTTGTTGACAAAGTGGACTGTGGACAAAACATATTTAAGCATGTTTTCTTTGTATCCCTCAGTTACTGGAATATTAACAACTGTTTGTATAGACCTATCTCAGATTTATGGAATTTGAACAGATATATAAGTAGCCTAGTTGCTGGTCCCAATGGAAAAATATATTGATGATTATCTTATGAATTTTATTTGAGATGTTTCAATACACTTCAGGACATGCAAAAAAGGCCTGTTTTCTTTAGGAATTACCCTGGTCACAGTCATCAACATACAAAGGAGTCTATTAAATGCAGACTTCTATGAAAACCATTTGAATGGGAATTGATAGTAAGTAACACTGCTGCGTACGTGTCTAAATGAATTGTCTCTATTTACTGTAGAGTGACAGCTCTCACCTCGGCCTTTGGATTTTGCTGCTAGAAGAAAAACATGTTCAAATTAATATAAAGTGCAAAAAGAATGTGAGCTAATAATATTATGGACTAGTAAAGTTGGAAATGAACCGTTAAGTTGTTGAGTCAAACTACTTTAAACACTCACCTGGAACAGATGCAGCTGCTCCATTGGATGATGCTGTCAGAAATAAAACAGTGTTGACATGAATACAAATAAATGCAAACATGTGAGCTAATATGGACTAGTGAAGTTGGAAATGAACCGTTAAGTTGTTGTCTACTTCAAACAGCACTCACCTGGGACAGGTACAGCAGCAACTTTGGATTGTACAGCAAGAAATACAACACTTTACGTTTATTTAAAGCGCACTGTGAGCTAATGGCCTCGTCACTTAAAACAATTACTGACACTGTCACAGTCATAGCTAAACGCAATAATAAATTACTTTTGTTTTGCCAAAAGTCAAAGTGTTGAGAATGTACAGTATATCTATAGCTTATTGTTCTGTGTATGTATGGTTGTCTTTCTTATGTACTATATAGGCCCATAGAATATATGTTTTTTGACATTAATCCCTGGTTCTATAAGTCTATAAGTCCAATTTGTAATCAATTACATGTGTTTACTCAAAGTCATCGATTATGCTAAAGTTGCCCAGTTCTTTATATCCGAAACTTACAATGACATTATGCCCTTTTTCAACTAATGCATGAAGTGGATTAGGACAGCCATACCAGACAGGCACATGTGACCTCTCTGTCTTATTCTGGCTAATACGCTTTGTTATTGTCAACAGAACACTTCAGAAGAGTGATACTGACTGTGAAATTAAGGTACAAAAAGGAAGCATAGTTGGATGTAGGACTAGTGCAATTAGTCCTATGTCTACTGTAAGCTAATTAAGTTTGTTCATCTGCAGTTTGCACCCTTTATTGATTGTGTCATGTTATTTGATCACTTCATTAAGAGTAGACATAAGTAGATTGGTCTTGTTGTCGGTATCGGTCCAGAACGAGGGTGTCAATCCCCTTTTCAATGTACTAGACCAGTGGTTCCCAAAGTTGGGGTCGGGATCCCCAGGGGGTCCCCAAATTATTTTTGTCCATTGTTTTCTCACTCAACTGTAAACAAACCAGTATAAGTGTATACAGGGTATCTGCACATTTCTAAAGTTACCATTTAATGTCAATCTAATACCAAATTGGCCAAATTGTTAAATATTACGAAAGACAGAGGCAAAATAGGAAAAATAGCCGAACTACAAGCTCACAACGCCTCGCACTGCGAGGCGTTGTGAGCTTGTAGATCGGCTATTTTCACAATGTTTATCTGTGGAACCGAGTCAAACTAAATGTTGCCTACAATTCCAAGTGCTTGTCAGGGTGTGGGGTCCCCGGTTCAAATATGATTATTTTGGGGGGTCGCGGCCTGAAACGTTTGGGAACCCTTATGCTAGACCCCAGGGAGATGGATTATAGGAATGCAATCTGTTTAGCATTAACTTGTAAACATTATCTACAGTACGTGTACCCTCTCTTCACCTACCTTTAATTAGACACTGCGGTAGCACTTGCCATGCATCCCATGTGTATAACGCATTATACACATACTTATAAGGCATTGTAATCTGATCATAATCCTTTATAATCATATTTATAATTGCTTATAAATAATCATACTGCTGTATAACCATAACCATAACACATTATAAAGCTTGTTATAATGACTTTCAAGTTCAAGTATAAATGCATTGTATTATGCTTATAACACGTGATGATTACAGTTATACATATTCATAACAACGTATAATGGAATCATAACACATTATACAGCATGTTATAATGACTTATAATGTCAAGTATTATAATACTTCATAATTGCTACCCACTTGGTAACACTTGCTATGCAACCCAAAATGTATTCTCATATTTATAATCCATTATAATCAATCCTTTATTATCACTGCTATAATGCATTATAATCACAGTTATAGTGCATATAAGTGATAATAAGGCATTATAACAGTGATTAAAATGCATTATAGCAGTGAGTATAAGGCATTTTATACGTTATAATATAGCATTATTAAATTATCATAAAGTAAAAAATGGCCAATTATAATGCATTACACTATGATCATAAGTTATTATAACAGTAAATATAATGCATTATAACAGTGATTTAAAGGCGATAAAAATGTAATACTAACACCTTATAAAATGATCATGTCACAAATGTTCACTTTATAATAACTTATAATCACTGTATAATGCCTTAAAGGTAGGGTAAGTGATATTTTTTGGTTAAAACAAAAAGTATTTTGTTAAAGGTTTAATGACATTCACTTTTACACCACATTCAAAGTCTTTGTCCTGGTCCTTCAAAAGTGTACAAAAAGTTTTAAGTGAAAATTCCATTCCAGTGATCAATGGCAGGTGTTTTTCTCTCACATTTCTAAAGCCTTTTCAACTGCAATGAAAAAATAAATCTTTGCCTGCGGGTGTCGCTGGTGAGGGATTTTGCCTGTCAATCATCGCCTCTGCTCCGCCCCCCCCAAAGGAAAGGATAGGGGAGGGGAGGGGCGAGGAGGAGAGTGGGCGGGATTAATCGACAGTGACCTCACTGTCGAAGGGCCAAGCTCAGATTACTTTTCAGCCTAATTATTCAGAAAACCCCAGACCACAGAAAATCCACTGAATGTTCTAAGTTCAGGTTTTTTGGGTGTAATTGAGGTCATAAAACCCCAAATAAAACATTGAAAATAAAAAAAGTGAAAATGAATGTCATGATACCTTTAAAAGGTTAAAATACTATATTCTGATAGTAATCATTGCTATAGAGTGTTTGTTCAGTAACAGATGTCTCCCTGTCTCTCCAGCTCTTTAATAAACAGAAAATACATTTTTCGGTAGGTGTCAAAATCTCAGCCAATCAGGAGAAAGTACCCATTTTTAAGCTTAATTTGTATAGTGTTCCAGTTAAAATTTTGTCTGCTCATTTCTTAGTGTCATCACTTCCAATTTCACTTGTTTAATCTATATCCTGATTGAGTTCTCTGTCCTGGTTGGATAAAATTGGAAATGAAACAAACTACAAAAAAACAACAACTACAAAATACATTTTCTGTTTTATAAAGAGCTGGAGAGACATGGAGACTCTTTATATGGACAGGACACTCTATAGTAACGAGCACTATCAGAACATAGACCCATTTTGCAATTATTTGAATAATTGCAAATCACTTACCCTACCTTTAAACGTGATAATAAAGCCTTATAAAATGATCATAAAGTAACAAATGACCACTTATAATAACTTATAATCGTAGTATAATGCATTATAATAATGCATTATAATGGTTATGACACATTATAACAGTGATAATAAAGCATTATCAATTGATTATAATGGATTATAACTATGAGAATGAATTTGGGATGCATAGAAACTGTTACCAATTTGGCACCAATTATGAAGTATTATAACACTTGATACTTATAAGTCATTATAAAAGACCTTATAATGTGTTATGGTTATGGTTATAAAGCATTATGAGTATTTATGAGCTCTTATCAATCTGATTATACAGGGTTATGAGCAGATTATAATGCCTTATAAGTATGTTCATGATGCGTTATACACATAGGATGATTAGCAAGTGCTACCAAAAAATCTAACATACGAATCTTGTATGAAAGAGAATAATAACAACACATATCTCCCTGGTAAATTTCCCTGACACATGGATCTGTCCGATATTCCATATTCCATCCTGATTGGCTAACATTGGCTTCCAAAGTTTGCAGGATTTGTTTGTTTTGAACAAAATACCTCAAATCATGAACGCAGCATGCGATTTCCGTGAAATTGCGCACGCACATTCCCACTAGGCCGAGGAGCAAATGCCACCCTTTTCACATTGGCCTGTTATAGCGCCACCAGCAGGTCTTATTTAGCAAAAAAAAAAATTGGAACAAAATGCCTCAAATCATGAATGCAGTGTCTGATTGCCGAGAAAGGCCTAAGAAGAAATGGCACCCTTTTCACATTGGCCTATTATAGCGCCACAAGGAAGCTACAATAACTACATGACCCGGCGAAGACCTGTGCTCCGAGGAGCACTTTTTCTAGTTATTATTATAATTATTAGTATTATTATTGTTGTTGTTATTATTATTATAACATTTAAACGTCTGGTTGTCCTTTTTGTCAATGTGATTACATTTATATGCTGATATTTTTTAAATGTGTAACATATTTTACTTGTAGTGGAGTAATATTTGTCCAGGAGTATCTATACTTTGAATTGAAGTAATGGGGTTGATTGCTTTGTCCACTGTATATCCTATCTCCCTATTGTTATATGGAAGTATATGGAAACTAGAAAAAGTGCTCCTCGAAGCACAGGTCTCCGCCAGGTGCCATTTCTTCTTAGGCCTTGCATGGCAATCTGACACTGCATTCATGATGTGAGGCATTTTGTTCCAAAAAATGTGTTTTGATAAATTAGACCTGCTGGTGGCGCTATAACAAGCCAATCTTAAAAGGGTGGCATTTGTTCCACAACATAGTGTGAAAATGCGTGCAAAGTTTGACCGCAATCGGGCGCTGCGTTCATGATTTGCGGCATTTTGTTCAAAACAAGCCACTACTGCAAACTTTAGATGTGAATCTTAGCCAATCAGGATGGAATATGAAAAATCTAACAGATTCACCTTGATCACATGACTATAGAGATCATGTGTACCAATTTACGTGAATTTTGGATAAAATCGGAAGGAGTAATATAAATAAATTTGTTTTACATAAGTCGGCCTTCTGGTGACGCTATAAAAGGCAGATGTGAAAAATGCAGTGCAAAAGTTTTTCCTTGACCTCTAGGGAGTGCGCATACAGAGTTTTGAAATGATTGCATGTGGAGGGTATCCAAGCAGACCCATGGCCCAACTAACTCCAAACTTTTCAAAAAAAATCCTCAATATTCTGCCTCCCAGCATACCTGCTTCCCATACCGTTACTGTACTTGCAGAATGTACAATTATATGAAACGCATTATGCCCCAATACTTATGCAAATCACTTCGCCAGCTCGCAATTTACTTCCGGATGGTTCGTTTCACCAAACTGAGCACCTTTGCTACATCAGTCAAACGGGAAAGAAACAAGCGCTGCCGTGGTCTATGCAAACGAGCCCAAATGCGCGCCCAAATAAGACCAAAATCGATTATACGAAAGGCAGACCTGGCAACGCAGGCTATGCCAATCATGTGACAGAGATCCACAAGCTATGGCCCATGTACCAGACACCGTATCTTAGCAACAACGAAAGCGCTCACTCTCATTGGTCGTGTCATCCTGAGGCCAGTTTCCAGACAATGGCATTGGCATCGCAGAGCTTGCTGTCGCCATTACAGGCAGACGCAGCAACAACAGGGCTCCGTGAGAGTAGGGCGAGCTGAGCTGGCTATGTTAAACATCTTATCAACAACCTTTATGAACGTTAGTCTGGTCAATGTCATCAATGCAATCTAATTAGCCCGTTGAACAGTGTTATTTTGGTGTATTTTGTGACACAATGTCACGTCCAAATGATCACTAGCTCCATAAAGAACCTCTCACTCCGCTATACAGCTCCGAGATGAGGTTCTATGTCGTTCTCATCCAGGATCGGTGGAACGTCCGCCAAGGCTCCGCTGTTTACCCTTTTGTATACATCGTATCCCAAAACATTGTAGCCAAACCGGGAGCAGTACTGGCAGCGGACGTAGGGGGGTTTTCCGGGTTGAATGGGAAACATGGCCACAGGCTGACTAAATAAGCGATTTAAACGGGTAGTTTCGCTGCCGACCTAAAATATTATGCAGCCGACCAAACCTTAAACATCCGTGCGGTTTGGAATCTACCATTAGTTTTGGGATACGATGTATACAAAAGGGTAAACAGCGGAGCCTTGGCGGACGTACCACCGATCCTGGATGAGAACGACATAGAACCTCATCTCGGAGCTGTATAGCGGAGTGAGAGGTTCTTTATGGAGCTAAATGATCACCAGCCTTGGAGAGACACAGTGCGGCTGCAGAGTTCATGTGCAACCTCTAATAAGTCAACATGTTGAAAAATCTTTAGAAAACAGCTGATCTACAAGCTCACAACAACTCGCAAAGCCACGCGTTGTGAGCGTGTACACTGGCTATTTTAAAATAGCCAAAGTATATAGGGATACAGTGGTTAATGCAGGTTGTGTAATAATTATATACATCTACAGTTTACAAAAGGACAATATTTGCCTCTGAGATGTAGTCGAGTACAAGTACAGTACAAGTACTGAAAATTGAAGATAATCCAGTAAAGTTAAAACCCCTCACATTTGTACAGCACTTGAGTACAAACAAATGTACATTTGTGAAGTCAACTTGGGAAATCCTCACTGGAACCAAAAGGGTTAAAAAGTCGGGCTGATTGACAGAGTGGCAGCTGTCTGAAATCATTCCCCAATCACTAATCAGCTTCACTACACTATAAAGCACCACACCTGAAAAAAGCCTGTAAACCAAACCACAGTGGAAGAGAAGGGAGAAGCCTCCACAATCCTCCATTATTATCAAACAAACAAGCGTGCGTCCTGCAATAGCAACGTCGCGCAGAACACATCAAAGCAGCACTGGTGCAGCCATAAAAAGCTGGAGAGGCAGCCGGTGAGAGACGAACTGTTTGTTTGTTTAAGAGTCATAAAACTTGCCGTTTGTGGCGCACGTTAGAACGTGCGTTGTAGTTCAATGTTAATTGTTTGTTTGATGTCCTCAAGTTAAAGCAACATGATTGTTGTTTTAAAAACGAATGTGATTTGTTTATTGAGAAATGTAGATTGATAGAAACAGTTTAAATGCTGCTAAAATTCAGTCTATTATATTTGCATTTCATATGAGACTGCATTTGTTAAAAACTGTTTAAAAACCTAATTCATAAAAAGACACTAAGAAAGTAAAAACTATATTCACAAGTTTTGAAAAATATTTGTAAAGCATTGAATTTGCATTTATTATTTCATGTGCATTATATTTACAGTAATTATGTTTTATTTTTCATTTAAGGTTTTTCACCTATACCTATACCTATACCTTACAACCTTACAACTACACACTACCTGCATAAGCTGTACTGCAACAACAAAAACTAAAGTAAAGAAGAACTAAAAGGAAAACCAAAGTTGTGGTCATTGTATGAGTGAAACCCAGTTAAAACCTCCTATGGACTGTATCATCCCTTTCAAGCGGGGAAACTGCAAATATACTACATAGCTTGACAGTGAAAAACCGGAGCTGTAAGCTGGAACAGTGAAAACAGTGACCGGGAAAATATAAAATACCACCCTGCAAACAGCCAGGGGACCCAAATTCAACATGACTGATCCCACAGTCAGGAAAACAGTTGAGCAGCTCAAAAGTGAGCGGACTGCAGCAAAGCGATCTTTCACACGACTAGCTAACAGTATCATCAGAACTCACGACGGCATGTCAGAAGACCAGCTCCAAGATAGCTTCAATAAACTCTCAATGGGAGCCGAAAAAGTCATGGAAACCAATGAGGAAGTCATGGCGGAGGTCATTGCAGCAAAGGAGGCAGAGCTGAAAGACGAGGAGTCAGAGGAGTCAGTCGAGCTGACCGAACAGCAAAAAGCCGACATAGCAAAGACCACAAATGAATGTGACTTAAAACTGAAGGAAGTTGGAGAGCTACTTAGAGACATGCTTTGGCAAAAGTTTGGAGATGAACTGTGCACAGCTGTAGAACTAGCAGAAGCTGAGTGTGAGCATGTCGCTCGTGTACATCCTGATGGCAACCATGAGGCCTATGAATTCAAGCTCAGCCATCTGAAGTCACTGGTGGAGACCGCAAAGCAAGCTCATTGCAAGTGGCAGCAGTGGGTTCCGGTGGAAGACCAGAGGGAGTTCCGCAGTCGGCTGAGAGGGATCGAACGCCAAGCAACCAGTCTGATTTCCAGAAAGGCTGAGTTCATCATGGTGAGACGACAGGAAGACACAAGGTCAGGAGCAACGAACGCTGCCATTCATCCCACCTTTACCCCAACCATTAGGCTGAAACCCACAGCTCTCCCCAAATTCTCTGGCTACAAACGTGATTTTCACAGGTGGAGAAGAGACTGGGAGTCGCTCCAAAAACAGGGAGAACCAACCGGCTCCAAAGAAGTGAAAAAGATACAGTTGCTAGACAGTCTCGATGATGGGATCAAGAAAGACTTTCGGCTCACTACTTATAACACTGCAGATGACATTCTCCGTGTCTTGGAGAACCGCTATGGCAATCGGACGGCTATTGCCATCGAAATAGTGGAAGACCTGCAGAAGATGCCATCTGTCAGAAGTAGCCAACCAAGAAAAATTGTCGAATTGATTCAAGCCGTGGAGAAAGCACTCGGGGACCTGAGTGACCTTGGAGACACAGGCGCCATAAAGAATCCTCTCGTAACAAAATCAATAGAGAGTAAACTCCCTGAATCCCTCAAGAAAGAGTGGCTTGTCTATGTAGCCGATCCAAGAAATGGTGTGACACCAGATAAAAGGTTTGATTATCTATTGGCATTTCTCAAGCAGCAAGAGACTATCTACGAGGAGCTCGAGCAGCTACGAGATGAGGAGCCAAGTAAACCAAGTAAGCCGAGTTGGAAAGACACCAGAATTGAGCAGAAAAGTGCCAGAACCAAGTCTACAAAGTCAGCTGATGACCAAGGCTGTGTAGTCTGTGGCGATGCCAAACACAAGAAAAAGCTCTACTTCTGCAAGCAGTTCAGGGCTCTGAATGCAGCAGAAAAGAAGGCTTCGGTAAGAAAGCTGGGTGCCTGTACAAGATGCCTTGAGGTTCACGACAACCAGTCATCCTGCAAGCCCGGCTTTCTATGCAAAAACCAAGACTGCAAAGATGAAGAGGCTCCTGAGCATCACTTCTACCTCTGTCTCAAATCTGTGGCAAAGAGGTCTGACAGATCTGAAAAGGATAAAGGCAAAAAGAAGTACACAGAGGGTCAAGAAGAGTTCATCAAAAATCTCCCACCAGACCTAGCAAAGCAGTTTAGGGAGGCTTTCTCAAATGTTGCCTCCAGAGTCTTCAACACCTCAAATGACCAAAGTCTACTTAAAAAGAGTGGAATGCAAGAGCTTCCAGTGATCATGATGCTACTCGTCGCCACAGCTAACGCCGGACAGAAAATCGGAACACTCATCGACTTAGCATCTGACACAAATTACATCACTCACAGAGCGGCGGGCCGCCTGGATCTCAAGAGTGAAGATATCATGCTCATTGTACATGGAGTTGGCGGAATGAAGGTCCAAGTAAAGACAAAGCGCTATCTCCTCAAAATCCGTGTTTCCACCCCCAAGGGCACACTAAGAGCACATCAATTGGTTTGCTATGGGCTTGACAACATTGCAGACGTCCACAAAAGTGTGACACCTGAGCAACTGCAGCCATTCTTCCCAGACGTACCTCTTGATGAGCTTGTGAGGCCCAAAGAAGTCGAGCTTCTCATCAGCCACAGAGAAGGCCAGCTAGCTCCTCAGAGGATCAGAGTCGTGGGAAACCTTGTACTGTGGGACGGACCACTAGGGAAAACAGTTGGAGGAACCCACACCAAACTGTTTGAGGAGATTGAAGTGTCAGCCCACATGTCAAAGACACACTTTGCAAGATCAATGAGAGCAGCAGCTGTGAAATATGAAGAGCTCACTAACCACATTCCAGAACAAAACCCCTCAAGTAAAGAAGTAGCTGAAATACTGGGATCAACTGCTTCGACCAGCAAAGAGAGTTTCCTGAAATGGTGGCAATGGGACAGCATTGGCGCAGCATGCGAGCCCAGATGTGGAGGCTGCCGGTGCGGAAACTGCCAGCCCGGTGGTAAAGAAATGACCCTTGCCGAGGAAAGGGAGCTTGAGGTGGTAAAGGATGGACTTACCTATGTCATGAGCGATGATCACAGCAGAGAACCACATTGGCATGCAAAGTATCCCTGGCTAGAGGATCCAGCCTCACTGCCGAACAACAGAAGTGCAGTTGAAGCAACATTCCGGAGGACGGAGAAGCAGCTAGCCAAAGAACCAGAATGGAAGTCTGCATACAAGGCTCAAGTGCATGACATGGTCGACAGAGGAGCTGCTATCAAGCTGACTAAAGAACAGATCATCACCTGGAAAGGACCAGTATGGTTTGTGAGTCACCTTATTGCTCCAAACCCACACTCTACAACAACCCCAGTAAGACTCGTCTGGAACAGCAGTCAAAAGTTCAGAGGCACCAGCATGAACGACCTGCTGATGAAAGGTCCAGACGTCCTTAACCAGATACGTGCTGTCCTTCTGAGGTTCAGAGCGGGAACCAACGCTGCATTAGGGGACATCCGTAAAATGTACAACTCTGTATGGTTGGAAGATAGAGAGATGCACCTCCACAGGTTCCTCTGGCGAGATTCTGAGGACAAAGAGTTGGAGGAGTACGCCATCACCAGAGTCAATATTGGTGACAAGCCTGCAGGATGCATCGCACAGCTCGCAATGCGAGAAACAGCCAACCTACCTCCTTTCGCCCACCTTCAAGAGGAGCGAGAGGTACTACAAAAGGACAGTTAGGTTGACGACATCCTCACGTCTCACAACAACCTTGAGAAGCTGAGAACCATCACAGCAAACGTGGAGCAAATCCTGAAAGCTGGAGGTTTCCTGTTGAAGCCTTGGGTCTTCTCAGGCCAAAGTGGGAGGAAGGGGAACAACAACGAACCTAAAAAGACCAAAGTTAATAACATGGTCCTCCCGAATCAAATGAGGGATGAAGATAACAAAGCGCTTGGTCTAGGCTACCTTGTGGAAGAAGACAAACTCCATGTCATGTCATCCATTAACTTCTCAAAGAGAAAGATGAAGATGCGACTTGGCCAAGACCTTCTACTAGACCAAGTAAGAGCACAAACCCCAAACCCTTTAACAAGAAGGAACCTCCTGAGTCAAGTCTCAGGTTTATATGATCCAGTTGGCCTGGTAACTCCTGCCAAGCAGAAGGGTGCCATCCTTGTGCGAAGAGCATTCCAGGAGGCAAAGAGAGACAGCTGCCCTGTCAAAGACACTTGGGATACAGCATTGTCAGACAGCCTCAGGGAAGATGCAATCCGACTCTTCGAAGAGTATGTGCAACTCGGGCAGGTTACATTCACCAGGGCCATAACGCCTCCAACCTTCATTGGAGAACCTTGGGCAATAACATTCTCGGATGGAAGCGAGCATGCCTACGGCGCTGTGATGTACCTCCGGTGGAACACCGACCAGGGCCCATTCGTCATTCTGGTGGAGTCCAAGGCGAAACTAACTCCTTTAGACCACAAAGGTGATGCTGTCAAGGCAGAGATGTGCGGAGCCGTGTTTTCCTCACGTCTCAAAAAGTACTTTGAGCAGCACAGCAAGATCCAAGTTGAAAAGTGGTTCCATATCATTGATAGCCAAACAGTCCTCGGTGCAATCCATAGAGAGAGCTATGGTTATCAGACTTTCTTCGCGAACAGAATCGGAGAGATCCAGAACACAACAGCCATCCAAGACTGGTGGTGGATTCCTGGTCCTCTTAATATTGCTGATATCATAACCAGAGGGGCCAGTCCTCAAGACCTGGATGAAAGTTCAGAATGGCAAAACGGACCAACATTCTTGAAATTACCAGTGGATGAATGGCCAATTAAATCTGCCAAAGAGTTGGTGACAGCTGCCAGAGACAGTGTCAACAGATTGCAAAAGAAAGCGTTTGTTGCTGCACTAACCAGAGCAAAGGCCAAGGCACAAGTGCCATCAAATCCAAAGGATGCCAAAACACAAAAGCCATCAGAACTAAAGCAGGATCAGGAACCAACTCAAACACAACCAAAAAGGCCACCAGCAGGATCAGCTGTCCTAAACCTCGTGAACGTCAAGCGGTTCAGCAACCTAAGCCGACTCATCAAGACAGTTGCTTGGATTTGGAGAGCAGCAAAGAAGTTCATTAGAGGGAAACGACAAACTGCAAACAGTCCAAAGTGGGAGGCAGTGTCGTCTTCACAAGTCATCTCGGTGAGAGAGTGAGAAGACGCCCTAAGAGACATATTTCTTGCGGCACAGCAAGGTGCATCCTTCCCAAGCACAACCACAGACAGGCTGGCAGTCTACAGAGACCAAGAAACTGGCTTGTTGGTCTGTGGGGGTCGAATGCAGATCTTCAATGAGGATAAAGTTGCTGTCCCTATCTTGCCTTATGAAGCCTGGGTGTCAACGCTGTTAGCACGAGAAGCCCATGAGGAGAACCACGATGGAGTGGCTGGAACCTTGCTCAAGATGAGAAGAAGAGCATGGGTCGTGAAGGGTCGGAGAACTGCTCAGAAAGTGGTCGAAGACTGCATACTCTGCAGAAAGATTAAAGCAAAAAGATGCCAGCAAATAATGGGTGATCTACCTCCAGAGAGGACAGAACCAGCTGCCCCATTCAAATACACAACAGTAGACCTCTTCGGACCTTACCAAGTCAAGGATGATGTCAAGAAAAGAGTGTCACTGAAGGTTTGGGGAGTTGTATTTTGTTGCATGGCTTCCAGAGCTATTCATACGGAGCTGGTGAACTCTCAATCCACGGAAAGTTTCCTGTTCGCCTACCAGAGGTTCACAGCACTACGAGGTCATCCAAAGAAAATCTGGTCAGATCCAGGTACCAACTTCGTAGGGGCTAAGCCAGTCCTAGAAGAACAGTACCGATTCCTTGACAATCTTGACAAAGCTACCCTAGAAGAGAGAGCTGCCAAGAATGGCACAGAATGGACATGGAAAATTCATCCAGCCGATTCTCCACACCGGAACGGTGCCGCAGAAGCTGCTGTGCGCATCGTCAAGAGAGCACTGCAGAGTCTGGGAGGAGAGTCAGGGCTAAGTTGGAGTGAATTCCAAACAACTCTCTACATGGCAGCTAATCTTGCGAATGAAAGACCAATTGACGCCAGGACACAGAGCCGAGAAGACAGCGTTCAGTTCATCACTCCTAACTGTCTACTGCTCGGACGAGCATCGCAGAGTGGAGATGTCAGAACATTCGACTTCAGTGACTATCCTTACAAAAGGCTTAAAGAAATGCAAGCGCAAGTTAACAAGTTCTGGAGGCACTGGAGTCAACTCGCTGGTCCTAACCTATTCGTAAGGAACAAGTGGCATACAGCCAAGAGAAATGTCGCAGTCAGAGACATCGTCTGGATTGCTGACCAAAATGCCCTCAGGGGTCAGTTCAGGATTGCAAGAGTGGTCAGTGTCAACTCAGACGGCAAAGGAATTGTGAGGGATGTCAACGTCAGAACCTTCCCAAGCTACCCTGTTCCTGTCACAAGGCCTACCACAGCGAAAGTAAAAGCAAAGCACCAAACATCTAAAAAACTCAAAGAAGAGATCCCAGCGACAGTTCTTCACAGAGACGTCAGGCGACTGGTCGTCTTGCTTCCCGCTGAAGAGCAGAACGAACCGTCAGACCCAAGTTTACCTTTGTAACGTGCGACCTCCCAGGTGTCTCCACTGAAAGGTCGAGTGGGAGGTGTGAAGTCAACTTGGGAAATCCTCACTGGAACCAAAAGGGTTAAAAAGTCGGGCTGATTGACAGAGTGGCAGCTGTCTGAAATCATTCCCCAATCACTAATCAGCTTCACTACACTATAAAGCACCACACCTGAAAAAAGCCTGTAAACCAAACCACAGTGGAAGAGAAGGGAGAAGGAGGAGAATCCTCCACAATCCTCCATTATTATCAAACAAACAAGCGTGCGTCCTGCAATAGCAACGTCGCGCAGAACACATCAAAGCAGCACTGGTGCAGCCATAAAAAGCTGGAGAGGCAGCCGGTGAGAGACGAACTGTTTGTTTGTTTAAGAGTCATAAAACTTGCCGTTTGTGGCGCACGTTAGAACGTGCGTTGTAGTTCAATGTTAATTGTTTGTTTGATGTCCTCAAGTTAAAGCAACATGATTGTTGTTTTAAAAACGAATGTGATTTGTTTATTGAGAAATGTAGATTGATAGAAACAGTTTAAATGCTGCTAAAATTCAGTCTATTATATTTGCATTTCATATGAGACTGCATTTGTTAAAAACTGTTTAAAAACCTAATTCATAAAAAGACACTAAGAAAGTAAAAACTATATTCACAAGTTTTGAAAAATATTTGTAAAGCATTGAATTTGCATTTATTATTTCATGTGCATTATATTTACAGTAATTATGTTTTATTTTTCATTTAAGGTTTTTCACCTATACCTATACCTATACCTTACAACCTTACAACTACACACTACCTGCATAAGCTGTACTGCAACAACAAAAACTAAAGTAAAGAAGAACTAAAAGGAAAACCAAAGTTGTGGTCATTGTATGAGTGAAACCCAGTTAAAACCTCCTATGGACTGTATCATCCCTTTCAAGCGGGGAAACTGTAAATATACTACATAGCTTGACAACATTATCTATCTATCTATCCATCAGCATAAAGCGAATATTCTATCTATCTATCTATCTAACTATATATCTATCTATATCTAGCCTGTCTGTCTCTCTGTGAACACATTACTTAAAGGTAGGGTAAGTGATTTGCAATTATTCAAATAATTGCAAAATGGGTCTATGTTCTGATAGTGCTCGTTACTATAGAGTGTCCTGTCCATATAAGGAGTCTCCATGTCTCTCCAGCTCTTTACAAAACAGAAAATGCATTTTCGTTTCAGTTTCAGTTTCATTTCCAATTTTATCCAATCAGGATAGAGAACTCAATCAGGATATAGATTAAACAAGTGAAATTGGAAGTGATGACACCATGAAATGAGCAGGCAAAATTTGAACAGGAACACTATAAAAATGAAGCTTAAAAATAGGTACTTTCTTCTGATTGGCTGAGATTTTGACACCTACCAGAAAATGTATTTTCTGTTTATTAAAGAGCTGGAGAGACTGGGAGACTCCTGTTACTGAACAAACACTCTATAGCAATGATTACTATCAGAATATAGTGCTTTAACCTTTTAACAAAATACTTTTTGTTTTAACCCAAAAATATCACTTACCCTACCTTTAATAAGATGTATGATGATTCATTATATTATATGATTATTAGTGCCCCATGATTATTATAAGATCATATATCTTAATCAAATATAATAATCATATGATATAGAGCTGAGGCCGCGCGCAGCGCGGCCGAAGTTCTAGTAGTGGGAATGTGCCTAATAAAAAATTCACGGAAATTGCATGCTGTGTTCATGATTTGAGGCATTTTGTTCAAAACCAAGCATTCCTTTAAACTTTGGAAGCCATTTTTAGCCAATCAGGATGGAATATGAAAAATCTGAAATGTGTTTTGCAAAAAGCGGCCTCCTGGTGGCGCTATAACAGGCCCATGTGAACATTTTGTGGCAGAGGTTCTGAATTGGCATCCAGGGAGTGTGTGTGCACAGTTTCACTGCGATCAAGCCAACGGAGAGGGAGATTAGCTGTTCACAGACGGACACAAACACGGACGGGCACACACACACGGACGGACGGACAGGGTGCAAAACATACTCTCGCCAGGCCGAAACAATGAATGACGATACAGCACCCTACACCTCTCAAAAAGAGTCTTCCTGTTTCATTATTTAACCATATTAGACAGATGTGTAGCTCTGAAGAGGACTTTGATGAATAAAGAGCGCTTTAGGCTAAAGGGGTTACAGGAAGGAGTGGCACTCCTTCCTGTAACCCATTTAGCGCGGAGTGGACCAATGAGACAGCTAGCCGGTTCCACAACATATCACATCTGTCTCAACAGAAGAAAACCAAAGGAACCTGATTTCAGAATAACCTGTTGTTTCAAATTATTCACCTGTAGGAACAGACATTGAGGGGATTATTTGGAGACAGATTTGCCTTCTCCCACTGCTTCACATTGTCTGAATCAGGTTCCTTCTGGCAACTATAAATGTGGCAACTGGCAACAATGCAACTTTTTATTAAAAACAAAAAACTTTCAAGCATCCACACTTTCATATTAGGGACCTATTAAAACGATAAATGCTGAAATGTCCCTAAGGCCCTGAAAACCAGGATCTTTGAACACGCGTCACGACACGTGACAACTAGCTTGTACATCTGTTATTTTCTCCACTTTTGACGCAGAAACAAAACAAAACAAAACACACACACACACACACACACACACACACACACACACACACACACACACACACACACACACACACCAGCTCAATGTTAAATAGGCATTTGTTTCCAAAGTATCCATGATTTTAACATGCATGGTACCAGTGGTGTAAAGTAACTGGGTACATTTACTCAAGTACTGTACTTAAGTACCATTTTGAGGGATTTTTTACTTCACTGGAGTATTTCCAATGTTCAGTACTTTTACTTCTACTCCACTACATCTCAGAGGCAAATATTGTACTTTTACTCCACTACAATTATTTGAACATTTAGTTACTAGTTACTTTGTAGATTTTGGTTGTTATTACAAAACATACATTACCCACTTCAGCCCTATATACATTTCGGCCATTTGAAAATAGCCGATCTACAAGCTCACAACGCGTTACTTACTTACTTACTCACAATGCGACGCATTGTGAGCTTGTAGATCGCCTATTTTCAAAAGATTCTTATACATTTGAAAACTTGTGAAACAGGACATTCTGCATGATGAATACTTTCTACTTGAAGTACATTTTTATACCAATACTTTAGTACTTTTACTCAAGTAATTGTTTAATTCTGGACTACTACTTGTAACAGAGTATTTCTACATTGCAGTGTTGATACTTTTACTTGAGTAACAAATACAAGTACTTTTTCCACCACTGCATGGTACATCATTATCAGAGCTATATTTATCCTTCAAGTTGTTGTTTAGCCCCAAAATGAGTGGATATACAGGTTTTGTAGCAATCTGTAAGGTGGCCAGTGTTGTCAGGGACTGACTGTCTTTTAGCAAGGCTGGACTGGTACAAAAGATTTGAGTGACATTTAATTGCCTATCGAATCAAGTATAGTCTGCACATATAATGGACCCCTGAATATAGGTGAAGTGAATAAATCCCCTTTACTAATAGAAAGGCATGTGGTGTGCTCTCCTAAGTGTAGTTTAAATTTACGGACACACACACACACACACACACACACACACACACACACACACACACACACACACACACACACACACACACACACACACACACACACACACACACACAAGAAGGAATGTCTTACCAATGGGTTAAGAGCGATGTTAGTGGGGAAAAAGACGAAAACACAAACAGATGGATTTGACTTTTTTTCCAAAGTGTATACTGAAATAGCTGTGTGTGTGTGTGTGTGTGTGTGTGTGTGTGTGTGTGTGTGTGCGCACACACACACACACACACACACACACACACACACACACACACACACACACACACACACACACACAGGCCCTAACCTGTTAAGATAGAGAATGTGAAATGTGAGAGTGTCAGGTTTAGACTCTACACTCTATAGTGTTTGAGAGTGTAAAGGTGAGATTCCTTGGTGAGACACTTGAGATTCCCAAGTGAGCCCTGCTCCATAAAAGGTTGAGAACTAATGTTGTAACTCACTGAAACCAACAACTGAATGAACAGACTTTCCTGTAGAACCACTGTGCAACTCAAAGCTATAGAAACACTAGTAAAAACCTCATCATAGAAATGCTGTTGAAACAACAAACAGGAACTATTGTCATTTAAATATTTGATTTCTACAGAGAAACACTGACACTGTTCTACAGGATGGAGTTCCATATGTAGGGAGTGTCTGTCTGTCTGTCTGTCTGTCTGTCTGTCTGTCTGTCTGTCTGTTTGTTTCACCCATCTACCACCTTATACTTAACTATTTAAAGAATAGCAGGTCTACATATTGTATGTGTGTATGCTGCGTATGTTTGTGTGTGTGTGTGTGTGTGTGTGTGTGTGTGTGTGTGTGTGTGTGTGTGTGTGTGTGTGTGTGTGTGTGTGTGTGTGTGTGTGTGTGTGTGTGTGTGTGGGGGGGGGGGGGGTAGCCGATCTACAAGAGATATGCTATTTTCAAATGGCGAGAATATATAGGGCTGAAGTGGTTAGTGTGTTTTGTAACAATAATAATCAAAATCTACAACGTAACTAGTAACTAAAGTTTTCAAATAATTGTAGTGAAGTAAAAGTACAATATTTTCCTCTGAGATGTAGTGGGGTGGAAGTAAAAGTATTGAAAATTGTAAATATGGCTATTGGCTACTGAAAAAGTAAAAATCCCTAAAGAATTTACTTATGCAAAGTATATGAGTAAATGTACTCAGTAACTTTACACTACTGTCAGTACCCATGTTTGGGTGACAGAACCATTTGTATGGGTCATAAGTAAATATCCTTATATTTTTTGTTTCCTACATTTTTGTTTTTAATCATTATTTCCAAATATATGTATTACAAATATATATATCACAACATTTTCCAATAATATTTCATTAAAAAAAGATAATTATAAATCAAAGACATTCCATATAGGTAAAATAAAATCTAACAAAAAACTTTTGATAAGTAGTGAAAATAGCAGATCTACAAGCTCACAACGTGTCGCATCGCAAAGTGTTATGAGCTTGTAACTGTACATACACACATTAATCACTTAAGCCCTATTTTATACTTAGGCTATTCAAAAATAGCCGATTTACAAGCTCCAGATCTACAAGTGAGCTTGTAGATCGACTATTTTTGACAAAGAGTTTGACACATTTTGAAGAATTTCAGTACATTTACTTTGATACTGCAAGTATGTTTTGATGCCTCGCCTCAAGACCACCTCCCCAATACTCGCTCCTTGCCTCAAGTTTTTGGGCGGTGAAACCGCCCCTATAAGTGAGATTTGGAAAAATGTACAAATATCTTGGGCAGTGAAACCGGCCCTAAAAGTGAGGTTTGGAAATGTGTACAATTATCCTGCGCTGTGATTGGCCAATCACAATCTATTCAGGACTGTGATTGGCCAGTGTCACATGACACATGTGCATAGCCCTATATAAGCAACCATAACTTTACAAAAACCATAAATTTGTTTTTGTAAAGTTATGGTTTCGTCCATCATAAAGAGTGTTTCAATAAATGTATTTATCTTTTGTACATGTTTGGTTGACTCCATTCAGTATTGTGATTAGCTAGCAAGACACCGCCCACTTCACACAGGGTGTGATTTTTTTTTTAAAACTGGTTTTCTCTACATCATGAATACCCGAATGCTTTTGCCCCACCTCACCTCTTTTTATGACAGGGACTCCTGTCAGAGCTACAGCACATAAAGACAGCAGGTTCCCACTTGTCAACTACTGGACCATACCTGACCAAACTGGACCATACCTGCACAGAGCCTTCAGACTGCACCCACTGAAACACAGGTAAGACTTGAGGTTCTATGGAGTCATTTAGAGGGAGTTGAGTGATGGGTAATCATTTATTGGGAAATATGGATCAGCTGCAAGGTTATTATAGTAACTAATACAAATGAAACAACAAAAAGTAAGATTGAAAAAAAAATAGCATTTTAGTTACCTGAAATAAAAAGCAAAACCAGGCTTTACAAAAACAAAACACAATAACTACTATAACTGAACTATTTGTGCTTTCAAAAATAACTAAAATCACAGAGAAAATGTGTTTAGTTTGTAAATGTATGATAATACCATACATAAACTGAAAATACATTGTCAGGTGGGTTGCCAGTTTCATACAATAAGAGAGAGAGTATCCCATTCATCCACTTAAAATGTATAGTGTTCTAGTTCCAATTTTGTCTGCTCATTTATTCATCTTGATATATGACCTGAAAATGTATTTTCTGTTTACCCCTGTTACTGAAAAATACTATAGTATAGTAGCTCAATATAGAGCTATTTGACACTGTTACTGAACAAACACTCTATAGTAATGATTACTATCACAATATAGAGCTATTTAACACTTGTATAATAATATAAGACAACAATGGATTTATTTGTGTTATCCTTTTAGCTCAAATGTGTGACTGTCCCTCATGCTGTTTACATTTCTGTCTAATAAAGTATTCAATAAATCAATTTCACTTAATGCACCTCTAATACATTGATTGATTGAATATTTTATTAGGCAGAAATGTAAAAACAGCACAAGTACACTTAAAACACTTTGTCTAAAAGCTCCGTCCCAAAAAGTCCTTGCGGTCTTGTTTCCATTGAGGTCCTTGGTATTCAATTCAGAAACAAAGTAGCACCAAACAGTTCAATATCATCACAAAATACAGAAGAAACACTATATTGGAAAAACAATGGGGGGGGGGGGGGGGTGAGAGTCAGAGGTAGGGGGTTGTCAATGCAAGTCAAAAAATGGCAGGGCCTGGGGGTTGGTGAGAGAAATAGACCAATAAGAAAATGGGCAGGGCCACGAGCCATAGAAATAGATGCTATAGTGTGCGTGTGCGCGCGTGTCTGTTCCTCTCATTCTATCTCCCTCAGATCTCTCGCTGTCTCCCTCTCTCTCGGGGGGGGGGGGGGGGTTTGTCTGTGTCAAAAGTGGAGAAAATAACAGATGTACAAGCTAGTTTCGACACAATGTGTCGTGACGTGTGTTCGAGATCCTGGTTTTCAGGGCCTCAGGGACATTTCAGCATTTATCGTTTTGGAAGAAATCAGGTCCCTAATATGAAAGTGTTTACCTGAGTGTGGATGGTTGAAAGGTTATCGTTTTTACTATAAAGTTGCATTGTTGTCAGTTGCCACATTTATATCAAAGTTGCCACTCTGAAACTTACCAGCAGCCAGTGAAGGGCAGCTAGGATCGGTGTAATATGATCATATCTCCTAGACTTTGGAGGAATAGTTTTAAAGGAGTAGTTCACACCAAAAATGACTTATTTTCTATCAATTACACACCCCATGAAGCCTTGAATTCATGGAGATTGTTTTGTTTTTGTCACATTCCTAAGCTCAGGTCATCAAATGATTTGCTTAGGAATGCGACAAAAAAAAAAAGAAGTTGTATCTTAACTTGTTTTCCACTCTGATGCTACATTTGGATGTGGACATAAAAATGGTACTGACCCTTTTTCAGAAAAGCCTCCTCAGTCATTGTGTTATTTAATGTAACATTTTACATATACATACAGTAACACTGTTTAATATATAGGATTTGCTTTGCCAATAGTTTTCAGAACAATGATGAAAAAATATATAGAAATGTACATTAATGTATTCTCTCATGTACATAAAATAACTGCAACTCAAAAACCCCAAAAGAGAATGAAGCTGAGATGTTAACATGCTCTGTTTGTATTAGACATGGAGAATACGGACATGGACTGCATCAATACAACTCTGGACGAGCTGGAGGACGACGATTTTAAGAAGTTCCAGAGGTTCCTGCTAGAGCCCGCCAACCTTGATGGACAAAGACCAATTGGAAGAGCCCTCCTGCTGAAAAAAGACAGGATGGAAACGGCCGATGTGATTCTGCAGACGTACCCCGATAATGTAGATCAAATCATGGCCAAAATTCTGGGGAAGATTAACAAGACAGTTCTACAAAAGCAGTATGCTGTAAAAGGTAGAGTTAATGCTAAGCTATATTAAAAGATTGGAATTAGCATTAGTGGTGGGTGTGGCCAAACGGTGACGTCATGACGTTCATTGGCAGTTTTGTGTAGCTCCTAAGAGTATACAAATGTAACCAAAACCAAACGGTATGGACCCGTGAAATTTGTTCCAAGATCCGGATTATACTCCATAATAAAATCTAACCTGTAGCAGCCTACAATAAGAGACAATACAAAATTGCATGTTTTCACCTCGATTAATAAGGAATCCATTATTGACTAGCTAACTCTAACACTGACACAATGTAGACACACATTATCATTTATAATAACGTTTATGAATGCATTAGACAGAGGTCATACTGTACAGTATGTGTGTATGACTGTCTGTTCTGAATACTTGATTACTTACATTAATTAAATGAAAGAGGCATAACGTCCATTAACGATGACATAAAATGTGACTTATAGAATCAGGGATTTAAGATCTTATAGGCTATATTCTATGGGCCAAGGCCTAGTTCATTAAGAAAGATAGGCTACAATTTTCAACACACTTTCACTATTGGCAAACACAAAACAAAACAAAAAAGTCCTTTATTAATGCTTTAGCTATGATTGTGACTGATGTCAGTCATTGCGTTAAGTGACTCAACTAACAGCTCATTAGCTCACACGTTTGCATGTTAAATTAATTTGAACACTTTTATTTCTTGCAGCACAATCCAACGGAGCAGCTGGATCTGGCCCAGGTACGTGCTAAGTAAGGTTGACTTAACATATTTTTCCAACTTTACTAGTCCATATTACAGTAGCTCATGTTTTAATTAATGTTTTATTTCTTGCATTTACAATCCACAGTTGCAGCTGCATCTGTCCCAGGTGAGTGCTGTTTAAAGTAGTTTGACTCAACTAACTGTTCATTTCCAACTTTACTAGTCCATATGAACTGAATTTTAAACCAATTTGAACACTTTTATTTCTGTCAGCAACACCCAAAGGAGCAGCTGCATCTGACCCAAGTGAGTGCTGATTAAAGTGAATTGAGTTAAGTTAAGTAAATAGATATGATTAATTATGCACTTTTATCATTAAGTGCTTCACATACTGATTGTGGCCCAGTTAGTTCCTATTCAAAACAGAGCCATGTACATGTCCGACTACAGCATAGTGAACAGATCTAACAGATCCAATTCCATTGGAAGGCTTGTTTATTATTCCAATGATTATGAAACTTGTTCCAACTGCTAGTAGGCTGTTATATCAAATACAAATAAAAACAGAGCTAGATCATACACGCACTTGTTAATATTCTAGAAATTGAGGGATGCAAAAAATACATGTTTAAATACATGTTTTACATGTTTTGTCCACAGAGGTTGCCTTTGTGAATAAACACAAGCCTGCCCTGATTAAGAGAGTGACCATGGTGGAACCCATCCTGGATCTACTGGCTCATGAGGGGGTCATGCAGTCTGAGGACTACGGTGAAGTGAGGGCTGAGAAAACCATTCAGGGAAAGATGAGGGGACTCTTTGTACTCCTGGAGAGCCGTGGGCCTAAAGCCAAACGTGTTTTCTACAAAGGTCTTGAGGAAAATGAGTCATATCTAATGGATGATCTGAATAATCCAGAGTAATTCTCATTTAAATAAAAGAAATAGGCCAAACATTCTATTAGTACAATAGAATGTTCCTTTTCAGGCCATGATGCTTTCTGATGTTATTATGCAGCATTGTCATGATTCATCCTTTTTCTATTTCCAAGAGCTCTGTATTTCTACATTTTTTATGCAGTACTTTCATTATGCTGTATTATCATGAGGGTCATGTAGTTGTTTTAGTTTTTATTGTGATGATAAAGTTACATGAGGTGAATGTGAGGTGATCCTAAAGAGAAAGAAAAGTCTACTTGTGACTGTGATAATCTTGTTTTCTTTAATAAAACTATTTCATTTCATAATCTTAGAATATATTATTCAATTATAGTTTGTCAAAGTTTGGGGTGCAGGTTTGCAATAATTATGATGATTATGATTATGAATGTCCATGGCAATATTCTTGTTGATATAAAAGCCTAAATAGAGTTAGTAACTTTATATGGAACCAATTAAAGAACTATCACCATATTTCAGCAACACATGGTCTTCATCAGAGTTTAACCGTTAAAAACAGTTCACTATTAAAGGACTAGAACAAATAATCAGCTGACTCACGAATATCCTCAAATCTGGTTATACTACCCTTCAGGATCGATATTCCCTCAGCTCTATAGCACCTAAGCCCTATGTTCCCTCTGTTAGGCTTAGGGGTTACGGTTAGGGTTGGGGTTGGTGTTCATTTTAAGGGAACATAGAGCTAAGGGAACAGGTATTTCACATAATCGACTCTGTACTTTATGTTTTTCTATATTGACATTCCAAAAAAGTTTAAGCCCTGATTTATTATAGTCTAATATTATTTGTCCAAAGAATGAAAATCCGGATGTCATCTTGAGCTTGTGGTAGTCACCATGGGCGGCTTTACGTGGGGGCTTCGTTGGCCATAGCCACCAATGTTTTATCCAAAGCCAACAATAAAAATACAAAAAATGGATAAAACATTATTGGCTATAGCCACCAAAGCCCCCGCGTAACACAGCCCATGCCACCAATAATCATGATATAAGAGCAGCTATATTTTGGAGCGTTTACATTTACATGGTTATTGTAGAGAGGAGAAAACTGAGGAGCTAGGAGTGGAGAATTGGTGAGCAGATGCAACAGAATTTTAATAGTTTATCATTAGAAACCTGTTTTTATATTTTTCAGTGGAGTTATGACTAATGCATCATAATCTGAACAGTGACATCAACAAGCTGCTGATTAGACTGAGTGAGTTTCAATAAGTGTGAAATGACCATCTTAGAAAAAAGAATGAATAAATACAAAAACCACGAACCAACTACAGACCTAGCGCCGCACGTGGGCAGACCCATCAATTCCATCAACTGAGGAAATATCTTTCTGCTACCCGAGAGACTGTGGTATCTGACAATGATAAAAAACTGACACAAAAAGCAAGACCATTCTGATCCTGGATTGTAAAAATAGTGATTACAATATCAGGATCATTCTTATACAGAATTAAACTTTTGAAAAACCGTGCAATGATTGCTTCAGTTATATGAGTAATCCTCCTATAATTTGAGTAACCTCTGTCTGTCCGTCCGTCTTGGGGTGTCTTCGTCTGTGCCCGATCAAACTGCGCATGCGTCGCATCCAATCCAGCCGACGGGGCCGCGATGGGGGGGTGTGTGGGGGGTTGCCCGTGGGGGGAGGGGGGGGGTTGCCCGTGGCGAGGGGTGACCACGGGGGGTGCCGCGGGGGGACCCGCGGGGGGACCGCGCTACAGGACGTGCAATAACCCCAAGTTTGCAACTACTTTCGTCTGCGCCCTTCACCGGGTATGGTCTAGTATGAGTAATTCAGGAAACCTTGCAATATGTGACAGTCAAATGGTTAGAAATGTCGTTGAAAATGCAAAATCTTAACATGGTCATCTAAAGCCTTGTAGACGTTGCATGTGAAGGTTTTTTGGGATAAAAAATGTCACTGTACGCTGTTCTGTGCAGCATACAGTAACAACGTTTTCTCTGGTGACCAGGCTGCATCAAACCACTGACAGTCCAAATATAACACAATGCACCAATCATAAACATTTACAAAAATGAAACAAGGACGGTATATTTATATCATTAGAGTCATTATACAGTGACCTTATAGGTAATATAACATTATTTAAGTTAATAATCTTGGAATATTATTTTATATTTGATATCGTACTGGGGTGCTCTTTGGACAAATCCTGGGCAGAAATCCAAAATAGACAATTTAGATTGTATTTCACTTTTATTCGTTATTATATATTGTAATTAAAAAAAAATCTGTACACTTTGGCAAAATTGGAGGACAGCCTTATATTTGACAGTATTGTAAAAGCTTTTGCTAAATGTAACTGATATAAACTGATTCAACGATACTAGAATATGGTCTCAAATACAAACACATTCAGCAGTGTTCACTGGAGGGAAGCCGGACAGAGGGGGGCATTTCTGTCACTGTACCAACGAGTCCTATAGGCTGGGATGGCGCCTAAGGGTTGTTTTGGTTCACTTAATGTCCTGTGTATGTGCAAGGTTTTACAACAAACGCATGACTTTTAAAATAATTTGCCGGCCATGCCGTTACAGTTGGCAAACCACTGTGGATGGGGTTATCATGAATGAAAGACACTATTCTGGCTTGAGAATAGCATAGCTCTAAAACATGTTAGAAGACAAATAAACTCTCAACCCATTGGGCCTGCTAAAGAATACACAATGAACTGACAAAAAGAAAATTACAAAATGAGAAAAATAAATATAGAAGAAAGATTAATAATTTTGCTGCATATGGGCTACTTTTGAACATCTTAAAACATCTGAAACACCTTACAGGTTTTGAGAATCAAACCTATTTGTATTGTTTTATATACTGAAGATGAATTACATGTTTGTCTCCTAAAGATGCACACACAATGTATTAGAATGTGAAGGTTGTGTGTGTTTGCATTACTTCAAATTGACAGACACAGACACAGCATTGATGAGTGTTGTATGAAGAGCTGGAAGGTCCATGTTGAAACTCTATGACTCTATGAAGAGTATTACCAGACACACACACACAACATAGTGTCTCTGACCCAACTCACATTTAGTGCAGGAACAAACCCTCAAAAAGAGCCTTAGTTTTTGAGATACCCCTCCCCGGGGTAGAACAAAACGGGACATAGTTTTTTCATATCTTTAAGATGTCCCCTTCATGAAATGGATTGTCCCGAGTTTTGCTTTTACTGCAAAAGTCATGAAATTGATCCATGAAGTGACTCACCACATAGGCAAGAAAACGCCTACCCTGAAAGAGGGAGTTCTAAGTAAATCCTCTGTCATTTTCTACCTGCTGGTTGTTTTTAGATCATACTTGCACAGATGGTCTACAGGTAGTGCCCCTACATCCCAAAACAATCAGAATGACAATATTTGGTTCTATTGTGAATCAGCAGCCTTTTATATAAGGCCTAAATTAGGCGGAAATAGCAAAAAGTTAGACTTTTCTGAGCAATATTCACTTGTAACTTTGGTCCTATAGTCTTTATCAGGGGTAGAACAAAATGTGACATTGTTTTTTCATGTCTTTAAGATGTCCTCTTCCTGAAATGGATGGTCAGAAGTTTTACTTTTACTGCAAAAGTCATGAAATTCTTCAATAAAATGATTTACCAAAAAAGTGCAGACATGTCCCCACAAGTTAATTATGCACCATTTTCCACTTTTTTTTTTTACATAATCATTTCACAGATTGTCTACAGGTAGGACCCAAAAGCAACCAGAAGAATATGTCATAATTTGATTGTATTGTAATTTGTGAATCAGCAGGCTTTTTATTTTCCAGAGTTACTTCTAATCCTGAACTATTAATACTGTAAAATGCCTACAAATACAACAAAATGGCTTAATAACAGGGAATACAATTTGATACCATGTTTTTACCCACTTCATATTCATATAGAATCTACAGATAGTTCCCAGGTAGGCCTCATATCTCTCCACCTCAAAAGCAGCAAAAATATTGTTCTATAAGCCGTCTATGGTAGTCAGACTTAAAATGCATATGGGTTAAGCACATGCAGTAGAATACACAACATTTTGTGTGCCATTCTTAATGACAAATAATCAATCAGCAGCTTTTTCTCATGTTCATTTATTTCGTATATTTGTTTGCAAAATTTCTAAATCAACAAATATTTTGAGCAGTGTGGGGGGGGGGGGGACTGACCAATTTTTTTTTTTTTTTACCAGTTTCTTTTTTTCAGAGGTCACAAGCATTAGTCACAAGCATTAGGACAGTCCATGTAAATACAGGAGCAATATTCGGTGCAGCGCAATCCCACAGACAGACATTGGCACTTTCTACTTTGACTGCAATCCTTATCATTGCAGTAGAGATACTACCCCACATACAGGGGAAGGTATTTTGAATAGTTGGACCTTCCGGCTGCTCTGAGCAAAGCATTGCACATGCAGCTCAGATGCATTTCAAAATCAGCACTACGCTCTGCACGGAGCATTTTCAACAAAAGGTCTGCTCCTTCCACGAATCTCAGCCAGTATGCAAATGTTGCAGATTGTTTCCTTCCTATGTCAGAGAACTCCTCAATGACACACTGAATGGCATCGATATGCTTCATCTCGAAATCGTCCACCAGATTTTTGGCTGATGCCTTATTCTTTGCATGAAAGGCATGTTGAACATCTCTCAGGTGTTGCTCCATCTCACTTGAGAGCAGTGTTCGCTCCTGTTTTGTTAGCCATGCAGCCATTGCCTTCCAGAAGAGGCGAAACAAAGCCTCAAGGGTGAGTTTGATACATCGAACTCCGCGTGACAAGTGTTTTCCCTGGATCAGTTGTCGGGCAGTTCCTTCAGCATACACATCAGATTCAATCATCACAGAAAGGAGTCCACCATCTCCATACAGTTTTCCAATACTGGCAATGTATGCCATTGTGATGTGCATGCCACCAAGTCTCATGGTGACCCTGCCCTCCAATGATTGTGGTTTGGCCCAAAGTATTTGTTGGGCTTTGCTATAAATAGCCAAATCTGCTGTCAAAATGGTTAGAAATGTCGTTGAAAATGCAAAATCTTAACATGGTCATCTAAAGCCTTGTAGACGTTGCATGTGAAGGTTTTTTGGGATAAAAAATAGGTAATATAACATTATTTAAGTTAATAATCTTGGAATATTATTTTATATTTGATATCGTACTGGGGTGCTCTTTGGACAAATCCTGGGCAGAAATCCAAAATAGACAATTTAGATTGTATTTCACTTTTATTCGTTATTATATATTGTAATTAAAAAAAAATCTGTACACTTTGGCAAAATTGGAGGACAGCCTTATATTTGACAGTATTGTAAAAGCTTTTGCTAAATGTAACTGATATAAACTGATTCAACGATACTAGAATATGGTCTCAAATACAAACACATTCAGCAGTGTTCACTGGAGGGAAGCCGGACAGAGGGGGGCATTTCTGTCACTGTACCAACGAGTCCTATAGGCTGGGATGGCGCCTAAGGGTTGTTTTGGTTCACTTAATGTCCTGTGTATGTGCAAGGTTTTACAACAAACGCATGACTTTTAAAATAATTTGCCGGCCATGCCGTTACAGTTGGCAAACCACTGTGGATGGGGTTATCATGAATGAAAGACACTATTCTGGCTTGAGAATAGCATAGCTCTAAAACATGTTAGAAGACAAATAAACTCTCAACCCATTGGGCCTGCTAAAGAATACACAATGAACTGACAAAAAGAAAATTACAAAATGAGAAAAATAAATATAGAAGAAAGATTAATAATTTTGCTGCATATGGGCTACTTTTGAACATCTTAAAACATCTGAAACACCTTACAGGTTTTGAGAATCAAACCTATTTGTATTGTTTTATATACTGAAGATGAATTACATGTTTGTCTCCTAAAGATGCACACACAATGTATTAGAATGTGAAGGTTGTGTGTGTTTGCATTACTTCAAATTGACAGACACAGACACAGCATTGATGAGTGTTGTATGAAGAGCTGGAAGGTCCATGTTGAAACTCTATGACTCTATGAAGAGTATTACCAGACACACACACACAACATAGTGTCTCTGACCCAACTCACATTTAGTGCAGGAACAAACCCTCAAAAAGAGCCTTAGTTTTTGAGATACCCCTCCCCGGGGTAGAACAAAACGGGACATAGTTTTTTCATATCTTTAAGATGTCCCCTTCATGAAATGGATTGTCCCGAGTTTTGCTTTTACTGCAAAAGTCATGAAATTGATCCATGAAGTGACTCACCACATAGGCAAGAAAACGCCTACCCTGAAAGAGGGAGTTCTAAGTAAATCCTCTGTCATTTTCTACCTGCTGGTTGTTTTTAGATCATACTTGCACAGATGGTCTACAGGTAGTGCCCCTACATCCCAAAACAATCAGAATGACAATATTTGGTTCTATTGTGAATCAGCAGCCTTTTATATAAGGCCTAAATTAGGCGGAAATAGCAAAAAGTTAGACTTTTCTGAGCAATATTCACTTGTAACTTTGGTCCTATAGTCTTTATCAGGGGTAGAACAAAATGTGACATTGTTTTTTCATGTCTTTAAGATGTCCTCTTCCTGAAATGGATGGTCAGAAGTTTTACTTTTACTGCAAAAGTCATGAAATTCTTCAATAAAATGATTTACCAAAAAAGTGCAGACATGTCCCCACAAGTTAATTATGCACCATTTTCCACTTTTTTTTTTTACATAATCATTTCACAGATTGTCTACAGGTAGGACCCAAAAGCAACCAGAAGAATATGTCATAATTTGATTGTATTGTAATTTGTGAATCAGCAGGCTTTTTATTTTCCAGAGTTACTTCTAATCCTGAACTATTAATACTGTAAAATGCCTACAAATACAACAAAATGGCTTAATAACAGGGAATACAATTTGATACCATGTTTTTACCCACTTCATATTCATATAGAATCTACAGATAGTTCCCAGGTAGGCCTCATATCTCTCCACCTCAAAAGCAGCAAAAATATTGTTCTATAAGCCGTCTATGGTAGTCAGACTTAAAATGCATATGGGTTAAGCACATGCAGTAGAATACACAACATTTTGTGTGCCATTCTTAATGACAAATAATCAATCAGCAGCTTTTTCTCATGTTCATTTATTTCGTATATTTGTTTGCAAAATTTCTAAATCAACAAATATTTTGAGCAGTGTGGGGGGGGGGGGGGACTGACCAATTTTTTTTTTTTTTTACCAGTTTCTTTTTTTCAGAGGTCACAAGCATTAGTCACAAGCATTAGGACAGTCCATGTAAATACAGGAGCAATATTCGGTGCAGCGCAATCCCACAGACAGACATTGGCACTTTCTACTTTGACTGCAATCCTTATCATTGCAGTAGAGATACTACCCCACATACAGGGGAAGGTATTTTGAATAGTTGGACCTTCCGGCTGCTCTGAGCAAAGCATTGCACATGCAGCTCAGATGCATTTCAAAATCAGCACTACGCTCTGCACGGAGCATTTTCAACAAAAGGTCTGCTCCTTCCACGAATCTCAGCCAGTATGCAAATGTTGCAGATTGTTTCCTTCCTATGTCAGAGAACTCCTCAATGACACACTGAATGGCATCGATATGCTTCATCTCGAAATCGTCCACCAGATTTTTGGCTGATGCCTTATTCTTTGCATGAAAGGCATGTTGAACATCTCTCAGGTGTTGCGCCATCTCACTTGAGAGCAGTGTTCGGTCCTGTTTTGTTAGCCATGCAGCCATTGCCTTCCAGAAGAGGCGAAACAAAGCCTCAAGGGTGAGTTTGATACATCGAACTCCGCGTGACAAGTGTTTTCCCTGGATCAGTTGTCGGGCAGTTCCTTCAGCATACACATCAGATTCAATCATCACAGAAAGGAGTCCACCATCTCCATACAGTTTTCCAATACTGGCAATGTATGCCATTGTGATGTGCATGCCACCAAGTCTCATGGTGACCCTGCCCTCCAATGATTGTGGTTTGGCCCAAAGTATTTGTTGGGCTTTGCTATAAATAGCCAAATCTGCTGTCACAAAAATATGACTCTGCCCCACTTTTGATGCAATCTCCACCAGGTTTAAGAGTGCTGAGTAAATGGTTGAAAGGTCTGTTGGAGGTGCTCTCAAGAAAGGCATGTACTTCACAGTTGTTACTTTACATGTTGGTGAACTGACAAATTCATTGAAAGCTGACCATGCTGCTGCCGATCTTCCTTCATTATCCTGCTCATTTTCCAAGTTGTGTCTCTTTTTGCATGCTGAAAATCTTGTGAACCCTCCAGTATAGCATTGTCAATGCCTGGAGGCTCAGGTCGTACTGGAGGCTTTTGGTATCTGAAATTGGTGTATGATAGAACATTAATTAAACATTATAATGCCATTTCATGTAGGCCTATGTATATTTGAAATATTCATTTAGTGATTTGTAATTATATGTATTTCCCAGTATTTACCTCTGAATTACATCTTCATTGACATCACAGGTGTCCAAGGTATTCAGGGATTTCTCAGGCACTCTTAAGATGCGGTCAACATCAGCAGAGTTGTAACTACATGTATAGACAACTGTTGCCATGGCATGAGTGGTGTGTTTTCCATCCAGTGTCTCCTCAATCTGATCAAAATTATCTATTGCTGCATGAATAGGTTCATGAGATGCAACTCCTGTCATCCCTTGTGGAACAGAACCTTGTGCATTTCTCGAGATCTGGTCTGCAGCAACAGACGTGAGGAACTGTCTCACTTCTCCATATGATACGCAATGACCCAATCCATGCAACTCATTAATGATAGTTTTGCTTCCAAACTCATGGTGTACAAGAATGGCCAGACCAAGTGTTATGGGGGTAGAAATGTTGCAGCTTTGTGCAATGATATTATGACAAATTGCAATTACTGGCAGTTTTTCTCTTTGTTCCTCTTTCTCTTCATGGGTCTGAGCAGCTCTGAATGATTCGACACACCAATTTATGAAATCAAATAAAGCATTTGGCACGTAGTCACGGCAGTGTGAAAAAGAGAGGTCATCACTGCTTGCATAATATTTGTGGTCATAATGATCTTCCATAGCTTTCCTTATAATTCCTGATGCTCTGTGTAGGATTTGATTATCAGTTAGACTCTCATCCATGTGCAACACATCACTTTCAGTGGGGTCCTGCATGTCATTTTCGTTTTCATCCAGGGTTGAAGCTTCTTTCATAGCATCACCTATAGGCAACATATGTGAGCATACAAGGTCTGAAAATCCTGAGCGTTTCATAAACACCAGTTTATCGCCATAATGGCTGGTCAGCCTTTCTTTTACCTTCCAGGATGTGTACCTCCCTGGCTCGTCGACTGCATGGTCTTGGAGTTTCTTTTGATATGTTTTAGTGAGAGAACTTAGTGAGAGAACTTAGTGAGACATGACACGGTCATTCTTTTTGATAACACAGTGTTGTTGATTTCCTTTGTTAACTCAACAAATGCTTTGTCATGAGCAGTTGTTTGTGTGTCTGACAAATTCTTGCGTTTGGCTGCTTCAATATTTCTTGCTGAAATATAGTGTGCAAGACAGCTACGATGATATTTTGCATCATTTGCAAAAAGATCTGAGTGAGCAAGCATCCGTAGATGCATTTCTTCATCATGTCTTTCGGAGGCTGCATGTAGGACTTTGTCCCTTGTACTCTTTCCTGTCCCAGTACAAATGCCAGTAAGGTGTTCAGGTCTTTCAGTGTTTCTCCCACATACAAAACAGTCTCTCTGAATAATGAAGCTACTTGTGTCCTTTCGGGTTAATCTTGCCTGTGAGACTGAAGATTGTATGGCTGTTTTGCTTTCAGCTTCACTTTGCACTGGGTTAATGTGTCGTGTATACAATTTTCTGCATGCAGTGTGGAAAGATACTTTAAGCCTGCCTGCAAGTATGTCGTCCTTGTATGGGGAGAGTTTTCGTAAGACATCATCATCTTTTTGTTGAGCCGCATTTAGAATAGTTTTGAGACCCTCCAAAGTTGGATTCTTTACACATGGATTGCTCTTTTTTCCTTCAAGTTCCTGGTCACATATAATGCAATTAGTCAATAGATCTGGTTCCTCTTGTGCTCTTGCCATCATTTGACTGTAAAAAATGATAAGAAGAATAATGATAAATGAAGAGACAGTCACCTGATCTGTAATTAACTACAGTAATAAATTATTTTATTACATTTAAAGATAATCTGGAACAGGCTAACAGTGTTACTTATCTTGCCAAAATTGTAATGCTTCTGAAATATGATGATAATAATCATAATGAGAAGTGATAACCAGTTTTTTTTTCACTTACTTACTGAAAATAGCAGATCTACAAGCTCTGATTGGCAATGAACAACAGAATAAAAATGTACTCACCTTCAAGGATCAGATTCATCATGTAAGGATCATCTGCATTTCTCCTCTGTCCGCTGCTGCTGTCAGTGTCAACTCAAATAAAAATGGTAACACACAGGTGTTACCATTATGTAGGTAATGCTAATTAAAGACTAACAGGCTGCAGCTGCCTCTCTCAAACATATACAATAATATTAGTACTTTAATTATCTGATTTTATTTCTCATTAGAATAGTATTCTGCTGCATGCACTGGACCCATACTTTTCTAGACTTTTTTCTCAAATGTGGTGAATCACTTTATTGATTCTTTTTATACTTTTGCAGTAAAAGTATAACTTCTGACCATCCATTTCAGGAAGAGGACATCTTAAAGACATGAAAAAACAATGTCACATTTTGTTCTACCCCTGATAAAGAGTAGGACCAAAGTTACAAGTGAATATTGCTCAGAAAAGTCAACTTTTTGCTATTTCCGCCTAATTTAGGCCTTATATAAAAGGCTGCTGATTCACAATAGAACCAAATATTGTCATTCTGATTGTTTTGGGATGTAGGGGCACTACCTGTAGACCATCTGTGCAAGTATGATCTAAAATCAACCAGCAGGTAGAAAATGACAGAGGATTTACTTAGAACTCCCACTTTCAGGGTAGGCGTTTTTTTGCCTATGTGGTGAGTCACTTCATGGATCAATTTCATGACTTTTGCAGTAAAAGCAAAACTCGGGACAATCCATTTCATGAAGGGGATATCTTAAAGATATGAAAAAAATATGTCCCGTTTTGTTCTACCCCGGGGAGGGATATAGTCAACTTTTGGGGCTTTGGTTCCTGCACTAATTCTCCATCCAGAGTTCCAGCTCTGACCTTCTGGTAGAACATTCAGAGTTCTTCACAGCAGACTGAACCGTTATAAACATCCATCCCTGCTTACTGTACTGTATGTCCTTTAATTAACACCAGCTAGAGGCACTCCAGCACCTGCATCATCAGGTCACTCTGCCACTATCGTCGGGACAAAGCTGTTTGCACGTATTTGGGGGCTCAGGGGAGCAGTGGGACTGCTACAACAACATCAGAGTTTGACACAGAGACCAACTGCTGGCTGAGCACATGCACTTCTGCACAACTTCTTCCAGAAGGATGGTTGGATCATTCAGCCTTTACCTTCAATCTAGAGCAGTCGGGACTCCCACGCGACATCAGGTGGAAACTGGCAGCGATGACTATCACAGCAACAGAAAAGAAAGAAAAGAATAATAATAAAGACTCGCTGGCACAGATTCATAAACCACAGATCATCTGAGCACAGTCCATAATGCACGTCTGTATTTTACAGTGGAACCATTAATAAGAATGTTGTTTGGTACCTGCACCAAATTTCCAGATTTTATTGCTGTTTGTGATCAACAACCAGTTAAAGTCTGTTCCAATAGATAACTCACTGTAGATGTTGTTTAACAATAAATAATAATACAAAGGCATCCCTGGTCTATTTTTAAGGATACAGTGTTTCTCAACCTCTTGGGGCTGGCCCAAAAGAGGTTGAGAACAACTGGCCTAGCAACTAGGCAAGGCACGGTAGTTTTATTTGTATGCATATTTCAACAATAAGGCAATTCAATGTACTTTACACAGAACATCAAGCAAAGGAAACACAATTATACAATGACATTAGGATACATAAAAACACAAAGTAAAACAATAACACATACAGTTACAGTGCAGAGGAGATTAAAAAAAAGAAAAGTAATTCAATCAAAGGTCTTTAGTTGTGTTTTAAAAGAAATAAGACCTACAGTTTTCTGGGAGTTTGTTCCAGATATGTGGTGAATAAAAACAAAATACTGCTTCCCCACGTTTACTTTTGTTTTTAGGGACAGAAAGCAAACCTGACCCACCTTTCTCCCACCCATTTTGCCAGCCTAGGCTGGCTCAGGGTGGAAGACAGGGTTAAACAACTAAAAATGGGACTGGCCTTCAAAATTGTAAATGCAAATTTGCCCGATATGCCCCCTATTCCCGCATATCTGAGTAAATACCTCCAAAAGGTTAGCGACACCCACAGTCACAATACCAGAGGGAGCCTTAACAACAATTTGGTACCACCCACCCATAAAACAAACATGGGCAAATTCTCCTTCTACAGCACTGCCACCCAGGATTGGAATAGTCTAACTCCATCCCTAAAAAAATGCAGTTCGCTGGGCTCATTTAAAAGAGCCTTAAAAAAAATCACCTTTCAGGAGGCCAAAAGAGGAGGTAGTACCATTTTCCTGTTAGACAGCAGACCCTCCCCCCCCCCTGTTCTTGTACATATTTTTTTCCCCTTTTTTTTATTTTTGTTGTTGTACATAGTGTTATTTTTTTTGCTGATTTTTTTTTTTGTAATGATATCTGAACTGTGGTGCCACTATATATGTCTATGAATTGAATACCAAGGCCCTCATTGGAAACAAGTCCGCAAGGACTTTTATGAACGTACCTGTTAGACAAAGTATTTTAAATGTAACTGTGCTGTTTTACATTTTTTGCCTAATAAAATATTCAATCAATATTCAATCAAAACCTTTCCCAGATGACATGAGATATCTGGCTGGTTCATGATATCGCACAAGCTTCAGAAATGTATTTTGTATGTATTTAACATATTTATAGACCATGGTATTTTGAAATCAATTCTTTGACACACAGGGAGCCAGTGTAAGGATTTAAGAACTGGAGTGATATGCTCCACTTTCTTGGTATTAGTAAGGAGTCGAACAGCAGCGTTCAGAATCAACTGCAGTCGTCTGATAGATTTTTTTTAGGGAGAGCTGTAGCCAAGTCTACTGAAGATGAATGTATTGTATAGATCCCTCTTCTTCCCAGCTACGTCCTGCCCCACGCAGGATCTAACTATTTCCATAGACAACGCCCTGGTGACTTCGGTTCCAACAGCCAAGAACCTCTGTGTTGTCCTGGACAGTCAGCTCTCATTCAAGAGCCACATCACAGTGGTCACTCGATCCTGTAGGTTCACACTCTATAATATTCGAAGGATTAGACCCTTCCTCACCCAGGAGTCAGCCCAGCTCCTTATCCAGGCATCAGTCATATCAAAACTTGATTATTGTAACTCTCTCCATGGCCTTCCGGCATGTGCACTTAAGTCCCTCCGAATGATCCAGAATAACGCAGCACGCTTGGTCTTCAACCAGCCAAAATGTTCACGTCTCCCCCCTTCTCCGCTCCCTCCATTGGCTCCCGGTTACTGTCCGCACAGAGTTCAAAACACTGATGTTGGCCTGATCCAACCCTATAACCCCTCCCGCTCTCTCAGATCAGCTAAGCAGGGAAGCTGTCAGAACCTTCGTTAAAACAACCGGGACAACGCTCCACACGTCCCAGACTCTTCTCCCATCTGGCTCCCAAATTATAAACTATGGAATGAACTCCCCATTGCAATTAGAACTGCAGACTCACTTCCAATCTTCTGCCGTAACCTGAAGACTCACCTCTTCAGACTCCACCTCAGCCCGTAGCACTTGCTCTAGCCTTGATGACCTTGCAGTCCTATGCAAAGGCTAAAATGTAACTTAGATAGCATGTTATGGAGACAGATGCCAGGTCATTGTAGATTAACCATACTTGGTCAGTTATAAAGTGTCTTTATGTTAACTGACTAAGTATGGCAGTTATAATGTGCTGTTCGGCTGAGCTTATAATGTTTATAATAGCTTATAATATAAGTTGGTGTGCATAATTATAAACATTTATAACAAGTGTTATGACACCTTAAAAGTGCATAATAAAGCATTATAAAAGTATTATAATGCATTGTAGACCCATCCTTTAAGTAAAGAGTTACCAATTTGGTAGCAATTATGAAGTATTATAATACTTGACATTATAAGTCATTATAACATGCTGTATAATGTGTTATGATTCCATTATACGTTGTTATGAATATGTATAACTGTAATCATCACGTGTTATAAGCATAATACAATGCATTTATACTTGAACTTATAAGTCATTATAACAAGCTTTATAATGTGTTATGGTTATGGTTATACAGCAGTATGATTATTTATAAGCTCTTATAAATATGATTATAAAGGATTATGATCAGATTACAATGCCTTATAAGTATGTGTATAATGCGTTATACACATGGGATGCATGGCAAGTGCTACCGATTTTTTTTTCAAATATTTTAAATTTGTCTAATGTTCATTTTTCAAGTAACAGATCTACAAGCTCACAACACATCGTGAACTCGTAGATCAGCTATTTTAAAATAGCCGATGTAGGTTTAAAATGTTTGAACTGATTTTGGTGCAATATTAACTTGTTTTTGTTGCAAACCTCCTGTAACCCTGTCAAGGACCCGTGGGGGTCCCCAGACCCCACTTTGAGAACCACTGTACTAGTGGACTCCTAATGAGCCATATGCTTCACATTTTACAATGAGGTGTGGCAGTCAGGTCATGTTTTCGTGGCTCAAGTTTGAATCTCTCCTGTATCACTTGTCTTTAAGTCCAACAACGACTTTCCAACTAAAGCAGTGTTTCTCAACCATTTTCATGTCAAGGACCCCCACATTTTTAGGTATATGGCCGCGGACTCCCTGGTGAAAAGATTTTCTGCCAGGGACCCCCATGAGAGAAGATTTGTCTACATGTTATCGAAAATAGCTGATCTACAAGCTGAAGACGTGTCACATCATGACACGTTGTGAGCTTGTAGATCATTTTCAAATAGCCAAAATAATGAAATAGTTAAGACTTACTAATGTTTAAACTGTTCCTCATTTTGTTGGGGACCCCCTGGAACCCACACAATGACCCCCTGGGGGTCCTCGGACCCCACTAGAGAACCACTGTTCTAATTTTGTGTTGAAATACATTGTGTGAAGAATAATGAACAAAACAATAATTAGAATTTTAAGATATGTTTTCAATTACTCCTGATAAAACAACTTGACCCAAATAAAAGAACTTAAAGATGGAGTGCCATGATATTTTTCAACCCTAAAACCTGATCATAAGGTATTATTATTATGTAAGGATTTTTTTCAAAAAAAAAAAAAGTGTACAATAAGTGTTAAAATGTTGTTTTTATGTAGACACACCCACCAGTTCATTAAGTATACCTGGTTTCACTTGGCACCACCCATCTAATCCAGTCCCTCCGCCTCCTCCTATAAGACCACCCACCTGTCCTAGTCCTTCCCCCTTATCACTAAAGGACTGCCCATGGTTCTGCCCATTTGTTTACAAAATGGCAGGAGGACAAATTGGACAAATACAGCCATACGTTTGAACCTGAATCTGGTTCAGATGAAGATGAGGAGGAAGAAGAAGAACTACTCCATAACCGGAAAGCCTCATCAACCCTTTGCTCAAATCCCAAATGCTCATGTGTGCAACGGATAAATAAAAGGCTTAAATTAAAGGACAACTTCGTTTTTTTTACAACCAAGGTTTATATTTTAGCTTGTAATTAAAGTAAATAAAAGATGAGTGTTATTTCTTTTTCATTTACTGCTTTCTATAGTTTTAGCAATTTTCGCGATCTTTTTTACAGTGGGCGGGGGCATTCTGTCCTGTGGCTAAATATGCCTTTTTTACACAATAAAAAAGGTATGGTGGTCTTTGATGGCCAGATGTGAGTTATTGGGGGCTAGAAGAGTTACTGTAAATAATAATAAAGAAAAAGCCGGGTTATTGTGTAAAAAAAATCATATTTAGCCACCGGACAGAATGCCTCCGCCCACTGTAAAAAAGATCGCAAAAATTGCTAAAACTATAGAAAGCAGTACATTAAAAAAATGTAACACACATCTTTTATTTACTTTAATTACAATCTAAAACATAAACCTTGGTTGTAAAAAACTAAAGTTGTCCTTTCAACAGAACCATCAGTTGTCATACATTCTTACAGATGTGCCATGGTGATGTTCAATATCCTGTGATCCAAGTAGAACTTTATCTTACAATGACTATGGTATCCATTACATCAGTGACATTATTTATAGCATCACTGCACACATTTTACTATCATTACAATGCATTTGTATTCCTTCAACCTGACATTCCCATTTAAATGGGCTATGTATTCTTTCCGCATACATCCCCAAAATGGAAATATAAACTACAGTATATTACAGTAGGCATATGCATATAAAACGTCTGATGCTCTCATAATGTATTCAGAGCCATTTCCACCTTGATAATACACTTCTGTTTGCAGAGGCACAGATAATTCGTCTCTTTTTTTATTATATTGACAAACAATCACGCTATGTATCTAATCCAACTGAACTAGCTCTAGCGACCCTAACGTTGGCTGAGACTGTATGACTCGAGTTGGTCCCGCCCGCGTCGGTATGTTCTGCCGATTTAATGTAAATGTTTTATCTTCTGAACATCGTATGAAAAATCTAAAGCTAGGCGCCGTAACCTATATATGTCTGTTGTTCCGACGGCGTGAAACAACGCATCGATGGGCTCCAACAACCGTTTAAAACCTTAGTTTGTTGGCAGCCTGCGTTGAATTAACATGGAGGCTCGTCCCTGATCTAACTCTACGCCATGTTAAACGGCGATGCGCGTTCACGACCAGCACTGTCTCTGTCGCAGACCGGCACAAAACCCCGGTTTAAAAGGTTGTTTCAACCCATCCATTAATTTATTCACACCGTCGTAACAACAGACGACTGTAGGTTACCGCGACTACCGTTACATTTTCCATACGATGTTCAGAAGCGATCTTATTGACGCTGAACTAAATCCCACAACTAAACGGTGGGGGAGGTCACAGACACAAGGCTATGTCAAACCGATTCATGCTCCTAAATCATTTTATTGGGGCTGGCGGATGTTTTAATTTACCGGTAACGCTCCTGAGGTGCTGCTTTCTGTGTCTCCAGGATAAATCGTCGGAATATAACCTGGCTTCAGTACTTTCCTGTTTGCAAATCCCATATTGACTTGCACTAAGTTGGTGAAGCACAGAAGCAGTCATCAACTAAATGGGAACTACACACCCGAAGCCTGGTAGAGGGGGCTGAGGGAATAATCCTGTCTTTATAAATGAAATTAAGCCATTGATCACGTTTGTCCGTGTCAATGGGCAAAGTGTGAAACGACTGTTTGATAGCTGTCACACAGCATTTAGGCACAGAACAACCTGCCATGGTCACACACGTGTGTTTGAGGTAGCTCCGCCCACAAAAGGTTGTAGTATAAATGACAATGATAATGAGGGGAGGTGCGGTGGGTGGGTATGGGCATTGTTACGTCAGTATGTCGCTGTTTTTGGATTGGCACGTTTGACTCTCAAGGTTTCAGCCTACAGGAAAAAACTCCAAATAGTCAGAGAAGTCATGAAACACCATAAAACCACCAGCGGGGGCCTTAATGAAGTTCTATCAACCTCATAGACACATGAAAAACAGAAAAAGTGCAAAAACATGGCACCACCTCTTTAATGGTTGTACCCTCCAGTCAGTAACTTTATCATCAAACTTGCAATAAACAGTATGTCCTTTAACCGGTTGTGTGTAGTCCTTTATGCATGTAGTATGTAGTTTGCTGAAAATAAATATAAACTAAATTAATAAACCAAAAAAGACAAGTGTCCGCCATGTTTTACAAACTTTGTGTGGCTGCTGGTGTGGCCATCACAGTCCTTTACCATTGTGGGAAGGGACATTGAGGGGAAAATGTGAAAGCTGAATTAATAATAAACTAGACCATACCTGTCGGGGGATATGAGAACCCAAAGCGTGCAGTTATGCGCTGTGCACAGACAGTATATCAGGGATGGAAAGTGAGTTTGTACTCTGTACTGTGTACTACAACACACGTGCACGCGCGCATGATCATCCCGTCGCCGCGTTGTGGAGCCATAGAGAACACACACAAACACCTGCGCATAAACAGTTCCAACAGTTCGCAGAGTTAGACAGTGTTTCCAAAAAAGGCTTATAAACAGCTTGAATTTGGGTAAAGTGAAAAACTGGCTTCCTCACGGTGGGCATTTGCTAATGTGCAAGTGCAGAGCAATTGCTTCAGCCACTGAGGAGAACCAAGCACTTAGTTTAGTTTAGTTTAGTTTATTGCAAATTTAAAAATGACATATGATAAAAAACAAAACAAAAGGAAAAAAAACTATAATTTTTATATGAAAAGGAAAATAATTAAAATCAAAACATGATGTGCCGGAGAGGCCAACAAAACCCAGATGGGCTTGTCGAGTGGCCTTCCTAAAAGCTATCTTTAAAGCTTAGAAATATAGATATATACTAGAATATATCTAAAACAATAATAATAATAATAATAATAACAAATATAGAAATGTCAAAATATCCATAAGAAATAGGAATATGACTATACATATATATATTTATATATACACATACCTGTATATTATATAAACACACACACACACACAAGTGGGGTCCTCTAAATTTTATGGAGAATTGGGCAGTTGTTCTGAAAAAAGTGGAAAGAAGATCATCGGCTGACCTAGTGTTATGACTATGAATTTCATTATTAAACTGAAATATATTTTGAAAACAGATTGGGAGTAGTTTGTGAATAGATTGAAACAAGAAAATGCATATTTGAAGGTTATTTACATCAAAGATGGGAAGGATTCAAGAGACTGAAACAAAGGAGTGGAACTGGTGAATTTGTTAGAGAAAGTAATCATTTTGATAAAACGTTTTTGAAGCAGAAAAATACAATTGAGATTGGTTTTGAAATTGCTTGCCAAAACTATATTGCAATATGAGATGTAAGGATAAATCATTGTATAATATGAATTAATTAGGATTTGTCTTGCCACTAAGTGTCGTATTCTTGTGATGACTCCAATATTTTCCCCTATTTTATTAGAAATGAGTGCTGTATGATTTTTCCAGGTGAGTTTTTCATCTATGATTACTCAACAAATTTGGTAACAGTAACTCTTTCTAGAATATTATTATCTATTTTTATATTGGGAAGAGTACTTATTACTGGATGATTATGAGGCATAAACATCATGTATGCGCTTTTCTTTACATTCAAGGATAATTTGTTAGCCTTGAACTTAGGACAGACAGACAGACTGAAATTCCTTAAATTATATGTAGGATAGCCTAAATGAAAATATGTTGTATTTTATTCGCATTTGAGCTGACGGAACACTTTCTAGAGGTCCCGGAGCTCCGGCACAAATTAAGCCCATTGGCTTTCAAAAGAATGCTGCATGCTGCAGTTCCCCCTTTGACTTCTATAGAGATCCACACCCAGGGTCATACAGTATAGAAATAAAACAGCTTCATATTTATGTTTGGGAGTGATGTTACATTAATTGGCAACAGAGTAGTTACTACTGCACACCGTGCACCGTAACCACATGCCAAAACACAGTTTTCAAAATACGAATGAAGCATTCTACTTCAAACTGATGGTTCTCTCTTATTATTGACCCCCTCTCTTTGAAAAATGGCTGAGGTACAGCTCAGACTACATATATTTTTTAGAAAAGTTGTTAAAATTTGCATCTATAGAAATGATATCTATTACAGGCAGTGACAACATAGTGACTATAGTACATGAGATTTGTTTTCATGAAAGATGTAACACAAACGTTTCCTCTGTAAATAACCTAAAGATTTAAAACCACCTTAGAACATAAATTGTAAGGAAATGTTTTATGAAATTCAATAAACGAAATATAGTGCACGTGTGTAATTAATGCATAAGACTTTCTTTCTGTATACCATTACATACATGAATATCACATTTTAGTCCATTTGACGCTTCTATCTGTTCAATACTAAACCTGGAAATGTTGTTTCCTATGAAGTTGTTGTTGTGCTTTGTATTCATATGGGAACCTAGGACAATTTTAGCTTGGTTGCCAAAACTCTGGTAATTTGCATAATCCAAAATGGCCACTGAACGCCATGGCGAAAATGTACCTTTTGGACCGCTTGTCCTAGAATGATGTGTAATACCTATTTTTTTCCCCATGTGTAGATCCATTCCTAAAGCTATTTATATAGTCAAGGTTAAATTTGACCTCCGGGAGAACAACAAATAGAAACAACTTGATGAATGTTCATGATTCACTTTATTCATGATTTTGTCATGTCATTAACACGTCACAAGAACTGGTATTCATAATAACACGAGTATAACATATATTGGCCTAAATACAGGTACAAGATGTGCACACAATCTTCTCTGTGAACTGCACAGGACTGTCCCATCCCAATGCTCTCTACTTTACACCGTAGGTCTACCTGATACACCCCAATTCACCATTCAGGACAAGCGCATCAGTTTCATCGCTGAGCATGTGTATCACACCCTTTCCAGAGATGCCACCGGGACATATGAAATCATGGATGTCTGCCTCATCATGACCAAATGCAGTATCCACTGTGTTTCTCCGTGTTTCAACTTCCCCTGTCTCTGCACATTTTGGGGAAGGCGTCAGTCCACTCACTCACAAGCTCAGCAGACACTGTCTTTTCTGACAGTCTGCTCCCCAAACTGCTGAGTAGAGACGGTGTTGCTTAGCCTTTATGGCATGGAGCACATGCATCTTCAGCAGGTACTGGGTTAGATATCAAGCATACTGCACATGGCCAGCAAGGAATAAATACTTCATTATGCTCCATGAGAGACAGAGAGAAGGTGACATGTCACCTTGTCTCTTTGAACATTCAAACTGGTGGATGTGAAGTGTAGGAAGAATGAAGTTGTCTACCCACTGTCAGCCAGTAGGATGGAGATGTGCAGTGTCCGGGTACTGCTCGATGTGTTCAAATGTCTTTGGCCCAGTTGACATAAACCACTTTAAGAGGCTGCTGATACACTCTGAATGGACCTCTTGACTTTCACTCAGGACTTACAGTTACCACTGAAGTTGCCTGTCAGCCCCCCGATATGCTGCAACCACATGCATTTCCAATGCTGAACCTTGCATCTGTTTTTGCAATGCAGCTGAGGAATGACTGCGTATAACATGCATCCCAGCGGGATGCACAATTACATTATAGAACTGTATACCGGCTGGTTCCAGCACACCTGCTACACTGTAGGTTACAACAAACAGCTGCATGTCAATGGTGAGGTGAATACTGTACATGTCATTCCCATGTCAACCGGTGACCATATCTGCTGCCTGCTTGGACGCCTGCTTGGATGAGGAGGTGCGAGAGAGACCTTGACCTGAACTTTAGCACGTAAGATTGACCTGCATAAGAACTCGGAAATGGATTCTGTGACAGTTGTGTTCATTTTCAATATAAATTGTTAATTTGTTGTTTTTATATAATTTAGTACAATGTAACATCACCTTGGGATGGACGCCATCCTGGATCTGGCAATGAATGATTAAATTATTATTCTTTGGGCCCTAAAACCTAGGGTTAGACACCAAAATCACCTTCATAGGTTAAAAATGTACAGTATTATATAGCCATTTTAAGCTTAAGGTTAAGTCGTTTTTTTTCTTCATATATTGACCCATCAAATTTTCGGGTATTGCTAAATAATAAAATGCATGATAGCACCCATAAATCTACCACTGGTGCAAGGCTATCACATATTTTCTAACTCAGTAGCCTAGACATGAATACCTTGACAAAAATAACTATGAGCATTATTCCCCTCACATGATACCAACCAACCCCCTGGCTCATGGACTATCTGTTGCCAACAAATGTAACATCACTCCATGCATAAATATGAATCAATTTTTATTGATATATTGTATGGCTGCAGGCCTGGGTTCTCTATAGAAGTCAAATGGGGAATCGCAGCATGTACAGAGGGACACTAGAGGCCGAGGCCTCTAGTGTAAATTCACATATCAGTCAGTCGCCCCGAGGTGGCAGACCGAAGTGGTCGGGCAGGGGTGTAAGCATCGACCATAGCCCGGAGGTAAGAAGGAGCTGTTCCTTTCACTGCCCTATAGGCTAGCACCAGGGTTTTAAACTGGATGCGAGCCGCTACGGGGAGCCAGTGTAGAGAACGGAGAAGGATAGTTGTGTGGGAGAACTTGGGGCGGTTGAACACCAGACGAGCCGCAGCTTTCTGAACAAGCTCCAGAGGTCTGATGGCAGATGCCGGAGCACCAGCGAGGAGGGAGTTGCAGTAGTCCAGGCGGGAGATGACAAGAGCCTGGATGATCACCTGGGCTGCCTTCTCCGTGAGGAAGGGGCGAATCCTCCTGATGTTGTAGAGGAGGAATCTGCAGGACCGTGTCACTGATGCGATGTTTGCCGAGAACGACAGTTGATCGTCCAGGGTCACACCCAGATTCTTCGCAGTCCGAGTTGATGTCACCACAGCATTATCAATGGTGATGGCCATGTCTCGGTGAGGACAGCCCTTCCCCGGGAGGAACATCAGCTCGGTCTTGTCCAGGTTGAGCTTCAGGTGGTGCGTCGACATCCACTCCGAGATGTCAGCCAGACAAGCAGCAATGCGTGCCTCCACTTGTGTGTCAGAGGGGGGGAATGAGAGGATCAGCTGGGTGTCATCGGCATAGCAGTGGTAGGAAAAGCCATGGGAGTGGATGACAGCACCAAGAGATGTAGTGTATGGGCAAAACAAAATACAAAGTTACAAAAAGTGATTGATTGGGAAGTCCTCATTCATGCCTTAGGAATAGTATGTACAGGTATAGACGCATAGCGGAGCAGGTAAGTGCTACGATCTTTCAATTTATGATAAAAGCATGAAAATTGGCATGAGCAGTCTCCATGGGTCACTTGACAAGAAAATTGTCTGAGCCATTTGTAATTTCAAGATGGCGGCCATTTTTCAAGATGGCCGACACCTTAGTGGGCAGTTAAGTGATATGATGGTTTATTTGGTGATACAAGCATGACAATTGGCATGAGCAGTCTCTGTGGGTCACTTGACAATAGGCCACCCACAGCTACTTGAAATTTCAAGATGGTGGCCATTTTTCAAGATGTCCAACACTTTAGTGGAGCAATTAAGTTATATAGTGGTTTATTTGGTGATACAAGCATTAAAATTGGCATGAGCAGTCTCTAAGGGTTGCTTGACAAGAAAACACTCCCAGCCACTTGAAATTTCTAATTTCAAGATGGCCGCCCCCTGGATCCTCAAAAGATACATTTTCTCATAGAAATGTGTGTTTTTTTTCCATTAAGGACGATTATACGATTATTATTATTATGCTACAGAATAACTTTTAACACATCACAATACAGTTGTGTTGATTTGTTGATCATAGATAGATAAGATAAGAGTGAATATCTGCACTACCAGGGCACACTGGTGATATATCACTGCTGTTAAACTCAGAGTGGGGTTCAATGTCAGCTAATTGAAAGTTAGTATCCCAAATGCTGTCTAATTTACCCCAAAACAGTTAGATAGCCGCACCTGAATTGACAGGTTGTGCCAGCGCGGGAGAGCCGAGCCAAGGTTAATGGGGTTTTAGTTAACCGGATGGTGTACAGATCGCATGGGATTTAAATGGCATTGGATGAACGATCAGACTAAGTGTAGGGTTAAGGCACAAACTTAGTTGTATCCCATACATCAAAGTGCTTGGTAAAAAGTGGTAAAAGGATAAACCCTCGGCCTCTGCCTATGCTGCAGACATGGCAGAAGCCATCATAACAGTTGAGAAAACTAACTAGGACAGATGTTTCATTTGTCAGCAGGTCACCAAGGAAAAACTCATTCAGCCGAGTTTATTCAACAGAGAGCACGATCGTACTGGTTATGATACCATTGCAAGAAATGTTCCATTATTTCATAAGATCAATGCTCTGCCTATCTTACTTAGTCCAACCCGACTAGATGAAGGTGATGGCATAGAAAGCACATTGACAAGAAACAGAGCAAAATATCATTCAAGCTGTAAACTTATGTTCAACAACACAGAGCTGGAAAGGGCCCAGCCCAAAAGAGAGCATCTACATCTGCTGAAGACACAGAAGATACCAAAGATATCCATGTCAAGAGGCCAAGAAGATCTAATGTATGACAGGTCCAGCGATGTCACAACTGTGAACGAGGCCAGGCTTGATCTCTTTGCCAGAAAGCAAAGACAATATGACTTGATCCCACCAACTCAAGCAGCACTCAAAGAGCATGCCAAACATGCTTCTTATGAGGCTGGATACGTGTGGGGACAGGCATTGAAGCGACATCCACAAATGCCGAGCCCATCTGACTGGGGATGGGTGGAACAGGACGAGAAGTGGAAAGTCTTCTGGACTCCACTTCCACCTATTGCGGAGAGTTGTTGGGAGTTGACCAAATGTGGGTGCACCAAGGCATGTACTGGAAGGTGTAAGTGCTTCAGATATGGACTTTCACATGCCTATGTAGTTGCCCCTGCTAGAACCTATTTGCATGTTTATTTTGCCAGAGTTATTCCCCGTTGTCCTCTGTGTTTTCAAGTGGAGGCCACATCGGCGCATCATGTTTTACTTTTTATGTAGTCTATTACTGTGTAATTTTCTGTTGCTACTTTGTAACATTGCTTCGACTGCCTTCCACTGCCATACTGTATCTAACAGTGAAGCACATTTTCAGTTTAGTTCCTTAGTATCGTTTGTCATGGTTCCGTGAGTATTGCCATTCAGTATTAGCCATTGCTCATAATTTGTGACCCACAGCACAGAAAAAAGCATTTAGCCGCTCCACTAGCACTGATGAGCCAGTATGCACACGCAGAAAAACACCCCCCCCCCCCCCCCCCCCCCCCGACCGCATGGAAAAGTGGAGGAAGGAGGCATAGGATGTTTAATGTGATCGCCCCCTCTTGAAATAAATAGGCTATACTCTTTGTTTTGTGTTGTGTGTTAACAATAATAGCAATTCTCAAAGCATTTGTCCGCCAAATCCCACCTCCAGTCGCTGTCATTAGAATGGAGGGAGCGCTCCCTCCATTCAGAACCTGCCCTGTCTGCTCGGCCTGATTTCAATCAGCTGCAGCCCGATCAAGTCAAATTTGTGCTCCGTCGCGCAAAGGTGTCGGCCGAGAATAGCAGACCTCCAAGCTCACAACGGTTGCATCAGTGACGCTTTGTGAGCTTGTATGTCAGTTATCCTCGCGCGACGAAATGTGTCTCGCTAGGGTGCGCCTGTCCAGCCAACACATGGATTTTCAATTAAATGTAACCAGTGCTCCCCAAAACAACAGATGTGGGGATCTGTTGGGAATTGATTACATGAAACAGGCACCTGCACGTGCAGTCTTAATGTTTGTAAACAAATAATTGGTCTATATTGTCCTCTCTTAAATGTGATGTGTTTCATGTAGGACTTCATGAAGTCCTACATGAACGTCATTTATATAAGTGGCTCTCAAAGTGGGGTCCTTGGGAGAATAACCCTGGGAATAACCCTGATTCTACAAGCTCACAACACGTTAAATTGCAACGCGCCGGGAGCTTGTAGATCTGCTATTTTCAAAGAATCTAATCGGTGGCCTGGCACAAATTATTCTCAGATAAGGGGCGGCCATAGCTGAGTGGTTAGCGAGCCCGCCTAGGGAGCCAGAGGCCCTGTTTGCCCCAGGTACGATTCCAGGCCAATGAAATGAAATTTGTCCCTGAGCAAGACTCTTAACCCCTAATTGCGCACAGGCCCTCATTGGAAACAAGACCGTAAGGGCTTTCATCAACGGACCTGTTAAAGGAATTATCCTTATCCTTATAGATGGGGCCTGGGTATGGGACCAAATACAGATTTATTTGAGGGTCCTTGACATGAAAAAAGAACCACTGGTTTGACTGCTTAGCTCAAGGTTCAAGGTTCAAGGTTGTACTTTATTGTTACATCTTGTGTACAGGTAAATAAGAGTAAAACTTATGTTGGTTTGGCTTCCTTCAGACAATGCAGCAGCATAAGTAATAACAATAGAATAATGATAGAAAACGTAAAAAGATTTAAAGAAAGAGTGCAAAAAGAGAATAAAAAGAGCATCATCAAATCAATGTGCATACAAATTAAGACAAAACTTGGTATGTTGCATACACCACCAGCATTTTTTCTTCAGTAGCTGCCACCTAACTTTGTGTAAACAACTTCACAGTATATTCTTTGAACATCTGTGAACATAAATATACTATTAAATTATGAAATTATTATGAAAATCATGATTAAACAGTGGCTAACCACTGTAAAAGATATTCACTGAAATGTCTCTGTTTCATTTAAAGCCATCAGTATTAATTGTGCCCAATTACATCCAGAAGAGGCGATAGACAGAACGTACTTAAAGCAGAGGCGGTGGATTTACAACCTCTAGGCCACTGTATAGTGACTATAGTGAAACTAACCCTATATTCAACTATTTTTAATTTTAAGAAGAGTCTTTCTTCATCGTTACTACATTTCCCCCATAAATTCCCCAAAGAGTATCTTAACATGACATGAACTATTAAATGATATAAATTCAAAGACTATGAACTGAAACGTATTTATATTAAAGATTTTATTATAGATCAGATCCAGAATGCCCCTCACATGACATGAAGCACCACAATAAAAGCATGAAAAACAGCCTCAAGCCCATCATGATAACGCCAGATAATGAATATCCTGGGCAGAAAACTAATATATACTGGATGAGAACAAGTTAAATTATCTTGGAAATGAAAAGAGGAACATGCCAATGATATATAAGAACCCTGAAAGAATCATGGCCATATTATATTGTACTGTATTAATACAATGTTTGGCCTAAAATGAATTTAAATCACAATTACAGCTTCTTCAGCTCCTTGAAAAGACACATCTCTTGTTTCTCAAGACCTTTGAGGAAAGCATCTTTGGCATCTTCGGTTTGCAGATAATTATATAATTCCCTCATCTTTTCAAAAGCAGTGGTTTGAGCCCTCACTTTATCGTAGGCCTCCTGAGTGATGACTTCATCAGCAAGGAGCACATCCAGGATGGCAGAAACATTCTTCACTCTGTTTTTCAGTTCAACCTGGTGTTTGACGACAAAGTGTTTGGCTGAAGAAAAGGGGAATGAAAATGTAGTTGTGGGTGAAACATTTCCTGAACATTAAATGTTTTAAAGTGGAAAGCCTTTGCATACTATCTCAGTTTGGGGAATGTGATAAGCTATAGACCTTTAGCAGCCCTAATTGAAAAGCCTTCCAGTGTAAAAAATATATGGATGCCATTTGGAAAGTAATATAAAAATGGAATCTTAGATGTATTACAGATGTATTAGTAAGCTGTAGGACAGTACATAACCATGTTTTTGAATATGAACTAATCTACAGTAGTTACAGTCAATATGTGAAACACTTGATTAACTGATATTAAGCAACAACAGCTTATAAATGAATACAAAATACAAAGGAGATTATGATGGAGAATGGATAACCAACTTTGGACAGTACTCACATGCGACAGATGCAGCCGTTCCTTTGTATAAAACAGAAAAAAAGTAAATAAATAAAACAATGTTCAAATTAACTTCAACTGGAAACATGTGAGCTAATATGGAATAGTAAAGTTGCAGTCTCCCCCAGGACTTATTTTAACCAATTAGCCTCATAGCATAATTGCCTATATTTTGGGCAAATTCTAACACTGCTGATTCACCATACATTATCAGAATGCTTGTTACATTCTTATATTCTTATATAGCTATGTGACATCATGCTATATAAGACCATTTCTTATATAACCCATCTAGGGGTGGTTCAATAGTATTTGGCTTATATGCATTTCTTTACACTTCTCTGTTTCCGGCAGAAAGGTTAACATTTCCAGCGCCAATTAAGGCTAGACCAAAGGGCTTGTGTTTTCATCCCACGCGTGTACAGTGAACTCTCCAGAGGAGAGTGTGCTGCGTGCACCGGGGCTTTAAAGTCAATATCAAAATATCAGATTGTTTTAACCACTTCGCAAAATGTAACGATATATAATCTACAGTATATCGTTGCATTTTGCGTCTATCTACGCTACCCTGCACTCCATGCAGCCATGGAAAGCCTAGTGATGCGAGGTTAGGCTTCAGCTAAAGGCAGCTAGTGCCATGTACCTCACGATAATAGCTTGTTTTAAAGAAATAGTTCACCCAAAAAAATACTTATTTTCTATCAATTACACACCCCATGAAGCCTTGAATTCATGGAGGTGTTTTAGTTTTTTCAGCAAATTAATTACTAAACATAAACAACGTGTGAAAGTAAGAATGCTGCAAACCACACATAAAGCCTTCCATGTGAAAAGCTCTACAGTTTACCTTGGTTTCTCGGATACGCTACCGACGATCAGTGGTCAGCAAAGCTTAGCATGTTTGTCAAGTCAGACGTAAACCTTTTACTTTTAGTCAAGGCTTCAAATTAAGAGTAGTATTGGCAAATTATAGGAAAACCAGTGTTTGACTTCCGGTCGGTGGACTTCAAAACGAAGTAAGAGCGCTTTGTCAAATTATGGGAAAGCAAGTGTTTGACTTCTGGTCGGTGGAATTTAAAATAAGAGCACAGCTGACCTTTAATAACAGCCGATGTACAGGGTTAAAGTAGTAGTTGAACTGGTTTTGATGCCAAACACAACACAACGATAGCAAAACCATAGCAAAATGTAGTTGTGTTTTCCATCATCACACCAACTCGTTAATATTTTGAGGGCAAAAATAAGAATTAAATATAGCTGCAAGCAGCAATAATACGGGGCCAGTGAATGGAGAGAGAGAGAGAGAGAGAGACATGGAAACGGAATAGATTGAAGAGAGAGAGAGATGGAAGCTTGACTACCACAAGCTCAAGATGACATCCGGATTTTCATTCGTTGGACACATATAGACTATAATAAATCAGGGCTTACATTTTGTTGGAATGTCAATATAGAAAAACATAAAGTCAATGTAGAAAAACATAAAGTACAGAGTCGATTACGTGAAATACCTGTTCGCTTAGCTCTATGTTCCCTTAAAATGAACACCAACCCCAACCCTGTAACCCCTAAGCCTACAGTAACTGAGGGAACATAGGGCTTAGGTACTATGCTGAGGGAACATCAATCCCCTGAAGGGTATAACCAGATTTGAGGATATTCGTGAGTCAGCTGATTATTTGTTCTAGTCCTTTAATAGTGATTGATTGATTGATTGACATTTTTATTAGGCAAAAGAATGTAAAACAACACAGTTACATTTATAATGCTTTTGTCTAAAAGGTCCGGCCAAAAAAGTCCTTGCGGACTTGTTTCCGTTGGGGTCCTTGAATTAATTTCATAGACATATAGTAGCAACCAAACAGTTCAAAAATCAACATGAAAATACAGATAATACAGAAAAAAAATACCACTATGTACAAAAAAAAGCATGAAAAAAAAAAAAAAAAATGTACAAAAAAAGGGGGGGGGGAAGCATGGAAAAATAAAAATTATATACAAAAAAAGCATGAGGAAATAAAAAATATGTACAAAAAAGAGGAGGGGGGGGGGTCGTCTGTCTACAGGGAAACTGGTACTAGCTCCTCTTTAGGCCTCCAGAAAGATGAGTTTTTAGGGCTGTTTTGAATGAGCCCAGCGAACTGCTTTTTTTGAGGGATGGGGTTAGACTATTCCATTCCTTGGTGGCTGTGCTATAGAAGGAGAATTTGTTTGTTTTATGGGTGGGTGGTACCAGATTGTTGTTTACGCTCCCTCTAGTTTTGTGGCTGTGGGTGTCACTAACTTTTTCGAGGTATTTATACAGATATGCGGGTATAGGGGGCATTTCGGGCAAATCTGCATTTACAATTTTGAAGACCAGTCCCATTTTTTGTTGTTTAACCCTGTCTTCCACCCTGAGCCAGCCTAGGCTGGCAAAGTGAGTGGGAGAGAGGTGGGTCATGGGCCCCAGTCCGAGAAGTAGTCGAATCAGTTTGTTTTGGGAGGTTTGAAGCTTAGTCTTCAGTGACACTGAGGTGTTGGAGTACCAAGAGGAGCTAGCATAGTCAAAAAGGGGCTGAATCAGGGCCCCTGAGAGGGTCCTGAGGGCCTGAGGGTTGACAAAGGAGGAAACTCTGCCCATAAATCTGGTTCTCTGGTTTACTCCTTTGACCACCTTTGTTGCCATGCTTTCACCTGTCAGGTATTTGTCAAGAATACATCCCAAATAGGTAATCTCTTCTTTGCTAGTGATGATTGTGTCATCGACTTTGACCTTGAAGTCATTTACCTTCATTTTACTGAGGGAATGTGTGGTCCCAAATAGAATGGATTCAGTTTTCCCAAGGTGTAGTGACAGTTTGTTATCGGTAAGCCAGGTAGAGAGTTCAGAGCTGAGAGCTTCCTCAACTTGCAACTTGTCCTCACCCGAGATCAGGAGTGCCGAGTCATCAGCGAACAGGAACTGTGTTTAACAGTTAAACCCTGATGGAGACCATGTGTGGATGAAATATGTTGATAGTTCTTTAATTGGTTCCATATAAAGTTACTAACTCTATATTATATAGGCTTGTATATAAGCATATTGCCATGGACATTCATAATCATAATCATCATAATTATTGCAAACCTAAACCCCAAACTTTGACAAACTATCATTGAATAATATATTTTAAGATTATGAACTGAAATAATTTGATTAAAGAAAACAAGATTATCACAGTCACAAGTAGACTTTTTTCTCTCTTTAGGATCACCTCACATTCACCTCATGTAACGTTATCATCACAATAAAAAACAAAACAACTACATGACCCTCATGATAATAGGGCATAATGAAAGTACTGCATAAAAACAATATTGCTATTATGGGTTATTTTCAACAGCTTATTGGTTATTATCAACAGCTTGTAGAAAAAGATGAACTCGGACTCAGAGGATAAAAGTTGATGAGTAGTTGCGTAGTTTTATTTAGCTTCCATCATTGTTACAGTCAAGGAAGGAGACAGTCAGGTCAAAAACTTGAGATGTTGTCCGTTGGTCGAATCGTGGAGGATCTCGCGGCTGTCTGTCTGGCGACCAGCAGCTTGTAGCCTGCTCATATGCTGTTTAGATCTAATCTAATAACCTGCATAATACAATAGTATGCATACATGGATACAATAGCCAATGGAATGATCTCGTGGATGTTGCACATGCCTAGTCACATGTAGAATAGTCACATGTAGAATAGGGACACACACATTATGTTCTATGTAACATGTAGCTTGTAAAATATCCTATATTCCCCCCTTTGTGGCACCCTAGTGTCACAACGAAACGGGGGAGCGTACCTAAACACAATACAACGATATGATCAGGACCAATGACAATGATAATAACAAAACAAGTATATGATAATCATCAATCACATAGACATATATAGAGCCTATGTGAACGGACTCCACACCGCCGTCAGGTCCCCCTCAAGAAGGAAAGACAAGCAGAAAGATTAGGCACACACAACAGAGGCCAAATGCATACAGGGTGAATGCTCACATTCAATGCATGTAGCCCCTCTTCGTTGTTAACACATCAAATACAGCCATACAGTTTAACTATACCAACTGGGCTGTAGTACAGTGCTTGTCAAATAAAATACACAATCGGCAATCACCTTAACACACTACAGCCATCAAGAAATGGCCGATCGACAAGCTTCTCCAAGGCCACTTAAGCAAAAACGGGCCAAGGAAGGACGTTCCACCAGGTGGAAAACAGTCATATCTTTTTACATGTTACACAGCATTACGGGCTGTAAATAGCCAATATGATTACCTCAATTGTGTTTCAATTTGAAAGCGCTGCACAAACACATACAAATCACAATAGTAGAATCACAATAGTAGAAATACGAGGCACAATATCACAACAAGGCATATAGGTGTTGTAATTAGTGTGGCCAAGGCCTATACACTTAACGTAAACAAGTGGTGTAATAAATGTGATTAATCCATATATATATCAAAAGAATCCCTATCACCCATGTCAACCTTGTCGTCATCATAATCTAGAATGCGTGTGGCCTCACTGTCTACCTCGCCAAGACGCACGGGTGGAGACAGGACGATGTGCTGCCCAACTGCCGCCCCCATTACACGTTTAACCATGGTCTGAAGCAGTGGGACCACACAGCATATCAATAATAAAAACAAAAATAACACCAGGCCTAGGATAAATCCGACCCTGACCAAGCTCGCCCTCCAAGAAGATGACAGAAGCCATCCCAACCAACTGGTATCCTCACCACCCTTAGTGTGACTGACATGTTCGTCTCTAAGTGTTTTCAACAGTTCAAGAGCCCCCGTGATGTTCCCCCCTTCTCCGGTGTGGATTGGAGAGGTTCTATTGTTAGAGGTTCTGTTGTTATATCATTTAGAGGTTCTGTTGTTATATCATTTAGAGGTTCTGTTGTTATATCATTTAGAGGTTCTGTTGTTATATCATTTAGATCTTCCGTCCCCCCTTCTGTGATGACAGTCACAGATGAGCTAAGAACAGAATCTGCATGTAGGGTTGTAAAAATGGAAAACGAAGCCACATCCAAGGGTTGTGGAAGGGTAGGATCAGGGGTTCGGGGAACGGAGTCCGATGCCTCCAAGGTGGGAGCCACAAACTGGACCTTCACCGTGGGCGGGGCTGGAATGGAACCAGAAGTTACAGTGTCCAGTATTGGACTCAAATCAGATACGTATAGCAAAGTTGGGAGGCCCGGCGCAGCCGTTAAGCTGCAAGTGAGTGAGTTTTCGAACTGCCTCAATATCTTGCTCACGCAATGATTTTTCCTTCGCCCTAACACTCTCGATATGGTGTGCCAAGTTGTCAGTGTACACGTTGCGAGTCATGGACTGTAGTCCAACAATTTCATCCAATTTACATCTGACCTGTCTAGGTAGTCCCTGCTGAATTTTCTCCCTTAATATGGCCTCTTCCATCTGATTGTCCTCCGGATTCTTCCCAACGATATCCCGCCATCGTTGATATGATCTGGCCACGTACGCGCGGGGGTTCTCATTGTCCCCCAAGGAATTGATTATGATACTATTCGGATGCATGTTAGTTTGATACATCTCCTGCAATACCTGGCCCAAACGCCCTCTGTATGCCGAAAAGAATTCCGCATCGAAAACAGCTGTATTGACATAATGTCCGAGGCCGGCCCTGTCAAAGACACGAGCCAAAGAAGATCGCCCGATTTGGGCCATAAGCAGGCGTTTGAAGTCTGCCATAGCTGGATTAATTCCAGTAAAAAGTTCATCCAACTTCGAAAGCCAAGCATGAGCACCCTCTGTAATAGAAGGCAACTTGGAGGTCCACGAATCCAGCTCTGATTGGGCGACTGGCTTGTAGTTTAATTCATTCCCGCGTATAATCACTGGAAGAGAAAGAGAAGGACCAAGTACAGAATAGTGCCCGGAAGGAGCAGATTCCGAATTCTGCTTAGACCGCAACGGATAACGTTGGCCCATTTCCCCTTCTAGCTGGTCTTTGTCTGTTTGAAGTTCCTTTTCCTGTATCTCAACCATGCTTAACTCGTTCAACAGGGTTTTTTCCAGGTCCCCATTTTTCTCGTGTTCTTCTACTGAGTCTAAATCCTGTATGATCTGGCGTTTCATGCTGCTTACGTTACGTAAGTCTCGAGTTAATTTTTCCAAATCACCTGGAATATCTTTATAGCTTCTCGGGGTGGCGTTGACTGATGAAGTGCCTGGTTTAGTACCTGGTTTGCCTGGTTTCTGAGACCAGTCTGCCTCCTCATCGTCGCAACAGTCTGGCACAGTACTCACCTGTTTAGATGAAGCTTTAGAGCGTGTAAGTTTTCCACGCTGTTCAGCTTTTGCTAAAATATCTTTGATCTGGGAATCATAGCCTCCGACCCTATGATCCTCCTGTCGGTACCTCTCAGGAGTACCACCGGTTCCAGGCCTGTCTGGTAATGTTTCCAAAACCGTCTTGGCCCTGCCCTTCTCAAGGACTTTATTATGATCATCTCTTGTCTCATAATTACCCTCTGCAGTAAGAACAGGATAAATGCCAGTATTCTTATTATACGGAGGAGGAAACAGTGAGAAGGCTGTTGCAGTCAACTCCTTTTCGCCAGGACGCGGTCTGTCCTGGGTTTTCAATTTTGCCTCAGCAGTTTTCTGAAAGGCTTTAATCGCGATAATCTCCTGTGTACGTTTTTTTACACGTTTCTTGCCAGTCTGGTTCATTTTATAAGTGTCAATCAAAATTCTTAAAGTTTTAATGACATCGAGGTCGAACGTTCCCTCGATCGGCCATGGCTGAAGTAACTGGGGCCAACGTTTATTCCATTTCTCAGAAAATTTACCAATATCTGAGATATGTTCATATCTTGATTGGACTTGCTCAACCGGCGTCGTTTGACTCATTATTGAATCTGGCGGAGATCCACTTCTGAATGACACGCTTAAGATGTGTGTGTGTGTTCCCTAGAAACTCAGTATTAGACTGCTGACCTATCACAGGACCCGAAAATGCCGACCTATATACACTGCCTAGCAGAAACTAAACTACCTAAACTTGCCTAAGTCTTCACTCCCCACGACTGGCTTTTTAAACACCCGACAATTCCTGTTCTGGGCTGTTGTACTCAACTCAAACACAGTAACAGAAACTGAAGGTATACCATTGAACCTCAGGTATTGACCCTTGGCAAGGATATGTGTCCCGGAGGAATTTCACGCAGGAAACCTCACTTGGCCATGGTTGTTGGAGCAAAAATAACAAACAGCGTACTGTCTCTCCCGGTCAGTTTCAAAGTCCTGCAACTTTTAGTCATGCAATCAAACAGGGTCACACTCACACAGCGTCAAAGAGGATCTCGATTATAAATGTAAGCTGATAAAGATTTTTCTTTAAATACACAAAGGTACTGAACTCTATTACGTTACAAAGATTTATTAAGTTACTTCACTTATTGATAACTAAAATGCAAAGATAAGAAATTTATTAAGTTGCTTCATTTATGAAGTTACTAGAAGATGGCAGAAATATAGTGTTTCCAAAAGCATACTATAGGCTGCTTCTTCCCCTCTTTTTTTTTTTTTTTTTGTTTTTTTAGATAATTTATGTATTTATTATTATTACCCTTATTATTATTAATTATTAATTGATGTACTGAGTAATTAATCAAGCAATGAACAATGTGATCAAATAAACAAACAATGAAGTAATCTGCCACTCAGGAAGACAATGAAACAGTGTTTCACTGGTCAATACATTAGGTCAAATGGATGCAGCCGAAACACCCCTCCCCGCTGGATAAAATGAGTGAGATACTGCTGAGAACCTGTTAATCTGCCCGATAGTTAATGACGTGTGTGTGAGGGCGTGTATAATCTTACACGAAAGTGCAGCAGACAGCAGGCAGTCAGCTGTATCCAGATGTCAGTCAGCTGTATTTAGACGTCAGCCAAGGGGGGGTGCGACCTCCAAGTGGGCTGTCCCTGAACCAGGTCTGCTTCCGAACCTATGAGAGCTCAGACCCAGCGCAAAATAATGAGGTTACAATGAGATCAGCCTCACATGTCGTCATTCTAAAGTAACTCAAGAAGAGAGAGAGAGCAGGGTGGGGTCCCTGCCGGAAACATATAATTAGTGGAACAAAGACAACAAACTTCATTAAGAGGTAGAGAGAGAAAGAGAGTGGGGGGGGGGGGGTGTCACTATGTGCTGAATCAGCTTCAGACCACACGTAACAGCCGCTCATACATTTTAACAGGAACTAAAGCCGGTTATATTCAATCCAGCAGGTATAAAGTTAGTGAATGAAAGCTGTCATATCCAATTCAGCGTTCATAATGTCAGTGAATGAAAGCCGTTATATCCGATTCAGCATTCATAATGTCGGTGAATGAGAGCTGTTATATCCAATTCAGCATCCACCATGTCAGTGAATCATACACAAAGCATAAAATGTTTCCCTAAAGTCATGTTTGTTCTCTGTGTTGGGAAAATCATGCAGTCATTAAAGATCTGCGAGATTCCCAAGACAGCAGATCTACAAGTCTGCAAAATCCCTCAAAAATAGCAGATGTACAAGTTAATGAGGCTGCACATCCACTATTCCCGAGTTACACAAAGCGTGTATTGTCTCTCCGCTCCCGTTCTCCCCTCCTGTTTTGGAGCAATAGGGAGAGACGGAGATACGAGGTTACAATAACGGACACACGGAGCACAGAGGAGAGGGTCTAGTAATCCCTTCACAAAAGTAATCTATACTCTATGTGCTGCACGTATGTGACTGCAGCCCTTGTTTTAGGTCGGAACACACTGCAATCATTGTTATTATTATTATAAATAGACCCGCTATCAGGGTACATCATTGACAATATCACTAAAACTTTTATATTCAATTTGAAACACACAAAACACATCACTCACAGAAAGCACGGCCGGCGCGCGTAACAGAGTGTACACTCATGAAATTCTATTCCACATTTCCAAACTATGATATCATTTAATATCAACCAGTACTTTAGTCATTAGAACCAAGAATAACAGGCGTCCCTATTAACACTATACAGGCTCAAAGACTTGTCAGCATTCTCAGCATGTAATTACTAATTACTTATTAGTGATTTGGGACCGAAACTACAGCATTTTCTGCTAAAATGTCATGACCTAATTTAATTAAAACCCAAACAACAGCCCCTTTGTGCTGACATGCGAGTGCTCCTCTTCACTTCAAGTGCTGAATTATCAGAAGTATTTATTTCTCTGTCTTTTTATGTTGAAGTTGTCCAAACAGCAGTACTTATTTCACTCTTTCTTTTTATTTTTAAGTTGTCCAAACAGCAGTACCAGAGTACAGCATAAGAAGTATAGTGCACTTACTTCATGCATTTGTCATCATGTACATGTATTCTTAAATTTGTCAGACTGCTCAGTTCAATGTATCCCTCCGTTACCCAAGTTCACAGTTCTAGGTGCGTTTAAATTGCAACGACAAAAATTTAAGCAGACCTTGCCTCGGGGGTGACAGTACTCGCAGCGCGGGATGTAGGGTGATCAATCCCTGTCGTCTCTTGCTGCCGGCACGTGTGGCTGCGGTCTGCTCTTCCGTCCAGATGTCATCAGCGTGTGTTTGTCCCGTCGTCGCAAAAAGTGTCGATCGCTGGTTCGCCAAGATATGGGTTATTTTCAACAGCTTATTGGTTATTATCAACAGCTTGTAGAAAAAGATGAACTCGGACTCAGAGGATAAAAGTTGATGAGTAGTTGCGTAGTTTTATTTAGCTTCCATCATTGTTACAGTCAAGGAAGGAGACAGTCAGGTCAAAAACTTGAGATGTTGTCCGTTGGTCGAATCGTGGAGGATCTCGCGGCTGTCTGTCTGGCGACCAGCAGCTTGTAGCCTGCTCATATGCTGTTTAGATCTAATCTAATAACCTGCATAATACAATAGTATGCATACATGGATACAATAGCCAATGGAATGATCTCGTGGATGTTGCACATGCCTAGTCACATGTAGAATAGTCACATGTAGAATAGGGACACACACATTATGTTCTATGTAACATGTAGCTTGTAAAATATCCTATACTATTTGTAAGAATTAGAATTACAGAGCTCTTGGAAATAGAAGGAGGATGAATGAGAATGCTGCATAATAACATGAGAAAGCATCATGGCCTGAAAAGGAACATTATATTGTACTAATAGAATGTTTGGCCTATTTTTTATTTTTTATTTAAATGAGAATTACTCTGGATTATTCAGATCATCCATTAGATATGACTCATTTTCCTCAAGACCTTTGTAGAAAACACGTTTGGCTTTAGGCCCACGGCTATCCAGGAGTACAAAGAGTCCCCTCATCTTTCCCTGACTGGTTTTCTCAGCCCTGAGATTACTGTAGTCCTCATTCTTCATGACCCCCTCATCAACCATGCATCCCTCAATTTCTAGAATATTAATAAGTGCGTGTATGATCTCTGTTTTTTTGGAATTTGATATTTACAGCCTACTAGCAGTTGGAACAAGTTTCATAATCATTGGAATAATAAACAAGCCTTCCAATGGAATTGGATCTTTTAGATCTGTTTCACTATGCTGTAGTCGGACATGGCTCTGTTTTGAATAGGAAATAACTGGGCCACAATCAGTATGTGAAGCACTTAATGATAAAAGTGCATCATTAATCATATCTATTTACTTAACTTAACTCAATTAACTTTAATCAGCACTCATTTGGGTCAGATTCAGCTGCTCCTTTGGGTGTTGCTGACAGAAATAAAACAGTGTTCAAATTGGTTTAAAATGCAAACATGTGAGTTCATATGGACTAGTAAAGTTGGAAATGAACAGTTACGTTGTTGAGTCAAACTACTTTAAACAGCACTCACCTGGGACAGATGCAGCTGCAACTGTGGATAGTAAATGCAAGAAATAAAACAAGGTTTACATTAATTAAAACATACTGTAATATGGACTAGTAAAGTTGGACAAATTATGTTAAGTCAACCTTACTTAGCACGTACCTGGGCCAGATCCAGCTGCTCCGTTGGGTTGTGCTGCAAGAAATACAACAGTGTTCAAAATCATTTAACATGCAAACATGTGAGCTAATGAGCTGTTAAGTTGAGTCACTTACCGCAATGACTGACATCAATGACAATCATAGCTAAAGCATTAATAAAGGACTTTTTTGTTTAGTTTTTTGTTTTGTTTTGTGTTTGCCAATAGTGAAAGTGTGTTGAAAATTGTAGCCAGCGTATCTTTCTTAATGAACTAGAATTTGGCCCATAGAATATAGCCTATATGATATTAAATCCCTGATTCTATAGGTCACATTTAATGTCATCTTTAATGGACGTTATGCCTCTTTCATTTAATTAATGTAAGTAATCAAGTATTCAGAACAGACAGTCATACACACATACTGCACAGTATGAGCTCTGTCTAATGCATTCATAAACGTTATTATAAATGATAATGTGTGTCTACATTGTGTCAGTGTTACAGTTAGCTAGTCTTAATAAAAAGTCGACAGGTTTCAATAATTAATCACTTTTATCCAAAGCGCTTTACATAGATTGTGCATTACATTCACCCATTCACACACACATTCATACACGGATGGCAGAGGAAACCATGCAAGGCACCAACCTGCTCATCGGGAGCAATTAGGGTTTCAGCGTCTTGCTCAAGGACACTTCGACACTAACTCTGGGGGAGCCCGGGATCGAACTGGAAACCTTGCGGTTCCCATCCGGCCGCTCTACCGGCCACTACCCCTGAGCCACTGCCACCCCGTAAATAGAAGTATATAGATTATAGGAGCCCATTGTCTCCAGTTTCATTGCTATTCACACCATTGGCTGTAAAATATAATACATGTGTTTAATACAGATGCATCCCTTCCCCATTCCCTTAATGTACTGTAACCAACAAGTGAAGTCTCATCAGATTTCTGAGGCGTAAATAACCTTTGTTATTGTCAACAAAAACCTTCAGAATGTTAAATTATTACTTCATTGAGAAATAAGTAGGTCGGAATGGCTTATTGTCCGCATCAGGCCAAGAGGGTGTATATTCCCTTTTCAATGCGCTATACAGTACGATTGCTGTGGTGGAGCATACAGTATCACTTAATTTTTTGCACTAAATACAGTTCATTAATGTAATCACCAAAGTACAAAACACGTTGGACTGACATTTCCATATGGCTACACTTCTGTAAAGAAGGTGTGGCTAATACGACCCTTATTGTCTCCGCCAGGCCGAAAGGCATGGCGAGAGAGTATGTTTTCGCCCCTGTCCGTCCGTCCGTCCGTCCGTCCGTCCGTCCGTGTGTCCTGTCTGTGTGTTAGCAGCTAATCTCTTAGTTAGGGAATTTTAACAAGATGTTTGGACCATCTGTGAAAAAATTTACTACCAATAGCTTTCTTCACCAATGTGTTCTTATAGGTGTCTAGAATCACCTCTCAATTAATGCAAACCCAAATCCTCGTGGAAAATCCTGGAGAGCCAATCAAAGTTAAGGAGCCCAGAGGGCTTGGGTGAAAAATATGAAAAGAAATAAAAGTCTTGTGAGGTGTCTAACTAGGGGTTTTTAGGGGTGCTGAATCCATTCCAACCACTATTTTTGAGTAAAAATGTCTCCCTGGCCATCTAATATTGGTATATTGGTTATTGTTAGTGTATAATCAGTGTATAATCAATGGTAGGGGATTGGGGTGTTGTTGAATTGATTCTAGAACGAATACTGGCCGAATACTGGCCTGCATTCACACTGGCCAAGATCCAATCGCACCAGAGAACACTTGCATATATACCCCCGATCCTCTAGGTGGCGGCATGCACATAGTGTTTCTTCTGTGGACACAGACGTCATCAACTATGCGACAATGTTTGTGCTGGTCGCGCATAAATATAGGGTTGCGGCTGGGGGCTGAGTCAACGCACTGAGCGCTCAGCGCGTCAAGGCCATGGTCAAGGCACAGACTGCTGTGTTGTTGACGGACAACGGATGTACGCTTATGAGAAACAACACAAATAAAACCTGGTGAAACACTTGTGTGCATTAGTGCAAGATGAGGATACAGGAAACATTCAGTCTAAATGTCCAGTTTGCTAACCTTCACAACTACTAATACTTTTGTATTTGAAACTTTACATTTCTCTAAATATTATAAACTTTCACGACAGCTTAAGTACAAAAATATATCATTTATGAAAAGGTAACTATAGTAGCCTATACAGTGAAGTCCGACTGAATGACTGAAAACTTGTATTGTGAATTGTACTTCCTAAGACGGGTCCGAAAATGGAAAATTCTGTAACCATGTAGGCATTTTTGAGTAAAAGTTGGCATCCAGCATTTTTTCAAAGTTCAATGTGTCCCCAATAAGAATCCACCGGATGCCAGTGAAATAAGGGTCCCAGTTTTTTTTATTCCTCCGCCAAAGAAGATATGGTTTCACCATAACTTGTTTGTCTGAGCGTCTGTTTGTAAGCAGGATTACGGAAAAACTACTGCGCCAACTTTTATGAAACTTGGTGGAAGGGTGTAGCATGGGCTGATGATGAACCAAATTAACTTCCCATGCCCCTCGGCCATAAGGGGGCGGGGCAATGGGCGTGGTCAATCGCAAAAAGACACCCAACTCCCAAATGGCTTCACATAACGCCACAAAACTTTGTAGCAGGGATGGTCATCGCCTAAGAAAGAACGGATGCACTTTACACATCCACTGGCTAAAAGAGGGCACGGCAAATAGCTGTGGCCTATTGTTCAAAAGGTCAGCATTGGGGCTTGAATGGTCCCTTGAGCGCCCTGTGTAGACAAATAAAATAACCTCTTTTCAGTTTCATTTCTGGGGCTTAAGTTTCATTTCTGGTGAAATACCAATTAAGGCCTCAGCCAATCAGGAAGGGACACTGGACATTTAGTTTCAGTTACTGCTCTGTTGCAGTCAGTTTACTCAAGGGACCATTCAAGCCCCAATGCTGACCTTTTGAACACCTATCACAAAAAGGTGCCTAACTCTCAAACTGCTTCACCCTAAAAATAATGAAAATAAATATTAGTGTTTTTAAAACAAATGTAAAATAATTTATTTTGTTTAATGCAGTTGTACCAAAAATCCCCCAACAGCCCAAACTGTCAATGGGAAGGTGTGCTAGGCCTACAGTACAGCAGGCAAGGAAGCAGCAAAAAGGTATGATGTTGGAAGCTGTCTAATTTCTCAAACTTTGGTAGCATCTTTGATACTGTATCTACTTAATGTAAGTAACGTTTATGTAGATTACATAATTCATGTTTTTATTGTTGAAAATGTAACTCAATGAGGTTATTTTAAAATGACCATGAATTTTTGTTAGCTAAGTTAGCATAAATACTGGATGCAGGTGGTTAACTTCATAGGTCCAGACTAACTTGATAGGTCCAGAGTTTTCACAGCCCTAATCTTCAAGTTAAAATGTAACTAGCTTAACTGAATGGTTAATTGACTTGTTTGGCATCCTAAAGTAAGTAAGTATCTATAGCGCAGGAAGCCTCTGAACAACAACATTAAGTATGCAGTATCATTTTAAAGCGTCTACATTTCCATTTCAGGATGACATAACAGCCTGATCATGGAAGCTGTTGGCAGTCTCAAGCAGATTGGCGACTCCCCAGATTTAGAAGAATGTCTCATCTGTCAAGGGACAAGAAGTGAAAAGTTAAGAAAGGTTGTACAACAGGGGCTTGAGACGTTAAAATGTGCTGCCCATACAAGAGACCAATTGTGCGACATAGGCAACAAGCCTGCAATCGATCGTATCAAGGAAATGTCAACAGATGATCAGCTGTGGTGGCACAAGTCATGTTTCTCAACATTCACAAGCAAGGAGAAAATAGAACGATTACAACCGAAAAGTCAGACATCCAAACCACGAAAATGTGAACAAAGGACATCGACCACGTTGCTGCGAAGCTCAACAAAATCGGTGAAGTGGGATCTTTGTATCTTCTGCCAAGACACAAAAGTAAAAGGTTCATTATCATCTGTGACTACATTTAAGATGAGTGATCAGATCTTGCATTTGTCCAAGTATGACCAAGAGGCCCATAAGCGTCTAGCAGGTATTAGTGACCTCATCGCAGCGGAAGGGAAATACCACCCAAGCTGCTTCATGAAGTTTAAGCGAAATGCATCAAAAACCAAACAAAGTTCAGAAAAAACAGATATTGCTATGGAATGGCTTGTTAGTGAGCTCAGAGAATCTGCAGAGAAGAGACATGTCTTTCAACTGTCTGAAGTGTGGAACAGATACTGCGAATTAGCACAACAAGCTAATGTGGAAATACCCGCATCATTTACAAGCAGGAGAGCTACATTCAAAGAGAAACTCCAAGTATATGCACAGGATTCATATGACTTCATTACTGTGCCAAACCAATATGTGCTGCTCGTTCCCAGGAAAATGGTGCATGTGCCGTTTTCAGATTTCATGTCAAAGGAAGAAGAGTCTTGTGCAATCCCTATATATCAGCCCCATGATGAGGGATTCCTGGAGATGGTACATGTTGCATTGAAACTAAGACAAGACATACTAGCCCACCCTAAATACACAGGCTTTGTTGTCAATGAAGACAAAATGATCGAAAGTGTTCCTGAAAGCATTTTCATGTTCATCCGCTTGATGTTTGGTGGCCACGGCCTATTGGAAGGAAGCCCAAATGATGAAGAAGACGTTACCTTGGACAGGGAGGAAGCTGATACTCAGACAAGAGTTCTAAGCGTGGCCCAAGATCTTGTCTACAACGTGACCGGTGGGAAACACTGGACGCCCAAGCATGTGGGACTAGCCAGTACCTTGCACCAAGCAACGCGTTCAAAGAAACTGGTGAACCTGTTTCACAATGCAGGACACACAATCAGCTATCACAGCTTGCTGCAGATTGACACTGCTATGGCAGAGAACACGCTACAAGACATGGATCCAGAAACGGGAGCAGTCACTCCACCTAACTTCATGCCTGGCAGATTTACACATTTTACATGTGATAACATTGACATAAATGATTCAACTCTTGATGGCAAGAACACCTTTCATGCTACACAGATGGCAGCATGGCAACGTGGTCCAGAAGGTGACACTATGATGAAGGATTTAAAGCCATCAAAAACGGAAAGCCTTCAGGTACCTGAGGTGATGGAAATGCTCTTTCCACCCAAAGTTATAGAAGGAAAAGCCTGTCCAAAATCAACAGAAAATACAAACAAGGACTGGTTCAAAAAATGTGACAAGAATGGAACAATTGCAAACGCTACTGCCAAAGACATGGGATTCTTTTTCAAGCGTCAAGATCAAGGAGATATCAAGGAAGGCTGGACAAGCTTCAACCAAAGTCAGAGTGAAATGTCACCTGAAATGACAAGCATCGGTTACATGCCAATTATCCAGGCACCGGCTCATGACCTAGATACACTGAATACAGTTGTACTTAGATGCAAACATGTGGCCAGAAAACTTGGACAGCATCATGTTGTTATCACAGTGGATGAGGCATTGTTCTGTAAATTGATGGAGCTGAAGTGGGCAAATGACAACTACATGGATTTCCTTATTGTCAGATTAGGTGGCCTTCACACTGCCATGAAATTCATGACAGTCATTGGCAAGCACGTCCAATCATCTGGACTGTTGGAAGCATGGGTTGAGGGCAACCTACTTGGCCCGCAAACTGCTGACAAAGTTATGACAGGAAAGTCCTACAACAAAGGAATCAGAGCCCACAAAATCACTCTGCAATCCATGTGGAGGATCCTTATTCCTCAGCTGCTTAGCTTCTTGGAAGACCAGAATCCTGACCTTAAAGAACAATTGGACAAGACAAAGAATGGCCCTGCAGAAGATCTTGTGACATTGCTCGCTTCCAAAGAGTTTGAAGCTGTCACAGAAGCCTACGTTGCAGCCAACGACAACCCAAACTTCAAGTTTTGGTGGGGCTACATGCAGATGGTCCAAATCCTTCTGATGTTCACTCGCGCTCAGAGGGAAGGAATCTGGGACCTTCACCTTTGTGCATTCCAGCGAATGTTGCCTTTTTTTATGCGGTATAACCATGTCAACTATGCTCGCTGGGGGACCATCTATCTGAATGAGATGCACCAACTTCCGCAGCATGTCAAGAAGGAGTTTGAGGCTGGAATCTTTGTAGTCAAGCGCTCTTTACAGCGTTTCAACCAAGTGGACCCAGACCAGAGTCAGGAATGGCTAGGCTGTATTGGCAAAACAGGAGGAGGCATCATTGGGATCACAAAGACATCTTCAGCTCTCAGCCGCTGGGCTCTGTCTTTCAACCTCCGAACCGAACTTGCCCATGACACCAGAGTTGCCTTTGGTCTAGGAACAGGTGATGACTGCATCCACAATGAGACCACGAAAAGCAGAATGAAACGAGACTCCAAAGATGAAGACAACTTGCTCACAGTCTTGCAGAGATTTGGTCTCTTTTCAGCTGAACTGCCCCAGACACTGCAAAACATTGCAAACAAAGACTTGGCTACCCAAGAAATTGAAGACGATCTGTTGGCAGCTCCACAGAAAGGGCAAGATCAGTTGGATGCCTTTGTGGAGGAGAGGCTGATGCCATCTGAGGAAAGAAGAGTTACGTTCAGGGACAAACTGACACAGAACAAGTATTTGACTTTAGCTTCACTGTATGAAGTGCGACAGTCAGACCCAAAAACTGGGAAGGCAAAAACTGTCAAGGCAGACAGAAACATCCTGCAGCGCCTCATTGCTGCATATGAAGCAGGACGCCCAGTCAATCTCGACAACATTATGACACATGAACTGTTTGTTGTACCTCTGTCCTTGGCAGGGGTGGATGGGCAGCTTCGTTCAGGTTCAAAGGCAATACTTGCTAAGATCTTGACTGCTGACATTCCATGTCCCAAGAACCTTAAAGACAGAGACCTACAGGATGAGCCAATGCTTGTCATTGATGGTCAAGCTCTGGTCATTGCCATTGGAAAGCCACAAGCAGCAAAGACTTTTGGAGATCTTGCAGACATCTTTGTTGAATCCGTTCTCCAAAGTGGGGCACAGTTCCAGCGAATTGATGTCCTCTTCGATCGCTACCACAAGCACTCAATCAAAAGTGGAACACGGAAACGCCGTGGAAGAGGCTCCGTGGCAATCAGGAGACCAGTTACGAGCAGAGATTTACCACTTCCTGCAAAGTGGGAGAACTTCATTGCTCACCAGGACAACAAAGCAGACCTTGCTCGCTTTATCTCACAACAGCTGATTCTGAGAGCACCAGCCAACAAGACCATAGTTGCTGCAGGTGGCTTCAGTGATGAAGAGAGGGTTGAAGCTTCTGACCCAACCCTTGACACTGATAGCTTTGAAGCTAAACATGAAGAAGCAGACACAAGGATTATTATTCACTGCATCAAAAGCAGTGCTGCGACCATTGTCGTCTCTGCAAGAGACACAGACGTCTTGATACTGCTGATCGCCTATTTCCACATGATGCCGTGCGAAAAAATCTGGATGAAAGCCGGGACAGCAAAGGAAAGAAAGTACTTCCCAGTTCATGAAATAGTGGAAAAGCTGCAGATGGAAGAACAGGTCCTCAACCTGCTTCCAGGTTTCCACGCTCTGACTGGGAGTGACTCAACCTCATACATTGCAGGACATACGAAGAAGACATGCTGGAATGTGTTTGTAGAGCATAACCTTCTGCTTAAGGGGCTTGGCCAAGGTCCAGAACTTACTGACCAAACCATTCAGGATGCAGAAGTTTTTTTCTGCAGATTGTATGGTGCAAAGAATGCAGACAATATCAATGAAGTTCAGTCAAGCATGTTCATTAAGGGCATGACAATAGAGAGACTACCACCAACCAAAGATTCTCTCTACTTTCATATTCAGCGTTCACACTTCCAGACTTTGGTCTGGCGGCAGGCCCACTTGCAGCACCCAGTTCTGCCACCCCCCGAAACGATGGGATGGACCTTTTTTAAGTCTGTCCGGTTGAAGTCGCCTAGGCAGATGACTGCGCAGTCCGGGTGGCGATTTTCTTGTGCACTGATCGCCTGGTGTAATTCCCTCATAGCTGTGTCCTTATTAGCTCCAGGATGAATGTAAACAACGGCTACAATCACGATGCTGAAGTCGCGTGGTAGGTAGAAAGGACGGCAGGCTATGATTAAAAGTTCAAGGTCTGGTGAGCAGTGACTGTCTAGGATTTTAACATCTTTGCACCAGTTGTTGTTGATCAAGGCACAAACTCCCCCCCCACGTTGCTTACCGCTCAGTACAGGGTCTCTGTCTTTCCTATACGCGGTGAAGCCAGGAGGAGTGATAGAAGAATCAGATGCTAACTCCGTTAGCCACGTCTCTGTTAGCACAACAATACAAGTCCTCCTCGTCTCTGCGTTGTATTTAACGCGCGCCAGTAAGTCGTCCATAGTGGTCACTGTTCTTGATTCACACAGAGATCTAACGTTCGCTAGCAGGATTGAAGGCAGTGCAGGTTTATATCCACGTTTTGTTGTTCTTACGAGAAGACCCGCTCTAGTGCCTCGCCGCCACGGTCTTTTTCGTCGGGGGTATGTTGTTGATCCAGCCGGAACAAAGGGGACCCCACCCCCCACCCAGCCGAGTGGGAGGTTTTCGGCAAAAAAGTCCGGAATTCTGTGTGTAATCGCTGTGCTGATGTCCATAAGTGCTTGTCTGTCATAACTCCTTAGACACGCGACGGTGTAGGGAAAAAAGAGAAGGCTAAATGAGTTCAGCAGCCTGACAGCAGGCGGCGCAGACTTTTTTCTGGCTCTTCCTGAACACACCTGTGGATTATACCAGGGACAATGACTTGGACTTTAGCCCCCCCTCGGACACACCTGTGGACCACACCAGGTACAAATGACTTTTTGTTGCACTCCCTCATGGAGCTACATGCGGATTATACTAGGGTCAGTCCACTCTAGGTGGACACGCACTGACCTTTTGCACCTTAATCCCTTGTATAACGCACTGACTTTTTTTGGGTCTTTTTTTTATTGTGCTCCTTTTCCTCTAAGCACCTTAACGTCCATTGTCTATCATGCACAGTATAAGTATAACATGCACAGTATACAATACATTGCTGCTATGCTCAGGCACCTTAGTTTAGTTTTTTAGTTTTTTTTATTATCTCAGGTAATTTGTAAATATGTAGATAACTTGTCTGGCCTTCTGTTGCTCTCTTGTTTTTGATCTCCTTCCCACCTGCCCCCCACCCTCTTCTTCTCCCCCCCCTCTTCTTCTCCCCCCCCCCCTCTTCTTTCTATGGAAACTAACGTTGCGATGGGAACGATGTACAAAAAAGAATTTCACCCACTTTTTTACCTTGTAAACCTGTGATGTGACAATAAAACTGATTCTGATTCTGATTCTGATGGAAGATGGAGGACAATTTGCTTGTTCCTCAACTTATGTCGCTGCCTCCAGTTCCACGCGCTTGTGAGGAGCTAATTACCTGTGGCTGCACCACTGGATGCAAGACAGCCCGATGCGGCTGCAAACCTAACCCATGTACTGCATCTTGCAAGTGCAGACACTCAAGTGATACCTGTATGAATAACTAATTTGTGGAAAGTTTTGTGTTTTGCAACGTGTTTGGAAATATTGTTGCTTGTTTCTCGCTGTGTATTGACAGTCTATGTGTCCCTTTCAATTTTGTTTTAATTATTATATTATTATTATTTAAATGCTTTAATAACCTATGAATCAAAAGTTTAGTTTCAATAGATCTGTACCATGTACATTTTTAGTTTTTGCTTTTGATGGATTCAATAAATGGATCAAAAACATTTCAGTGTGTGTTTTTTATTAAATGTTCTAATTATCATCATCATAATCATCATCATCATCATTTATGACTTAACCTTTACAGCTTGTTTTAAAACAGAAATGCATTCAGCACCCAAAAACCGTACAGAAACAACACATCAAATACTTCAGATCCCTATCACCTTTTATGGAGTCTTGTCAATTTTTGGTATATTTCCTAGTTTTGGACTATCTCATAATTCATGCAAATGAAGAAAATATGTATTAATGACAATAGATGGCTTTCTTGACATTAAAACATAGACTTAGATTCGAGAGCTAAACTTTTAGGACTAAAAGAGAAAAACAAATTGTAATGTCCTGGCTTTTACCAAATTCTTGCATAATTTATGCTAATAAGGAAAGGTAGCATGATTGCACCATGGTAATAGATGGATTTCTGGACATCATAAACATGGACTTAAACTCTTAGATTACCTTTATAAGTTAATTAAAAGCTAAATTATAGCCTTTTCCCAGTTTTTGGCAATTAAGTTGCTCATTATGCAAATTTCTCGATATTTATGCCTAAACCGAGACTTTTACAGCTTGGCATCCGGCAGAAATGGATTCAGCGTCTAAAAATCATATAGAAACAACTCACTTAGTACTTTTACTAAAAAATGCCTACCACATTGTTTTCCAGGGGCAATTTTCCATTTTCGGCCCGGCATACATCATAAATGTATTTTTAAAATAGATTTGTGTCTTTTAAAAAATATACAATCTTATTTTGAAGGCAACCGGAAACCTTATTTCTGCTAGCTCAAAAACCGGAAGTCCAATTTCTGCTCACGAAACGGAGCTCTCTGGCTCTATGTCGAGCCCATAGACATATAAAGGTAGACGCCTCCTTCGGCTCTGAAGCGTTCGTATCTCGGGCGCGCTTCCTTGTTCCGCAGGGTTAGCCTATCACTTCCTTCCGCTTCAGCAGGGGGCGTTCGGTAGGCCAATCAGCGGCAGGTGGGGCGGGTCTTTTCTCTCGCGCAGCAACTAGTCAGTTAGACGCGCTGTGATTGGCCAGTAGTCAACGCGATGTGATTGGTCAGTAGTGAAACAGCCCTGCGGAAGAGCCTTGTATTGAGATACCAGTCGCTCCAATGAACTGCAGAGGCCAATGAGGTATCTAGGTTTCTATATCTATGGTCGAGCCAGCCTGCACTGGTGTGTCACACTGAACTCGGTCCGTGCGGAAACACATACCAGACATTCCTTGAATCTGTGCATGGCCGCCATCTACTGGAGGAACTCGGTACTGCTCCCAACACGAATCACGTATTGCGCTGACTGTAGAACAGTCTCAAAATGACTCACACACATCCGTGGACATTGACAGCTACATTTGCGTTTATAATGTCTAAGTTGACACACAAATGTTGATATACGAGTTACAAATGTTGATATTTGAGTAAAAAAATTGAAAATAAGAGTTACTAATTGTGCTTACAAGTACAAATCTTATTTACAGATACGAATATATATGAGACTGTTTGAACACCAACATAGCCTCAAAATTAGTCACAGCTACATTTGCGTTTATAATGTCTTAAGTTGACACACAAATGTTGATTTACGAGTTGCACATTTAGATACACAAATACAAATGACTCTGCATAAATAGGTGATTTTATTTTTTACAAGTTACGAATCATATGACAAACAGTGAGGTAAAAGAGTCTCAGAATGACTCACGGAAATCGGTGGAGAGTCACAAATAAATCTCCTTCTAAAATGTATAAGTTGACACAAATGTTGGTACATGATTTACAAATGTTCATATGGATTACAAATGTTCATATTTGAGTTACAAATCTGAGAGATGGATTACAAATGTTCATATTTGAGTTACAAATCTGACAATACGAGTTACGAATTGCACTTCACAAGTACAAATCTGATTTGCACATACAGACTGTTTGTTACAAATTGCCTCTACAAGTACAAATCTGCTTTTACGAATACAGATAATTTTGAGTCTGTTCTAACCCCATAGTTTCGTTCTTATTCAGGTTTGTAGATAAAGCGTCAGTGGAATGTTATCCAGGTTTAAAGACCATAAGAAGCATGAAAATGCATAAGGTTGTTCATCCTACCAATTTAATGCTTTTTACAATTTAATGCTTTTTACAATTTAATGCTTTTTACAAAACAGACAATTACTGTAGGGATACAGGGGGAATACATAATACATCATATAGTATTATGATTATAAATTCCACACTGCTCAAATATAACCTGTTTGTTTGTTTGTTTGTTTGTTTGTTTGTTTATCTATCTCTTTCCACCTTTCTTGAAACGACAATCATGGCAGGTTGTACAACGAAGAATTTCACCCACTTTTTTGTTTACATCTGTAAACCTGTGATGTGACAATAAAGCTGATTTGAGAAAATGTAACATCACTCCAAGCATAAATTTGAATCAGTTTTTATTGATGTAAAGCCTGTATGGCTGCAGGCCTGGGTTCTCTGGGGAATCACAGCATGTACACAGGGGGGCGCCGGAGGACACCAAAAGTGATGCTTCCGACTGTTGACAAAGCTGGCATATTTAAGGAGAGGGGATGAGACACTTTTGGAACAATAGTTTTAGGCTTTATATTTCATTGTCATGAATTATTAATACTATAAGCTTAACTAAACTTTAAATATTGGGAATTGCATGATGGTGGATAAACGTTTAATGAAAATCCACATATTTTGAGAAAATATCTGTATCTGCTGTATTAATGTAACTCTAAAGTCAGAATGTGGGGTAGATTGTTTAAGCTTATTCTGCCACCTTTTGGTCATTTACATTTTAGTTTTAATGGTCTGCAGCAGTGTTCCATTGTACTGTGTATATTATTTTTCAACTAGCATGATTATCTTAATTTTAATTCATATATTATTCATATTAGTATTAATATCCTTATTATATATGTCAGCATTTATTGTCATTGTTAAGCATCAAACTTGGCATAAAGTGATTAGATTTGTATCTGTCAGCCTGATTTGTGTTGACAGAGCTAATATAGAGCACCAGAGCTAATCCCAGCATAGCTAACAAAATTGTCAAATAATATAAGAAAGAGGCAAACATTGTGAAAATAGCAGATCTACAAGCTCACAACCCCTCGCATTGCGAGGCGTTGTGAGCTTGTAGATCAGCTATTTTCACAATCTGTGGAACCGAGTCAAACCAAATGTAATGCCTCCACTCCTATAGTACGTTTCCGACCCCTACAAGTGCTTGTAGGGGTACCCGTAAATAATGTGATGAGACCTTGTATAACATATGTGTCCTGACTCACCTGTTGTTGCTGTTTTGTTTTGTTTTCTTTATTTTTTTCTTTTCTATTTTTCAGAAGGTACCATTGAAAAACAGGTGTGTATCTACCTGCAGTTGAACAAGCCTCATTGTTATCTAAGGCACCTTTAGAGGAGGACATTGTAAACAATGTGATGTGATAGTTGTTAACACACTCTGTAACAAAACAAACATACAACTGATGATGTATTTTTTATACATCATCAGTTGTTTTTGTACATTAGAACATAAATATGCTATTAAAACTGGCCATTGGGATTATGCAGTGACTAAACTCTTTGAAGATGCTCTGTTTCTGCTTCATTTTCAATATTGTGTCCCAATTACATCCAGAAGAGGAGATTATAGACAGAAGATAATTAACAGAGCCGGTGGAATTACAAGCTCCAGGTGACTGTATAATGACTATAGACCATTCATTATTATAAATGTAATTGCTATTTTTTTTTCATTTTTTTTGGAGATGTAATATTGACTTATATTAATATTTCTGTTGATGTTTATGATCAGTGCAGTGGTTTATGAATTTATTACACTGACTTCTGTAGGTGACGTGTGTTGGGGATGTGTGTGTCAGCTGATTGTTTGTTCCACTGCTTTAAAAGTCAGCAGTTTTACACTTGTTACACACTGATGAAGACCACCATGCCTTGGACTTTCATCATCATTTTCAGATCCCCCCCCCCTCCCCCCCACAGTACACTGTGGCGATCTGTATGGAGCCACCGTCATTTTAACTGTCACCCTGAACCTGTCACTCACTCATAACACCCACGCCGATTTACACACTCCTCCGTTGGATCAACCACTGGTAACGCTCACTCACCCCGCAGCAATCAACGTGCAACCTGGACGTATTTTTATGAATGGAGGGGGAGTGAGTAGAGTGTGTCATCAGACATCAACTAAATGATATTTAGATTATGAAGTGAAATAATGTTATTAAACAAAACACATTTGTGACATTTATTTATCTTGAAGATCACCTCATACCTCTCATGTAATCCCCCCCACCCCAAAAAAAGAAATATATAGAAAAAATTGTACTACAAAACTACATCCCCAATGCTATTCATACAAATTAGGAATTGTAATTGAAGTGTGGAGCTTCAAAATACAATTTTAACCCTATAACCCTGAAAGCATCATGGCCTGATAGGGTAAATTCTCTTGTACTAATTTAATGTTTGGCCAACAATATTCATTATTGACACTAACTGGCCCTTGGCAGTAATCGTCACTGGAAGTGACAATTACTGTGACTTCAGATCATCGAGAAGACATGCCTCGTTTTTTTCAAGACCTTTGTAGAAAACGCATTTGGCTTTGACCCCACGTTTATCCAGGAGTACGAAGAGTTCCCTCATCTTCTTGACACTGGTTGGTGCAGCTCTCACTTCACCGTAGTCCTCAGCCTGCATGACCCCCTCATCAACCAGCAGATCCAGGATGGCATCGACCATGGACACTCGCTGAATCAGGGCACCACGGTGTTTAGTGACAAAGTCAACCTCTGAGGACAGAACATATTTAAACATGTTTTAATTTTCTTAGCATTCCAAAGTTACTGGAATATTAACAACTGTTTGTATAGGCTGTATCTCAGCTTTTTGGAATTTGATAAAAGCTTAATTTAGCCTAGTTGTTGGTTCCTACAAATGTTATAATCAATGAAATTGACAACAATACTTCTAATGTAATAATATATGGACACACACACACACACACACACACACACACATGTACACACACACACACACACACACACACACACACACACACACACACACACACACACACACACACACACACACACACACACACACACACACACACACACACACACACACACACAGATGCTATTCTGGTTTTAAAAATACCTTCGGCTCTATAAAGGGCCGAACTGGCTAAATCCACTAATTTGGGATTTAGGACTAGGCAAGGGGCGTTACCCCTCAAAAGTTGCTATTTTGGGACACCAGCCTTACCCGCAAAACACCTGCACTTTGCCCGTTACATTATGCATATAGGTGTGGTTTGGGCGTTACAATAATAAAACCAATCACCGTGCCAGATGCCATTGCCTTTAAGAGAAGAGTGCGCAAGCCATTATCCCCAATCCAATCTTACGCACTCCTATGTCCCTGTCTGCAGTGTTGCCAGGTCTGCTTATTATAAGCCACATTGGGCTTGTTTTTCTGTAAAGTTGCTTGTAAATAATGGTTGAACGGTTGTGAGCTTGTAGATCGGCTATTTTCAAATAGCCAACATATATAAATATGCACATTGTTTAATAGCCGACATATATAGGTTTGATGTGCTCATGTGGCCTATTATAGTCGCTTCTTATGGGCTTGTTTTCATATTGCTTATTCCTCTCGCACATTCTGGCAACCACAACAGCGCACTGTGGGGATTTAACATGGAAATCATACACCCGACGTTTGCTTTCAAAGCTCTAGCCTTTGATTGCCTTTCAATAAAACCACATTTGATAGACATAGTAGGTATCACCTACATGTTACTAATTAGAGAGAATTTTATATTTTTGTTATCAGTTCATTATTTCCTGCGTAATCGATGAATAAAACTGACGTGTGCAATTTGGAGAGCATTGCGCGACGCACAAATTGTCATCTTTGAATAGACTATCATCTTATATAGGCTAACCACAATGGAATGAATGGAAGGAATTGACACTCTCCCTTCTGCTGATTATAAAAATAGAATCACAGAGATTTGTTCAGAATTAGTAGAGAGAGGGAGCCTTTGAATGATGTGCCGTGCTGTGCGCCCTGGCCGTCTCCAGACATCCATTGCAGGCACGCGCTCTACCAAACCAAGTTGGCATTGCGGGTGGTTTTAGATTACGCTACACACTTTCCCAAACGTGTGTGGGCAAAATAGCAATTTTGGGGATAATGCAACAACACGTCCATGGCCACACCTCCAGGCGCAAATAGTGGAGTCGGCATAATGAATAGCGGGTATAGCAGGCGCAAAATAGCGTTTTGGGACCGTGCCAGCTCCCTTATCCCTATTTCACGGATAATGGGCAGAAATTCACGGCTAGTGAGCAGCGGGTGCGGTTTTAGCAGTGAAAAAAATAGAGCCCTATATGTTTCAGTAAGCTGTAGCCTAGGCCATGTACATGACCATGGTTTGAATAGGAACCAATCTGGTCTCAGTCAATATTACCCCGTATTCACGTAGCCAAAGTGCAGGAAGTTGTGTATCATCGTTATCGGACGGAAACCAGCTAACTCCATTTTTTTTTTTTTTTCATAAATCAATGCTATTGAACACCCTCTGTATGGGTTCAAAAATATTTAACCAATGAAAAGTATTAAAAAGCTTCTGACAAAACCAGCTAACTCCATTAGCAGTGTTGGGCTATATTACTTAGGAGAGTAATATGTTACTTATTACTTATTACTCCATTGAAAAGTAATAATATTATATTACTTATTACTTGGAATCAAGAGTAATATATTACGTATTACTTTATATTACTTTCCCCGCGCCCCCCGCAAAAGAAAAGACGTGTACAGTTTTTTGCCTTTTAGAACTGAATCCAATTTAATGTAACAATAGAAAACAGTCAACAGTCTTTATCCTTTTAAGTATTTTGCTGCTGCAAATTCCATATTTGGAATTGGAACAATAATTATCCTTACAGGAACAACATCAATCTGAACTGCACACACTGGCTGCAGCCTCTCAAAAACTGAAACAATAAAGTTAACTTTTTGAACATTTCTTAACCTTTTCAACATATCTTACACCAGTCAATATTAATTAGCCAAAGTGCAAGGGGGGAGGAGAGAGGAGAGGAGATATAGAGCAGTGGTTCTCAAACATTTTCATGTCAAGGACCCCCAAATTGACACTTATTAGTCCGCGGATCCCCATTTCAAAAGATATGCCAGGGACCCCCATAAGAGAAGATTTTTTACGGCTCTAGCAGTGATTCTCAACCATTTTAATTTCAAGGACCCCCAGTTTGACATGCATTAGGGCTACAGACCCCCATTTAATGGCATTTCTATCACTTGGACCACAATTTATATTGTAAAATCTATGTCAATTTAACTCTGAGAGTGTACAAATGGAACCAAATGGATTTGGTTCCATTTGTACACTCTCAGAGTTACAGACCCATAAGGGTCCATTTGGTGCCTATAATCTATCATTTAGCTGGGGACCCCCTGGAACTCCCTCAAGGACCCCTGGGGGTCCCCGGACCCCACTTTGAGAACCAATGATATAGAGAAGAGGAGAGGAACACTGTTTCCTCTCCTCATCAGCAGTTCGTTTCCCCGACCACCAGACAAGTGACGCAGGGGGACTTCTGAAAGGGCCATGCCGAAAACAGGTTGCTTTATTCGGATACAATGGGTGTCTGCCTGCCCCTGCCGGTTCTCTGAATTTTTATTTTTAAATAGGCTCTGTCATGATTAATTGACCATATATATGAAGTTAAACAACTAAATTCTATCCGAACGATATCTTATAAGTAAATTCCGTGCCTCAAAATAGAAGTTTGAGAGCTTTTTGAAGTTAAAGACGACGGAGGAAAAACAAGACGCAGCGGTCGCATACGCATACGCATGCGCTACGTCATAACTGTGCGCAGGCTGCGTGCTAAAAAAGAACTGATCTGCAAGCTAAAAAGCATCTCTGTTGACGTAGGTTGATAGCTTGTAGATCTACTCTATTTTTGCATGATGCGACAACTTGCCTCTACGAGAGACGGAGAGAGAGAGTAAATGAACAAATGAGCAACAAAAAAGACGCTTGTCATCAGTAACGAGTAACGAGGCCTTTTTTGACCGAGTAATATGGTATTATATTACCGTTTTGGCAGAATAATACCTTACTTTACTCGTTACTGGGAAAAGTAATAATATTACAGTAATATATTATTATTAATTCGTTACTACCCAACACTGTCCATTAGTTTGTCAAACCGTCGGCTAAACCAGCTAATTCCACCCCTGCGTGGCACACAGAGCTCAGAGCTGCTGCAGAGCGGAAGATAAACACACTTTAACGAGGCAGGGTTTTTTCCCCCCGTAGTCTGTTAAAAGTATCTATGCAGTGTACCTGTTTATCAAACTTAGCACTGATGCTAATGTTATGAAAACAATTAATTGTATTTCTAAAATCTATGTAGTGTTTTCTGAGGAGAGTAATGTGACAAGAAATGAGTTCATATAGCATTTCTCTCGCTAGTTCTACTGAAAATGCAACTCTGTGAACCCCTCTTTGCAGAAGTTATTGTAATATTTAAAGTCCTGCTTATTATTGTAGGCCTATATAAGCAGTGTCATGAAGCTATTCTGTTCTCCTAACTCCGCTTGAGCTGGATTTGGGTAAAGTGGTGATAATATAATGACACATACAAGTATCTGACAATATACAAAGTAACAATACCAACTTTGATGAGGCAGTATTGCTTTGTTTTTAAAAAATGTATAAGGTTTTCTTCATTTCCTGAAAATGTTATATTTAATTTTTTCATTTCCTGAAAAATTTACATTTTGGTTTCTGCCCGACAGTAGAGATATGAGATATGAAATGTTGAAATTCATCTCAACAAACGAGCACTGATCTTGTGTGACGGAAGTTTTGGTGTTTGGTGAAGTTTTGGATTTATTTTTCCGGAATGTACGCTACTGACGGAATAAACATGTCCCTGTAGTGAAAACGCTAGAAATCGAAGTAGCCTACTGGGATATCGTGATGACGTTGACAAACGGAAAGAGAGAGCGTCGAGTGAGAGACCGTTCTAACGCAGGCATTGAACGAGCATTGGTTTCAACAAGAAAACGGTTGCTTATCAGGCAGTACCAGAACTTTTGCTGCCAAGGAGGGCATGTAAAATCGGTTTCTCATTGCCATTCCAGCAAGTTATGCAAATGTTTTTGCAGGAACAATTCTGGTACTGTAGTGAAAACACATTTTATGTGAAATTTTGATTAACTGAGATACTGTAGGCTATTGAGCAACAACAGCTTAAGAATGAATAAAAAATACAAAGGAGACTACAGTATGATGGAGAATGGAGAACCAACTTTGAACAGCACTCACCTGGGACGGAAGCAGCAGTTCCTTTGGATAACACAGGGAAAAAATAAAAATAAATAAATAAAACAATGTTCAAATCCCAGTTGCCATTACCTCTCTGTGTGCATGCATGAGGACATACAACTTACAGATTGTAGCTTTAAGTTGCTACAACTTAAAGGTACAATCTGCTACTATGACAGTCACTTAACACGTGACTTTCATAGTAGCTGAATGAATGATTGTTTTGTATATATGTATTTATGTAATTAGGTATTTAGGTATTTATTTATTTACTTACTTACTTACTTACTTACTTATTTACTTACTTACTTACTTACTTACTTACTTACTTACTTACTTACTTACTTACTTACTATTCACCTGTTTCCTAGGCTGTGTGTTTTCCACTTCCTGTCGATTTCATTGGATATCATTGGTCATCTGACCAGTTTCATTGGATTTCATTGGATCAAATCGACAGGAAGTGGAAAACACACAGCCAAGGAAACAGGTAAATAGTTAAAAATCTTAATTAATCAAAAAGTTATGTTATGCCAAAATACCAAAGTTATAATTTAGGCAAAAAATGTACTCTCCCATTTGTTTAGATCCAAAAGAACGTTAATGGGCATTATGCCACTGAATGTAGCAGATGTGACTTCAAGTATGCTGAACAGAATGCACATATCACCTCTATCTATCTAATTAATTTGTAAACTATGATAATAGTTACAGTTAAGTTCAGTCTAATTAGAAAGTCAACATGTTTTGACAAAAATGTAGGTGTTTGATACTTAATAAAATAAGGGCTTATCACTGACTGTGAATAGAAGAATAGAGATTTCTGTTGCCATTGACTGTAATTCACACTCCTCTCTCATTCCCTCAATAAAACTGTGATTTTGTACACTGTAACTGTAACTGCAATGTTAAGAGCGCACACAAATAAATAATAATTTCACCTGTAACAGTGGAGGCGCCACGTAATTGGGGCCGGCAATTAAAGGCAATGCATATACCCAGATTGGACATTGTGCCCCATATAGATTGGCCAGTACCCCACCAACATTTTAATGTTTTGTAAATGGTAAATACATATATCCATTATTCATGAATATGATGATAAATATATACTTCCAAATTAATTCATAGATTAAAAATACAGTCTATAATAGAGGCCTATAATTAGTTCAGCATCAGATTTGTTTTGATGCCATTCTGGGAGAGATAGAGGTTGCTTCAGCTTGCATAATGTGCCAAAATTAATGTAAGTATGCCGTTCTATTCTGTTCGATGCAGGTCACAATCACCGCCTTAAGCTACTAATGGTGAGTGAAATGAATAAATATAACATACACATAGGATTTGCATGCACATTCCCACTAGGCAGAAGGAAGAAATGCCACCCTTTTCACATTGGGCTGTTATAGCGCCACCAGCAGGTCTAATTTAGCAAAACACATTTTTGGAACAAAATGCCTCAAATCATGAATGCAATCATGTGTCCGATTCCCGTGAAAGGTCTAAACACAAATGGCACCCTTTTCACATTGGCCTATTATAGCGTCACCAGGGAGGTGGGTGGGTTTTGTTTTGTTTTTCCTCCCACCTGTGGAGTTGGTTACAAGGTACATCATAAGGATAAAATAATAAGTGATTTGTGCATCAACTTGGGTTTTGATTGATTGATTGATTGATTGATTGATTGATTGATTGATTGATTGATTGATTGATTGATTGAATACTTTATTGACAGGCAGTACAACGAGTTAAAAACATGCCAAATGGATGACACAAAAGAGCCAAAGGCTTGTTTCCACTGTGGTCCATTAAACATTTAACACTCTGCTAGTGCTTATATTGATACTTATATGTTGTTGGTGCATAATTTTACGTGGGCTACATGACATGTTATATACCTATCTGTACTGTGACAATAAAGTTGATTCTCATTCTGAATCTGGTTCTCATTGTAGCGCCATCAAGTAAAGACTCACCAGATTTTGGTGATAAGCTTTGTTATAGTCAAGAGACCTTCAGAAGACTGTGAAATTAAGTTACTAAAAGGAAGGCCTATCTAATTTGTAAACTAATTATTAGTTTTAATTCCTCTGCAGTTTGCAACCTTTATTGATCATTTAACATAACCCTATGTTAAATGATCACTTCATTATTTGCACTAAATATAGTTAATTACAGTTATCACCACAGCTCAAAATATGGGTTGATATTTCCAGGGCTACACTTCTGTAAAATACAACCATTATTTCATTATTATGTTTTAATATACTTTAAGGCCTATATTTGGGGCTATGCTTGTCGGGAACGATGCAAGTCGTTCCATTTATACTGCTATATGCGGCACAAATGTTATGTGAAGTTCACCCAATCAGTTAAGCCGATGGGTCACAAACGTGAAGTAGCGCTGCTGCAATCCATGAGGCTGACGGTTTGGGCCAATCAGGGAAGCTGACACATACAATCTCCCGAACACTCAGATAATTTCAGATTTTTTATCTGATCACATCAGATGATGACAAAGGTTGCATGAGACGTATAGTCAAAGGCTGCACGAGACTTACGTAATCAAAGACTAAGCTAGACTTACATATTGAATGTCTGCATAGCCTGTTTCACCACATGCATTAACATAAAATTCCAATAGAATGTACTGTAGAGGGGTGAAAACTGATGTATTCCCATACATTTTTAAATGTGTTAGGTGGTCTTCATTTCTATATGGAAAGTTCTACAGGTCCTGGGGCATGTAACAAGATATACTCAGCTTTGGTAGTGCCTGGTTCAACATAACTCCTAGTGTTAGAGACATCAAATATTTAGTAGCAAGCTAACTCAGAGGGTTGAAATGATATTTACCAGTTTTTGATCCCTGAGATGAAGTTGCACTCTTCCCTGAATCAACTGGAACAGAGACAGAGAGGGACAGAGAATGTAGGACTTATAACAAATGAATAATATGGACTTATATATATATATTGACAAGTAGATGATTGCACATTAGAACACTCGACTCTTACAGGATCACTCACTAAACTACAGTCGTCTACTTGTAGGCTACACGCACACATGTGCATGCACGTGCACGCACACATGCGCACTCACACAAGTGTTTTGATATAGCAGTGTGTAAAAAAATGTGTAAACATTACACCCTCCTTTCACTTACTGATGTCTTCAAATGTCTTCTGTAGATCTGTCCTCTCAATCTCCTTGAAAACATTCACCATGATCTGAGCTACATTATTGGGATATTTCTGCAGAATCAGATCGATGGTGTCCATGGTGTCTGTGGTCTGCAGAGCAGCCTTTCCAAGCGACTGTTGTCCATCAAGGTTGTCAGGCACTAGCAGTTCCCTCTTGAAGTTCTTGAACTCCTTGTCATTCAGTTCCTTAAGAGCGGCTTTCAACATACGCTGCATGGTTTATGTCTGGTACAAACAGAGAATGTTAATGTGTCAACGTGTGAAGAGACTGACAGTCACATTATATACATCAGGAAATACATTAATGAACATTTCTATATTCTATTAGTTTTGTACCACTATTTGGATTAATTAAACTATTCATATAATGCATATGACTTTCTCTGACACACAGGTCAGTGAAAGCAAATCTATATAATTAGTTTAAACACTGTAACTGTGTAGAATGATACAATAGGTGGGACATACACGCTAAAATTGAAGATGGTCTATACAATCATATATGGCAACATCTTAATGTAGCTTCAGAGTGGAAAACTACTTCCGATACAATGACTGAACTCTTTGATTTCATACAAAAATAAGATATATTATAACTCTATGCAAAAAAGGTATTAATTGCCTACAATCTGCACTTTCAACACCCAGTGTCCAGTAGATGGCGAACATTAACCACCAGAGACAAAATTAGAGAACAACAGATAGAGACAGAGGACGGGAGCAGACATACATGGACGGCTCACGTCAACAGTGTCCCCCATATTAAGCACGTGCGCGTGCACACGCACGCACGCACGCACGCACGCACGCACGCACGCACGCACGCACGCACGCACGCACGCACGCACGCACGCACGCACGCACGCACACACACACACACACACACACACACACACACACACACACACACACACACACACTAGCTTATGCTGCCACTTATGTTGAAAGAGAGCTAAATCTTGTCTGTATACATTCACAAACACATCTATAATTAAATTAATTTAGAGAACAAAAAAGGAACCAACTAATAGTTGTATTAAAACTAGTCAGGGCAATCAAGGTCTCTTCCTCTTGATCAAACAAAGCCTGATAATTCAAGTAAAGGTTGTACCACTGCCAAGTTCAAGATATATATTAACGTGAATAAATCAAAACCAGTGCTCTTCGTTTCACTATTTGTTTGCTGATTTTAGTTTAAGTAATAGAAACCAAAACCAACAAGTTCTCCTTGTGATGATTATAACTACATTATTATAAAAAATATGCTTTTCAATGAACATGATGCCCCTGCATGCACGCATACATGCATGTGCGCGTACACATTGTGCAGAAATAGTCTCACCAATTACTTCAGAGTGATGTATAGTTAGTCAAAAAGAAAGAAAAGGTATATACTGTGAACTCGGAAATTCAAACTGCTTTTATACCCCTATAGTCGGAAGTTCACACAGGGGTCTGGGACATGTCATTGGACATTATTTAGGGACCCCTGCATCCCCAAAGGATCCCTGGACTGGAGGTCCCTGGGCCCGATATTGAGATCCAGAGGGATAGATAGATACAAGTACTGTACTTAAGTACCATTTTGAGGTATTTTTGACTTTACATTTCCAGTTTTCAGTACTTTTACTTCTACTCCACTACATCTCAGAGGCAAATATTATACTTTTACTCCACTACAATTATTTAAAAACTTTAGTTACTAGTTACTTTAAATTAAATTACTAGTAGATTCTGATTATTATTACAAAACATAAATTACCCACTTCAGCCCTATACATTTTGGCCATTTGAAAATAGCATGCGATGCGACGTATTGTGAGCTTGTAGATCTGCTATTTTCAAAAGATTTTTTTTATTTTTACAATTTATACATTTGAAAACTTGTGAAATGGGACATGAGGACTTTTCTACTTTGGTACTTAAGTACATTTACCAGTACTTTTGTACTTCTACTCAAGTACATTTTTAATTCCGGACTTTTACTTATAACAGAGTATTTTTTACATCGTAGTATTGATACTTTTACTTAAGTAAATAAAATGTAGTACTTTTTCCACTAGTCTGCAGTGGACCATGCACCAACACATGGCTGCATAGTCAGGGTTCACACTTCACAGTACATCATATTGTTGCAAGTATATTCATATTCACATGTTAAAAAAGGGTTAATGCTCCACTTCAGCAACACTTTTAAGCTGTTAGTAGCCAAATCTCCTCCAGCATTGAGTATTGTTTGCATGCATACCTGCTGTTGCACAACTTTTAAAAGAAACACATTCCATATGCATGTTTGGGGTATGATCTATGACACAATTAGAACATTGAGCCATAATATAAAATGATAATAATGTGTAACTGAGGGGGTGCCGATGACCTAGCGGTTAAGGCGCAACCATAGGCTCTAAATGCCTATATGACAGCGTCATGACGCAGGTTCGATTCCCGAGCCCGATGACCTTTGCTGCGTGTCATTCCCTCTCTCTCTCTCTCTCCCCCTGTGTCCTGTCACTCTCCCCTACTATTCAAATAAAGGCAGAAAAGCCCAACACAAATCTTTAAAAGAAGATAATAATAATAATAATGTATAACTGAGTGAGCGAGTCACCCTACACTACAGTATGTTCCCTCAGCTCCTATGACCCCCCCCCTCCATCCAAATTAGACCCTATGTTCTCTCATTCACTTTTTAAGGGGGGTAAGTGATATTTCTCAAAAGGTTAAAGCACTATATTCTGATAGTAATCTTTGCTATAGAGTGTTTGTTCAGTAACAGTGGTCTCCCCGTCTCTCCAGCTCTTTAATAAACATAATACATTTTCAGGTGGGTTGCAAATGTTCTGCCAAACAGGAGAGAGTACCCATTCATCAGCTTACAGTAAATGTTATAGTGTTACAGATCCAAATGTGTCAATTTCATTTTCTTTGTGTCCTCAATTTCAATTTCACGTGTTTATCCTGTGTGAGTTCTCTCTCCTGATTGGATAAAAGTGTTATCCCGACCTGGAAAAAAAGAGCTGAGAGCAGTGGTGGAAAGTAATTAAGTACATTTACTCAAATACTGTACTTAACACATCAGGTGCCAAACACGGTAAAAAACGTGTTTTCGAAGAGTAGCGC